>NC_045751.1:11395915-11405670 GCF_008692095.1 Etheostoma spectabile | reverse complement strand
GGTTCTCTACCCCTATATACAAACTATTAGTATAATGATGGAGTCTAATCTCCAAAGACATTGTACATTTTATCATGCTGAACAATTAACCTTTTCGCATATCTGCAAATATGTCTCTCCTGATTGAATGACACCCACCTTGTCCCCTTTGGGGCCAGATGGTCCTTTTAGGCCAACATGGCCCTTCTCTCCTTTAGGCCCTGTAGGCCCCGGGCCCCCACGTGGCCCCTCTGGTCCGCTCTGACCGACTTCACCGAGAGCCCCTGGACGACCCTGACAGAAGAGAAGAGAGACGTGATCACTTTTAAAGCCAGGAAGTAAGAAGAGAAAGTTCATGAATACTGAAGCAGCAGGTGTCTGTGAGGCTCCATTTCCCTTCTATGTATTAATATGAAGAGCAGCGAGGACTCATCAAACACTATGTTGAGAGAAAATGGGATTAAATCAAGTGTTCAATAGGGGGGAAATCACCAGACGCCTCCCAATACGATCTAATCACAGTACTTGAGATACATGCAATATATTGCAATTCATAACCTTTTTTCCAACTTCTAATTTTTCCCAATTTCAAATGACGTCCCCAAAGGAAACTTTGTCGACATCTGTTTCATCTAAAAAGATAAATTTCTATGTTTGTTCATATCACTTCAATTGTATTATTGCAAAATGGGGCAAAACTAACCAACATATATATATAATACAAGATCAATACTTGGTGTCTGTGTATCGATACAGTATCACCACTGAAAACATCGCGATACTATGCTGTATCGATCCCCCCCCCCCCCCCCCCCCCCCCCCCCCCCACACCCAGTGTCCAAAGAAAGTTGTCTTCTATTTAAATAGTCAAACATCTAAAATCTGTCTTTGTGTGACATGAGACAACCTCTCTTCTTCAAGCCTCGATTCGGATAAAGAAAACCAACTTTATTTTAAAGCCTTTGTTTAGCATTAATAGTATGTAAGTATTCACGTTTTTAGTTTTTATCGTAACAAGTCAAGTTTCAAAGAAGTGAAGCAGAATTTCTGCAGATTTTCCACAGATCAGATATAAACAAATCAAAACAAAAGTCAGTTATCACATGTTAACACATCTCCACTCCGAGCAGAAAAACAGTGCGCTAAATATTCCTCATTTCATTCGGGTCTGGTGATAAGTAAGTAAGCAATCAATGAACATAAAATAACAAAAAATAAACATCCTCAACTGAATCCATCATCCATTTTGCCCTTGCGTGGTGGATTTGACGGGTGAGTTTCCATGAGATGGGAACAAGTCAGGGCGGAAAGCACAGCTTTGCCCCACAATCCTAAATCCGACAGGGACGGTCGAGTGCTTTATGTGGGCGTGCAGCGGCGTGCGCTCTCAGATGGGGGTCTGGAGGAAGAACTGCTACTGTGGATTAAAATTTAGGCTTAAAAAACAATCACATTTATGTTGATATGGACGTGCTTGTGCTGCACTGGACAGACTGCATATTCGTTTTCAACCACATGACGACAGTGGGGGAAAAAAATAATTAACCACTTTAGCTGGTGGATGAATGAAGGAATAACAGGGGAGAGAGAGGACAGAGAGACAGGTCTGGTCCGGGTCCGGGTCAAAGTAAAAAGGGAATTTCCTTTTACTTTGGGTTAAGTTAAGTGAATAGACTATTACACACTTCACAATCATAATGGCCCAAGTTGATTTCCTGTTGTAGTGTATCTGAATGACAACTGACAGGAAGTTGACAAGGGGCCTGGCTGTTGAAAAAGTCATAACATATATATATATGTGTGTGTGTGTATACTGTATATCACATAAAAAGTGAAATATGTACAGTTTTGTTTCATTACCGCACCGCAAATGAATGTGCTCATCAATCAATTCATTCATAAAGACACACAGTTACGTTTACTGGGGAATGTAAACCAGTGTTGCAGAAGTATATTTAACAATTATGAGACATTTATAGAGCTGAGATGCATGTGTGTGTGTGTGTGTGTGTGTGTGTGTGTGTGTGACTGCCTATTCCCTAACTGTGCTCTTAACCTAATTTAGATCTGCACTCAAAACACAAGATACAGTATAAAGGAGTGAAAAAAACAAACACATGCACACGCAATTACATTCACACACTGCCGACTTAACACTTCATAGCACACAAACGCACACACTGTGTGTGTTGTGTAGTTGAGTTGAGGTGGCCTCGGGGCCAGGCAGATAACAGTAATGACAGGGCTGGGGCAGGTAAAGGCAGCCTGCCGGAGCTGTCTGGCTCACGTTCACACCTGGTTTCACCCGGGGGAAATATGCAGGGGTCCCACCAGGGAGCCACTTTCTCTCACGCCTCGCCTTCCTTCCATCGGACTCTTTCTTGTCGACCGCGTCACCTTTAGTGTGCATCGTTTGTGTAGTTTCTCTGTGGGACTTGTCATCTGTTGCGCCGTCATTCCGCCTCCCACTTCCTTCTGTCGGCCTGTAACCTGTCAGCGCGCCAGCTGCACGCACGTTAAACTGCCAGTCTGCTCCTCCTGCAACCTGCAACCTGCCCACGTCTCTCTGTGTTTACCCTCCAGAAAAAGATGTACTTTGGAGGCTTTTGGGGGTCATTTTGTATAATTACACAGGGGTCACTTTCAAAGACTGGGCTGTCTGTCTGGTGTTACGTAAAAGGTGCCAGCGGTGGCCTAAAGGTTAAAAAGAGCTTGTGACCGCGAGGTCGGAGGCCGGTTCAATCCCCAGACCGACAGGATCAAATCTGGGTGGGGAAAGTGAAAAAGCAGCACTTGTTCCTCCCTCATTGCCACCATTGAGGTGCCCTTGAGCAAGGCCCTTTACCCCAACCGCTCCCGTGGAGCTGCTCAGTGGACGGCAGGTCAGACTGTGGCAGCTTCCAGGTGTCAATGTGGAACTGTGTGAATGTTATAGGTCATTGTTGCAAAATGAGAATTCAAAAAAAAAAAGAATTAAAAATAAAAGAGATGAAGTATGAGTTAAGGTGAATAGACGGCAGTGGTGGAAGAAGCATCCAGATCCTATATTTAAGTAAAAGTACTAATACCACACTGTCAAAATGCTCTATTACAAGTAAAAGTCCTGTATTGAATATGAAAATACTTATATTCTGAATTATTGAATATTCGGATCCAGCCCTAGGCAGGACATTGCTTAGCGCGTCGGTACCTTTTCTCCAAAAAGGGGGCGTGGCGACCGCCATCTACTGTAGCTGACACACTATGGAGAAGTAGCGCAGACAACCACACTTCAAAACATCTGATGGAGCTTTTTAAAGATTCAACCAATTGTTAAGAACGCACGAAGCCTTCCCGTCTCCTTCTCCCTACGTGTTAGACTAACGAGCCTGGATGAGTGCAACATTTTCATACTTCCAACTGACTCACCTACGAAGTAGTTTTGTTCACATCTGGAGACAAGCCTGCTGACTCGATGTCTCGATGAGTTCGCTCCAGACTGTGTAGAGTTAAGGGCGATTTGCTTGGTTATCCCTAGAATATGGTAATGGCTCAACTTCTTTACATCTGGTTTGCATGCCTTATACAAATAAAGTGCCTATTTTTGCATTTGTTTTACACATGGAGATACATCTTATCAGAGATCAGTCTATCTCTCTGCCAGCGTCTCCCAACCCCAACTCCCCCACACACCCACCCTTGCCCATTGGCATCCCCATCTGTTTACATGCCAGCCCGGCGGGTCTCCGCCCGGCTCTTCCAGACCTTCCATCCTCATCACCTTCCAGTAGACTGGTCAGTTTGTAGGCCCAAATCCCCTCTAGCACAAAGGGCACAATGGAGCCTTTTCTGGGCTGCTAAGCTCTCTGGACTTACTGCTCCCATCGGGCAGACCTCACTTCCTGATAGGGGAGAGTGCTTGGACAGACAGATTCTATCCGGCATCCGTGCGAAAACCTCTGTGTGTGTGTGTGTGTGTGTGTGTGTGTGTGTGTGTGTTCTCCACCAACGCACGCGCATACAAACACGAACACACACCCCCGGGCCCTTAGAGGATTTATCGGGACGCATTGTTTGGAGCAGCGAGTGTGCCAGGGGGAAGATTTTAGCTGTCACACTGCATGCTCACTGGGGGACGGTGATGGGAGCAACGTGGTAAAGGGGGGCGGGCAAATGGTGGGTCTTTGGGTGCAAGTTTAATCAGCGGGGTCAGTTTGATAACCTAATTACAGATGGAGCGCCATGACTCGGCAGAACCTAAAACGCCCTCGGCAGAGGGGCAGAGCGACGGCTACAAAGATTCACTTTTGATGCCGTTATAGATGAAAAAACTGAAAACACTAACTAGAAAGGCAGCTCCCACAGTCATCCACACACACACACACACACACACACACACACACACACACACACACACAGAGGGAAATCCTCTCCAGATGCGAATGTTTAGGCTGTGTTGATTTTTTTCCTCCTTTCCCCATCAGCGATTAGACCACAAACCCAAACACCTTCCTTCATCTCAGACATGTTTGTCCTGCCCAGGATGAGTGATTGTGCAGCAACCAAAGAGAGAGAAATCTGCGTTATCTCAGCATGCTGGTATTTCACATGGAATTCCTCAGATACGTGGAGAATAGGCCTGCAGAGATAACAAACTGGGAGCAGTCGGTTGCTAAGGATACGATCACACCTGCATTGTATTTTGTTGAAGCTTTTAATTCATGGCTGTTTAAGTTCAGGCTGTAGATAAAAGTCACAATTAAATAATTCTTTTTTTTGTGCCATGGGTCGAGAGAGACCCATGCCTAAATTCAGCTGTTTCTATATGTTGTAAATGACTTAAAATCAGGAAATGATTTGCCAAAATCTCACTGAATCGTGCAGAATAACCACTTTGTCTCAAAAAAATAATAACTATTTTGTTGTGACTTTTATCTACAGCTATGAGCGTATGAGCATCTATGAGCGTTTTTTTTTTCTTTTTTTTTTTCTAACAACTGAAAAACTACGGGCCCAATTTCAATGACAATCAGTGGAAGGGTGTAGCATGTGCTGAGGAAGAACTTTTCAAAACGTGGGAGTGCCGTTTTGAGTTGTTTTATGTTGTTATGCTTCCTGTCTGTCAGATTACCATTTATCTCCTCGTACCCACGTTTTCTATCTTTTCCTGGACTTAAAATGTAGGCTCTCATCCGTCAGAGTTGGAGCTGTCCAAATACAAAAAACACCACCCCAGATGTTCAATAACTTGCTCCAAACATCCAAAGCCATTTCAGATTGTATCTCCATTTCCTAGATCACTTGCTTCCAACCTCAATCCACCATGCAGACTTATAAAAAGCATCAACTTTATAACATCGTGTCATGTCATCGTTTCGGTAAATAAGCCGTAACACCTGTCATGTGTTGTTAGTTTAAAAGATCAGGAGAATCCAATTACAAACTTGGAAACCAACACTGTTAAGTGATGTAAATTGACTTCACAGGCGTTTTGCTACTCTAAACACTGTTTTTGGCTCGTGGGAAATGTATTCTCTAGACAGAATTGAATTGAACAGAAGAGCTGAGTACTTAATATTCAAATTAAAGTGTAAAACACACCGGTTGTGACATATAGTGTCCAGTCACTGCAGTGATTGGTGATCGATTATTTGCTTTCATTTCCAAGCAAAACTGACAAACTCGTACGGAAATGTCAAGCAAATTTTAGGCTAACTTTTAAAATGTTGCCAAAGGGAAACGCAGACCTAGGCGCGTTTCCATCAACGGGTTTGAAGAAACTGATCAGAAAATGTAACAAAAATGTAACAGAACGTTGTAGAAAGTGCAGATAATTGGTGCAAAATGTAACAAAGTTAAAGTCAAAAGTATGCACTATTGATTCTACTTAAGTAGAGTACAGATACGTAAAAAATGTACTTAAGTACAGTTCCGAAGTATTTGTACTTTACATTACGTTACATTCCACCACTGATGAGTGGAGAGAGTGGGTACGTCCCGTAGCACTTACATTGCACCCCCGACTCCTCCTCTTGCCTCCCTCTCTTTTTTCCTAGTCCCTCCCACCGAGGACGCACGGGAGAGACGCCAGGAAATCATCGGAGGAGAAAGGCAACAAGCAAGGGTGTTTTAGAGAAATGAGACGTCCACTCCTCTGAAGGGTCACATGAATACGTCAGCTGATTGGGCCGAGTTAGCAACTCCTTCAGCTGCACGGCTTCTGGGAAGGCTGCTCCCCCGTCCCCCCTCCTCGGGGCAGAAAGAAGAGCTTTGAGACGGCATCGTCGAGGTGGGACACAACAACTTCCAGTTCAGCAATTGTCTCCAGGAATTTTAGTTCAACTCGTTGGTCGTTCTAATTAGTCTTCTATGTCAACTAGCATCGGTCGGGTTTAATAATATCCGAATAAGATACGTTACGGGAAAACCCGGGAAGATGGATGACAGCAGGAAACAGCTGATCCGTCCTGTGAGTTAATGCTCGCTACGTCGGAACTTACTCAGCAAAGGCGTTTCTATTTCTCAGTAGGCGCAGCAGCTCGTTCCACAAAGGCACAAACCGCCTCAAGGGGGCGCAAAAAATAAGTTAGCACTATTGCGTACGTTTTATCGAATTTTGCCAATTCTATGTAGCGTTTCGAAGACAATACTTTAAAATGTGCATAACAGTGGATGAATGAGTGGCCGGGTTGGCTCAGAGGGTAGAGCAGACGCACATAAACCTCAAGGTTTATGCCTCGAAGCAGAGGTCCAGGGTTTGGATCCGACTTGTGACGATTTCCTGCATGTCTTCCCCCTCTCACACCTAGCTGTCCTATCTATACCTATAAAGATGGAAAAGCCCCAAAACTAATCTTTAAAAAATGAAAACACGGTTGGACAGTTAGTAACTGAAGACCTCAGCTCGTTGTCTGGGTGTCTCGCTATTTTCTAACATTCAATATTAAAAAAAGGATGATTGATCCAGTGTAATCGACAGATGAATAGATTATGTAAGTAATCTTTAGATGCAGGATACGGATTAAAATCATTTTTCCTGGACTGTTTAAATATGTATCTAGCTATTTGAACCCATTTCTTGTCGACCTCTCATTAGGCAACCCCTCGCTGGCCCTTCTCTTCCCTCAGACTGATTCCCACCGCTCCTCTGCAGCCCTGACTCATCTGCTGGTAGTGATGGACGTCATTAAACCAACAACCTCTGCTCTGCTTTCATCCAGGTGCTTTCCCCTCCAATAAAAACCCCATTAGCGGTCGGCAGGCCCCCGCTGTCCCACGCGATGATGTCATAAAGTTGTTCTTAGCTGTCGGGACGAGAAATGAGCAACGAGGAGGACACTCAAGTGTAAAAAGGACTGCTATGACACCCTGGCTTTGTTTTTTTTTTCAATTTGTCTTTACATTTATGTGCCTTAACAAGTGAACCAAGGGTTATATGTTTCCTCCAACAATAAAGCAAAATTTCCCTTGATAAATGAGCTGTGAGGAAAGCCATAACTATAAAAACACAGGATTTTTTTTACTCTTAAAACTTGAACTAATTGGTGTACTTGGGGCTGGATCGTGAAAAATGTTCCCGAGGTGACGACAGCCAAACAGCAGATGTAATTGGCATGTATGGCGTGTTAAAACCTTTAAAAAAGAAACGTACAGTTGTGACTGTTGAAGTATTGCAGAGCAAGATGTTAGCAAGGTCTTCAAAATCAATTACTCCTCAAAACTACAAGCTGTTTGGCTCTGGGGATAGAAAAATAATGAATGTTTTAATTTTTCAGATGAGCCGTCTGCTGCAACATCTGCACTAGATGCAGCTGGGAGTAATAAACTACAGTGAAATGTGGATGGAAACAGTCCTTTTAGTTTATTTCTAAACCAGACACCTTATTAGTTAAAAAGGGAGAGCATCAGGGGGAGTTAAGAGAGAGAGAGAGAGAGAGAGAGAGAGAGAGAGAGAGATAGAGAGTGATGGCAGAAGCGTCCCATATGGAGCAAAAAGAGCGAAAAACTGCGAGTGATGGATGCATCACTTCATATCATTACGGCTATGTTCACACTAGGCGTCTTTTTTTCAATTTCTTTTTTTTTGGACTGCCGGCGTCTGTTTTTCTATTACAATCCTGTGGAGTAAACCAAGTTTTCATCAAAATCCTGAGCTCTCTCTCTCTCTCTGCTCTTTCTCTAGCTTGCTCCACCACTTTGTTTTATCTAGCGTTAGCATCACGCTCTCTCTCTCTCTCTCTGCTCTTTCTCTAGCATGCTCCACCACTTTGTTTTATCTAGCGTTAGCATCACGCTCTCTCTCCCTCTCTGCTTTTTCTCTAGCTCGCTCCACCACTTTGTTTTATCTAGCGTTAGCATCACGGTCTCTCTCTCCCTCTCTGTTTTTTCTCTAGCTCGCTCCACCACTTTGTTTTCTCTAATGTTAGCATGACGCTCTCTCTCTCTGTTCTTTCTCTAGTTCCTTTCCCCGTAGATCTTTCCCTAACCACAATCGCCTTGTTGTTGTAGCGCATCCCGCGTGTGGCGTTCCGCCTCGTTGTTGACGCCGTTGTTGCGTCCCCCAGAGACTGCGGATGGTGTCCCAGCGGCCGTTGTTGTCCCCCAGAGCAGGCAATGCAGTTCGTGAAATGGTCGCGTTCCCATTCCGTGGTGAAACGAGAAAATCGTGTCCCAATAGATCAAAATAATGTGACTATTTCGGTTGAATCAGGAGTCTGCTGCACAACCAGCTGGTGGTGCTAATTCTCCAGTGGGGGCCAATTGGGAGCCAATCAAATCTTGAAGGAAAAGGGCGAAGATTAATAATTAAGAGCGTGCAAGTCAGACTCAAACGATTAAAAAAACAAAACAGATGACTTTGCCTCAATTCACTCAGCCTCCAGTACAGAGCCAGGACAAGTCAGCTGATGTCCATCTGACTTTAAAAGCAAACACTGCGAGTGTTATCGCTCCGTGATGCTTCAAAACAAGTTTCAGCTGAGTGTTGAGAAACTATGAGAAGAAAGTCTGCTCTGCTGATCGACCAAAACCTGCGAATGTTGGCCGACCAAATCCTAATTGGGTCCAACAGTTTACAAGCTACCACTGATGTCCTGATGTCTGTTGACAGCAGAGACAGCCAGGAATGTGGAAGACGGCAAACAAAAACACGTCTCCGATTTGATTCTTCGGGGACATGTGGTGGGCTTTGTGTCAGCTTCGCTTCTCTTTGTTTAAAACGGGGGGGAAGAGACGCGGTCACAGTTTCAAGTCTGCGTGACAAAGGAACGGAAGTGTGTGTGAAGACGAGCTGAATCCAGCTGTGTTTAGTTAGGTAAGTAAGGGTCGAGACTCCCGCACAGTTTGTTAATGTACAGATTTTTTTGTATCAGTACAGTGTGTGTGTGTGTGTGTGTGTGTCTGCTTCAGCAGCGTGGGACTCTTCTCCTTTATTTATCTCCTCTTTCTGCTCCTTCAAAACAAGAGTCCAGAGATAGAAAATCCAGCAGACGGAGGCAGTACTAACGCCCGTCTGATCCAATCTAAGGGCAAATTGTGCAGGAATGTACGAAAGGTTATTACTGATTTTATAGGCTCCTGTAATTTGATGCAATGATGACAGCAACTTTATTTGTGACATTTACAACACCCGCACACACACACACACACACACACACACACACACCACACACACACCACACACACACAATTGTGCAGTTATGTTTTTGGTGTTGGTATTTTCAATCTCATATGTGGCGGTTCATGTTAAATAACACACTTAAAAGTGAACACAGGAAGATGGTCACTTTTTGCTGCTT
>NC_045751.1:11385732-11395890 GCF_008692095.1 Etheostoma spectabile | reverse complement strand
ACTCTTTCACCAGGGGCAGGGGCGCGTGGGGGGGGGGGGGGGGGATTAACGTAAAGACGGCATAAATGCAATCAAGACGCTGTGTGTTGATTTTAGTTGGGTTTCTTATAAAAACCAAGGGGTTTTGGTTAACTAGGGTTTGAAAGCGTGGTGGTGTGTGTGTGTGTGTGTGTGTGTGTGTGTGTGTTGTGTGTGTGTGTGTGACTCCTGGCTTTAACATCGTGTCAGGTGGATCCATTAAGTCCAATAACATCCACTTTAGTTGGGTAAATCCCGTGGGTCAAAGGGAAGTTAGGGGATATAGGGGTGTGGTGGTGTGTGGTGTGTGTGGGTGTGTGTGTGTGTGTGGTGTGTGTGTGTGTGTGTGTGTGTGTGTGGTGTGTTGATTGTGGGTTCCAAAAAATTCCAATATATTGTGGGGTCCGACCGTTTGTGGAGCCAATTACTGGACCCCACAACTTTAAAGGACTGTTTGGGGTTTAGACCTGGTTTTAAGATTAGGGTTAGAATTAGGTATGGTTTGGGTGAGGGTAAGGGTTAGGTAGGCATTTAGTTGTGATGGTTTAAGGTTAGGGTAAGGGGCTAGGGAATGCATATGTCACAGGACGGGTCCCATAAATAGTGTGTGTGTGTGTGGTGTGTGGGTGTTGTGTGTGTGTGTGGTGGTGTGTGTGTGTGTGGTGTGTGTGTGTGTGTTAAGTTGCAAAGGTCAGGAAGTGTGGGCTGCATTTAATTGGCCAGACCTCCGTTCTGTTGTCAATCCGAAACAGAGAGGGGGGGGGGACTCTCTAATTTTGTCGAGCTCCTGGGGGGTAGCCCGACATTTTCGGTTGTCTCCGCTGGAGTCAAAAGCCGTCAATCATAGGGTTCGGCTCTAGTTTAATCCCCATGTTGCCTTTGGGTCAAATTTAACCCATTTTCAGTTTCTGTATCAAAGACATGGGGCCTTTTAAACAAATAACTGCATACACAAGATAGGCCGTGATCATCCATCAACATACTTCTTGATCTAACTATTAGTCAAATAATTCCAAAACTTCTGGGGTTTTTATATTAAAAAAAAAGGTATAATTTCGTTTGAATTAGGTTTATGACCATGAATTCCAAAAGTAGTGTAAAACTAGGGAAATAAGTGGGAATGAGAAGACGTAACACGGAGGAATTGGGTGGTAATTTTTTAAAATATTTTTTTTCACCTTTATTTAACGGGGAAGCCGATTGAGAACCCAATCTCTATTTGTGACGACGAACTGCCAAGACAAGGCATAATAGTGCGAGACTACAATAGAGGTACACAATAAAATATGCAAAACATAAACAACATAATAAATTTATATGTTAAGCTTAAAAACAGGCAAAACTGTCCCGGTCCTTTTGACAGGAAAAACCAAAGGGTTAAAATCTAAATGATGTTAATTTAAAGCTACTAGTGCGTAGTTTCGTCACCCCCCCCCCCCCCATTAGGAATTTGGAAGTAATGACAACAAAACTGTCCACATAATAGAAGCCTTCCCTTATCCCCCCCCCCCCCCCGCCACCCTCCTCCACCACACAGCTGCTAGTACCCCGGAGGAAACGGAGGATTTAAAAAAACTGATGGACTTTTAGAAGAGGTCTTTCTTCCTCCAGCTTTGTGCCGTTGCTTACACGCAAACGCAGAATTTTCCTCTGAAAAACGGGTCTTTCTAAAAACTCCGGCCAGAGTGGAGATTGGGAAAACTTAGCAAAAAATTAAAACCAAACAGAGGTCTAGGCCGCGAGGAAGTGAAAGAGAGAAGAAAGAGGAAGTGATCGTTGCTGTGTTGCTATTGTCAGGATTCTGATTGGCTAACGTGGGCTTGGTTCTCGTTACACTCACCTGCAGGGTGGTGTGCTCTGGCGGGATAGACTAAAACACAGGTACGAGATCTGAAAACTGACAGCGTGCACCATGTTATTTTTTAAAATGGACAGGTAAAGGTAGCAGATGAGAATAGAGAGAGAGTTGTTGGGAGCTGTTAGTCTTCAGGATCTGAACCTTCCTGCACCACTGTATGTAAATGTGAGAGGGACGGACAGAAGAGTCTCTCTCACACACCGAGTGACCGTTAGAGGCAGGAATAAAGGTGAATAGAGAGGAGGAAGAGAGAGTGCAGAAGCCGCCCCTGTAAAGTAGGATGAGGGTAAAGTGATAGGGGGTGTGTCTCGGTGGGGATGGCAAGATAAGAAAACGAGGGAAAACCTCTGACGGGCCTCTTGATGAAAGACCGCGTCCATCCGCTCCTGACTTCCTTTTCTTTAATCCTGAAGCAGGTAGAGAGGAAGAAGAAGAAGAGGGGGGCGGGGGGGGGGGGGGTTGGCAGAATGCCTTTTATGTAAACCGACGAGAGATGAAGAGGAAAGATAGCTGGACTATCGTCCAGTCTGAGGTTTCTGTTGCATGACTAAACTCTTTGAACGTACACAGTTCCACAAAGCTGGTCCTGGAACTACCCAGACCCTCCTCGCAGCGATGGAAGGAGGGTGGCAAAGCGAGACTAAGCCGCCGCTACATTGTGTCAGCTTGGGTCTCCGAAGATACAAATCCAGACTAAAATCCTTCATCCGGTTCCAATCTGTCGTTAAAAAGATCTAGAAAAAAGATCTAAAGATCTAAACGTTTGTGGTAAAAAATGTGGCTCAAACTGGATAACAAGTCAATTGATGACCAAAATGTATGTTGTGCGTGTGTGAAATGTATAATGATGTACCTACAGACCAGATCATGAGCAGAAGAGTGATATCACACACACACCCACACACACACCACACACACACACCATTTCGCCTGCCCTCTCTGACTCTGTGCTCGTGCCCTGACCTTACGGGCTACCCTGGCCTTTGTGTTGGCCCTGACTTTGACCTTTCCTAGCTAGACTCCGTGTCTGGTGAGGGGATGAGACGGCTAAGGTCAGGTGGTGTGTGTGTGTGTGTGTGTGTGTATGTGTGTGTGTGTGTGTGTGTATGTGTGTGTGTGTGTGTGTGTGTGTGGTTAAAAGAAAGCCTAAACAAGACCACCACCATATTAGACTCCTGCCTCAAAGGAGGGAGGCCAGCCGGATAAAATGCCAAGCGGTGTGTGTGTGTGTGTGTGTGTGTGTGTGTGTGTGTGTGGTGTGTGTGTGTGTGTGTGTGGTGGTGTGTTGTGTGTGTGTGTTAAAAGAAAGCCTAAACAAAGACCACCAACATATTTAGACTCCTGCCTCAAAAGGAGGGAGAGCCAGAGGATAAAATGCCAAGCAGGTGTGTGTGTGTGTGTGTGGTGTGTGGTGGTGTTGTGTGTGTGTGTGGTGGTGTGTGTGTGTGTGTGTGTGTGTGTGTGTGTGTGTGTTAAAAGAAAGCCTAAACAAGACCACCACCAATATTAGACTCCTGCCTCAAAGGAGGGAGAGCCAGCGGATAAATGCCAAGCAGGTGTGTGTGTGTGTGTGGTGGTGTGTGTGTGTGTGTGTGTGTGGTGTGTGTGTGTGTGGTGTGTTAAATCACTATCAGCTTCTTACACCCCTTTTTTGAATCCGTAACTTGTACAGCAAAGAAAAGCCAGTGATTTCTCTGTTCCTGTTCAGGGTAAAAGCTTGACTGTAAACCAGTAGGAAACAGACAACAGTGGGAAAAGAAACGCATCTTCCTGTCTCCCCGAGCTTTTGCGTCCTGATCGCAGTTTCCAGTGCGCACTAAGCCCTCACATGGCCGCTGTAGGTACCACGTGAACCAGAGTTAAAAGCCAGAAGCATCACCTTGTGCAGCTGTTTTCTCAGAAAGTGATTGAAGGAATTAACTCCATCTAATAAAGAAGACTGTAGAGGCGATTAAAGCTACATAACAATAGTAAGTGGACAAACTTCAATTATGTCACTCCGGGATTTGAAGCTGGTTGGCGACAGTGTACATTGATTTAACAAGATGTTTTACGGCCTTCAAGATATTAGACACAAAAATCTTTAATTCTTGTAACTGTTTAATAATCATAACAAACCATCACAGTTTAAACCCCAAGATGATGCTATATATGAGGAGTGATAACAAGGAGGGAAAGACCACTTTGAGCACATAATATCTAGAAGATAGAGGATATTTAATACAAAACACATTTCAAATGACTTCAAAAGTGTTTTGTAAAATGACGTTTTGAAGTGCTTTTACTTTGAGTTTGGCAGAATATTATGGAATTCTTTGTGCTTTGTTTTGGGCATTAGGTGACGCGTCATTCATCTCATCTTAGTTGCAGTCCACTCCGCACAGTTCAACAAAATGAAAGCACGAGAGTACGGAAACTAAGGAATACGGTGGAAAAGTGCCAGAGGGAAGGTGTCACTGGGTTCTGTCTTCTCTGCACAGAGCAGGAATTAGACACCTTTGGGTGATTCTAATGCCACACCCACACACACACACACAAACACACACACACACGCACACGCACAGACACGCACAGCACACACACACACACACACACACACAAAGGGCAAACTTGTGCAGGAATGTACGAAAGGTTATTAACTGATTTTATAGGCTCCTGTAATTTGATGCAATGATGACGCACATTTATTTGTGACATTTACACACACACGCACACACACACACACACCACACACACACACACACACACACACACACACACACACAATGTGCAGTTATGTTTTTGTGTGTGGTATTTTCAATCTCATATGTGTGGTTTCATTTAAATAACCACAATAAAAGTGAACACAGGAAGATGTCACTTTTGCTGCTTTTGATCGGGAGAACGGGGCCTCGCCTGCAGGACGGGGGGGGGGGGGGGGGGGGGGGGGGGGGCGTCGTGTGTGTGTGTGTGTGTGCGTGTGCGTGTGCGTGTGCGTGTGCGTGTGTGTGTGTGTTTGTGTGTGTGTGTGTGTGTGTGTGCATTAGATCACCCAGAAGGTGTCTAATTCCTGCTCTGTGCAGAGAAGACAGAACCCAGTGACACCTTCCCTCTGGCACTTTTCCACCGTATTTCCTTAGTTTCCGTACTCTCGTGCTTTCATTTTGTTTGAACTGTGCGGATTGGACTGCAACTAAGATGAGATGAATGACCGCGTCACCTAAATGCCCAAAACAAAGCACAAAGAATTCCATAATATTCTGCCAAACTTCAAAGTAAAAGCACTTCAAAACGTCATTTTACAAAACACGTTTGAAGTCATTTGAAATGTGTTTTGTATTAATAATCCTCCTTATCTTCTAGATATTATGTGCTCAAAGTGGTCTTTCCCCTTGTTATCACTCCTCATATATAGCATCATCTTGGGGTTTTAAACTGTGATGTTTGTTATGATTATTAAACAGTTACAAAGAATTAAAGATGTTTGTGTCTAGAATATCTTTGAAGGCCGTAAAACATCTTTTAAATCAATTGTACACTGTCGCCAACCAGCTTCAAATCCCGGAGTGACATAATTGAAGTTTGTCCACTTACTAGTTGTTTATGTAGCTTTTAATCGCCTCTAACAGTCTTCTTTATTAGATGGAGTTAATTCCTTCAATCAACTTTCTGAGAAAACAGCTGCACAAGGTGATGCTCTGGCTTTTAACTCTGGTTCACGGTGGTACCTACAGCGGCCATGTGAGGGCGGTAGTGCGCACTGGAAACTGCGATCAGGACGCAAAAGCTCGGGGAGACTCAGGAAGATGCGTTTCTTTTCCCACTGTTGTCTGTTTCCTACTGGTTTACTAGTCAAGCTTTTACCCTGAACAGGAAACAGAGAAATCACTGGCTTTTCTTTTGCTGTACAAGTTACAGGATTCAAAAAAGGGGTGTAAGAAGCTGATAGTGATTTAACACACACACACACACACACACACACACACACACACACACCACAACACACACACCAACACCACCCACACCACAACACACACACACCTGCTTGGCATTTATCCGCTGGCTCTCCCTGTTTGAGGCAGGGTCTAAATATGGTGGTGGTCTTGTTTAGGCTTCTTTTAACACAACACACACACACACACCACCACACACACACACACACCCAAACAACACACACCACACACACACACACACACACAACACACACCTGCTTGGCATTTATCGGCTGGTCTCTCCCCTTTTGAGGCAGGAGTCTAAATATGGTGGTGGTCTTTGTTTAGGCTTTCTTTTACAACACACACACACACACACACACACACACACACACACACCACACACACACACCACACACACACACACACAACACAAACCTGCTTGGCATTTTATCCGGCTGGCCTCCCTCTTTTGAGGAGGAGTCTAAATAGGTGGGGGTCTTGTTTAGGCTTTCTTTTAACACACACAACAAACACACAACACACACCATACCCACACACACACACACACACACACACCTGACACTTAGCCGTCTCATCCCCTCACCAGACACAGAGTCTAGTCTAGGAAAGGTCAAAAGTCAGGGCCAACACAAAGGCCAGGGTAGCCCGGAAGGTCAGGGGCACTGGATCACAGAGTCAGAGAGAGGCAGGCTGAAATGTGTGTGTGTGTGTGTGTGTGTGTGTGTGTGTGTGTGATATCACTATTCTGCTCATTGATCTGGTCTGTAGGTACATCATTATACATTTCACACACGCACAAACATTACATTTTGGTCATCAATTGACTTGTTATCCAGTTTTGAGCCACATTTTTTACCACAAACGTTTTAGATCTTTAGATCTTTTTCTAGATCTTTTTTAACGACAGATTGGAACCGGATGAAGGATTTTAGTCATTGGACGTTGGGATCTTCGGAGACCCAAGCTGAGCCAATGTGAGCGGCGGCTTAGTCTCGCTTTGCCAGCCCTCCTTCCATCGCTGCGGAGGAGGGTCTGGGTAGTCCAGGAACCAGCTTTGGTGGAACATGTGTACGTTCAAAAGTAGTTTTAGTCATGCAACAGAAACCTCAGACTGGACAGATAGTCCAGCTATCTTTCCTCTTCATCTTCTCGTCTGGTTTGACATAAAAGGCATTCTGCCAACCCCCCCCCCCCCCCCCCCCCCCCTTCTTTCTTTCTTCCTCTCTACCTGCTTCAGGATTAAAGAAAAGGAATTCAGGAGCGGAGGGACGCGGTCTTTCATCAAGAGGCCCCTGCAGAGGGTTTCCCTCGTTTTCTTATCTTGCCATCCCACCGAGACACACACCCACTATCACTTTACCCTCATCCTACTTTAACAGGGGCGGCTTCTGCACTCTCTCTCCTCCTCTCTATTCATCCTTTATTCCTGCCTCTAACGGTCATCTGGGTGTGTGAGAGAGACTCTTTCTGTCCGTCCCTCTCACATTTACATACAGTGGTGCAGGAAGTGTTCAGATCCTGAAGACTAACAGCTCCACACAACTCTCTCTCTATTTCTCATGCTACCTTTACCTGTCCATTTTTAAAAAATAACATGGTGCACAGCTGTCAGTTTTCAGATCTCGTACCTGTGTTTTATCTATGCCGCCAAGAGCACACCAACCCTGCAGGTGGCAGTGTAACGAGAAGCTCAAGCCCACGTTAGCCAATCAGAATCCTGACAATAGCAACAACAGCAACGAATCACTTCCTCTTTCTTCTCTTCTTCACTTCCTCGGCGGCCTAGACCTCTGTTTGTTTTAGTTTAAGTTTGACTAAGTTTTCCCAAATCTCCACTCTGGCCGGAGTTTTTAGAAAGACTCGTTTTCAGAGGAAAATTCTGCGTTTGCGTGTAAGCAACGGGCACAAAGCTGGAGGGAAGAAAGGACCTCTTCTAAAAAGTCCATCAAGTGTTTTTAATCCTCCGTTTCCTCCGTGGCTACTAGCAGCTGTGTGGTGGAGGAGTTGCGCGGGTGTGGTGGGGGGGGGGATACGGAGGAAGGGCTTATTATTCTTGGACAGTTTTGGTTGTCGCGTACTGGCAGCAAATTTCTAAGGGGGGGGGGGGGGGGGTGACAGAAACTACGCACTATAGCTTTAAAGTTAACATCATTTAGAGTTTAACCCTTTGTGTTGTCTTCCTGTCAAAAGGGACCGGGACAGTTTTGCCTGTTTATTAAGCATTAAATATAAATTTATTATGTATGTTTATGTTTTGCATATTTATTGTGTAACTCTATGTAGTCTCGCACTATTTATGCCTTGTCTTGGCCAGGTCGTCGTCACAAATGAGAATTGGTTCTCAATCGGCTTACCCGGTTAAATAAAGGTGAAAAAAAATATTTTAAAAAATTACCACCCAATTCCTCCGTGTTACGTCTTCTCATTCCCACTTATTTCCACTAGTTTTACACTTACTTTTGGAATTCATGGTCAATAAACCTAATTCAAACGAAATTATACCTTTTTTTTAAATATAAAAACCCCAGAAGTTTGGAATTATTTTGACTAATAGTTAAGATCAGAGGAACGTATGTTGATGGATGATCACGGCCTATCTTGTGTATGCATGTTATTTGTTTAAAAGAAGCCCATGTCTTTGATACAGAAACTGAAAATGGGTTAAATTTGACCCAAAGGCAACATGGGGATTAAACTAGAGCCGGAACACTATGATTGGACGAGGCTTTTGACTCCAGCGGGACACCGAAAATGTCGGGCTGACCCCGCCAGGAGCTCGACAAAATTAGGAAGTCCCCCCCCCCCTCTCTGTTTCGGATTGACACAGACGGAGGTCTGGCCAAATTAAATGCAGCCCACACTTCCTGACTCCTTTGCAACTTAGAACACACACACACACACACACACACACACACACACACACACTATAGTTATGGGGACCCTCATGAACATTATGCATTCCCTCCCCCTTACCCTAACTTAACCATCACAACTAAATGCCTAACCTTAACCCTTACCCTCACCCAAACCATAACCAATTCTACCCTAATCTTAAAACCAGGTCTTAACCCTCAAACAGTCCTTTAAAGTTGTGGGGTCCAGTATATGGCTCCACAAACTGTCGGGACCCCACAAGTATATTGGAATTTTTGGAACCCAACATACAGACACACACACACACACCCACACACACACACACACACACACACACACACACACACACACACACACACAACACACCAACACACACAACCACCTATCATCCCAACTTTGCCCTTTGACCCACGGGGAGTTTACCCAACTAAAGTGGATGTTATTGGACTTAATGGATCCAACATGACACAGATGTTAAAGCCAGGAGTCCACACACACACACACACACACACACACACACACCACACACACACACACACACACACGCTTTCAAACACTTAGTTAAACCAAAACCCCTTTGGTTTTTAATAAAGAAACCCAACTAAAATCAACACACAGCGTCTGGATTGCATTTATGCCGTATTTGACGTTAAATCCCCCCCCCCCCCATAAAATCCCATAAATAACTCCCCCCCCCCCCCCCCCCCCCCCCCCCACGCCCGCCCCTGGGGAGAAGAGTCTTATTCAGGCAGCATCAATGGATTTAAAAGCTACGAAAGATCTATCTTTGTGATACAGTGATTAAAATGAGCTCTTCAACACAAGGTGTGTTTGTTCCTCCCATTGTTACGGGATGTCGTGTTTCATGATGACACATTTATTGGCGGGTGGAGACGTCTTCCGTTCCTACTTGTATGTCTTGGCATGTCCGTCCCGCTCTCGTCCTCTTCTATAAGTAACGGTGATGTTCCAGCAGTGTGTGCAACGCCCTCCAGAGTTAAAGGTGCAGTTTTACCAACTCTCTGTTGGAGTCAAAACATCTGCACAGGACAAACAATGGGAATAACAAGGGAAGAATCCAGTGGTGGACTCATGTACAGTACACATGTTGAGGTACTTGTACTCTACTTCAGTCTTTTCTTTTCATGCCACTGTCTACTTCTACTCCGCTACACTTCAGAGAGAAATATTCTCCACATATTCACTCCACTACATTCACCTGACAGCTTTAGTGACTAGTTACTTTACACCTTCAGATTTCTGCACACGCTCTTCAAAGGTAAAATAACTGATCCGTTTACTACTTTCCTTGAATTTGTGTGTTTTATTCAATTTAATAGTATTTGAAAAATAATTAGTGACAAAAAACGTTGTAAATAGCGACAAAAACGTTGAGAAAAGCAACAAGTGTTGAACAAAAACGACCAACACGTTGAATAAAAAGTTTTAATTAATAATAAAAAATAAAAATAA
>NC_045751.1:11383053-11385722 GCF_008692095.1 Etheostoma spectabile | reverse complement strand
AAAAAGAAACGGGAAGACAAAAAAAAAAAAAACGGGAATCGTAACATTTTTTAAGTGATTGACGTGCATGGTTACATCCCTAGTGAAGACGTATGACTCACGGAGCCTCTTCGGCCTAATATCCAACACTTTGTCTGAAAAAGATGAAGCTAAAAATTTGTCAGATGAGGAACTAGAGGAATTGGATCGTGAATCAAATCGTGAGTTTAAGTGGATTGTTCCATCCCTACAGGAGGATGTGTGGCTCACTGAATGAATGCGTCTTCTGATATTTTTCCCTATCTTGTATCTCATTTCACAGTGTGGTATTCAGATACTTAACTCAAGTAAAAGTACTAATACCACACTGTAAAATTAGATACAAGATAGGAAAAATACACTACCGGTCAAAAGTTTGGGGTCACTTAGAAATTCCCATTGCACTCCATTATAGACAGAATACCAGTTGAGATCAGTTGCATTGTTTTTTTAACCAGCGCAGCAGTTTTCATATTACATTATGTGCTTACATAATTGCATAAGGGTTCTCCAGTGTTTTCTCAGTTAGTTTTTTAAAATGATATCAGATTAGTAAACAGGATGTGCCTTTGGAACATTGGATGAATGGTTGGTGATAATGGGTAATGTAGATATTGCATTAAAGATCACCCCCCCACTCAGATCAGCTGCTATCCTGTCTATAATGGAGTGAAATGGAAATTTGTAAGTGAACCCAAACTTTTGACCGGTAGTGTATATATTTAGGGGAACAAAGCTGCCGATGCCAAACAACGCTGCATGCAAAACCCGGACCTGAACTCCTTCCGCCTGCGGACTCCCGCGCTGTTAACAGCTGTGATCGATGAGCGCCTCGCCTCACCCGCCTGCACTGAGCGCAAAAGTAAAACTGAAAAGAGACAAATAAGCACCTAAACACGTCTCAGCTGAGGGAGGTAATACGGCGGTGGCTGTGTCATTTAGGCCGAGCAGGAGGCCTGCACGCGGGCAGGTAGCATTACCTGGGATATATATTTATATATATATATATATGTTTATCATTTACCTGCAGGGAGCTGGGTCCTCACCGTGTTATTTACCTGAAGTGGCGAACAGCGGGCCAGCAGTAAGTGCAGGCTTCTGTGTCAGACAGTAATTGTTGTTTGGATAACGGCTGAAAGAGGCCGAGCTACAGTGTGAAGCTTACGGTTAGTCTGGTTTAGACACATGTGAACACACACACACACACACACACACACACACACACACACACACACACAGCTCTCAGCTGGAGTTTTTTTGCCACATTATTTGCATAAATGCAGACTTTTTGTCATGTTATTAAAGGGTAACTACTGTTTTTTTTTCCAAACTGGCCTCTATGTTCCTGTGTTTTTGTGTCTAAGTGACTGAGGGAACAACGATCTGTGACATTGGTGCAGTATGAAGCGAGGTCGCTACGATGTGAGTTAATAGTAAATGTCCAGCTTGTATTTACCGTCACATAAGTGCTTGTTTTTCCGCTGACGGACTCAGATTATTATTCTTTAAGTGTCTGACAACATTATGGGAAGGATCCCGGCAGAGATAGACCCTCAAAACCTCTTTGAGACCTTTATGTTAACCAAAACTAGAGTTGTGAGGGTTGGAAAAGTGGAAAGACGACCCAAAACGGCTTTTCATAGCTTTATTTTGTTTCTTTGAATGAAGTGTGTTTATGATACTAAAATGGTGGGTGTGGTGGGTGTGGTGGGTGTGGTGGGTGTGGTGGGTCTGGTGGGTCTGATGGGTCTGGTGGGTCTGGTGGGTCTGGTGAGTGTGGTGGGTCTGGTGGGTGTGGTGGGTCTGATGGGTCTGGTGGGTGTGGTGGGTCTGGTGGGTCTGATGGGTCTGATGAGTCTGGTGGGTCTGATGGGTGTGGTGGGTGTGGTGGGTCTGGTGGGTCTGGTGGGTCTGGTGGGTCTGATGGGTCTGGTGGGTGTGGTGGGTCTGGTGGGTTTAGCCAACGCAATCTCACAGATGTTTTTTTGTTTAAAAAAAGGTTCTTACACTTTAACAGAAAGGTGGACCTCCCTAGAAATCCTTTCAATAATGGCACTTAAAATGTTGATCTAAGCCTGTCAGTTTGATTATATACAAACAGATTTTTTTGTTCACATGTACATGGTCTCTTTGTGACATTTTGACTATGCAGAAAGTTTTAAACAATGCAGGAAACAATACAGGAAATAATTCATAATAAAAATTAAAATGAACAACTTTTGCACCATAAATTAATGCAGAAAAAGCCTGAATTGTTGTAGAAAAAGTCACCGGAAAGCAGGAAAGGAAGTGTTCGACCCTCTCAAATCTTAAATGTTTCGGGGGACGGTTCCCCAGTCCCCATGGTTACTGTGTACCCCCCCTCCAACACCCAGGGCATTGCTAGACGGCATCCCACATTGAGACCAGACTCACCCTGCTCCCTTTCTCCGGGTTGCACCGGCATCCTGCGCCGCAGTCCCGGCCGGCACACGGCTCGTCAGACTTCCCCACGCCCTGCAGGGATAAAACCAGACCAGGATTACAACACAATGCTTTGGAAACACGTAAACACATTATATGCTACTTTGAAGAAACTAGAATATAAGACATTTTTTCAGTTATTTCACACTGTTTTGTTAAGTACATAATTCCACATGTGTTCATTCACA
>NC_045751.1:11378367-11383043 GCF_008692095.1 Etheostoma spectabile | reverse complement strand
CTTCAGTGATAATCTACAATGTAAATAGTCATAAAAATAAAGGAATTGAATGAGAAGGTGTGTCCAAACTTTTGGCCTGTACTGTAAAGGAGGCAAATTTCCTCAATGTCACACTTTCCCTTTGTTTGAGCGAGGCTTCCCTGTATAATTGCAGAGAGTAACTGTCTGAGGAGCCACCCACACGGAAACGCTTTTGCATCGTTTGGCTGATTGTCCAAACAAATCCTGTAGACGTACTGCCTGAAGACGCACTTTTTTTTAAACCTGGTCCCAGAGTGAAAAAAAAAAATCAAAATTCCCTGCTGGAGAAGATATTGAGCTTATTAGGGTTACTAGGGCAACATATACTGTCTGTTTGTGTACAGCACAGCGCGCAGGCTTTAGGTGCGTGCTCCGCTTCTTCTTCTCTGGAATATGAAGTAACATGTTGAGTCATTTACAAATGAATCCATTTGGATGCTAATATCCTTAAAACAATGCCGGGGAAGACGGGGACAGAGAGATTGTCTTGGGACGTGTGGACGTGGCCTGAGTCTTTGTTTCAATCCCTTCATGAATTAAAGAAACAAATCAAACAAAGGGACAGCAAACAGAGGCAGAGGAGCACATGGAGATGTAGGTAACACCTTCATTAGTCATGTATCATCGTTGCATCAGTGAGAAGTTTGCAGATTTACAGGGATTTGAACAGGATTTAGGAAAAAGGCTCCAGCTTTGGTCAGTGCTGATTCTTTAAAAGGCGAAAATTATGTAACAAACAGAACATGTACAGTGAGGTTTCCTTTTGTGTTTTTGCCTTTATTTGTGCGGCCGCGGTCCGTTCCCTCTGGCTCTTTTCTTTGATCAGAAACAGAGACACAAACCAGCTTTAACTACAAGCAGAGTCAAGCCTCTTAACAAAGAATAAAGCCATTGATACAAGAAGCAGCATCAGCCCCGGGGAGGCCCTGAAGGACTCTCTTTAGACTCCTTTCATGATGTCACTGTGACCTGGGGAACGTTTGTTTTCTCAGCCAGGGCGACCAGGAGCGAGGTGAAAGGTGAAAGCGGATGAGTTAAATGGCGTCACACAGTGGGAGGATGGAGGGTAAAGGAGGACGTTGTTAATGCGGCCATGTGGATCCTTATAAAAGGCAAGATTTGTGTTTCCGCAAATTAGTTGAAGTTTGCTCAGAAGATGTGTTGCTACATTAGTACACATTAAGTTGGGATCTTTTTTTTCCAAAGAACTGGTTTCAGATGCATTTTTATTCAAGGTAACAAAAGGGCATTTTCCAAAAAGGAATCTTCATCCTGCACAAAAACCTTTGATTTCCTTCTACTTCTGCACACTAACATCCTCATACGCCCCGTCCTATGCACATCACGGGGGGGGGGGGGCAGAAGGGTGTTGACTGGGGTGTGATGGAGGTTTCCGAGGACAGGGTTATGTTAATATGACTACCAGTCTGTGAGTGTTCGTAGCCACAATAATGGAGGTCAAGGACCCTCCCGGACCCCCGTAAGTAGTCATCAGATGGTCTAGTTTGGGTCTTCGTCTAATACAGGGATCTTCAAAATGGGGTCCAGGGGCCCCTAGCGGGTCCTCAGAGTCAATGCAGGGGGGGGGCCTCCAAATTATTGTTAATTTTTTTCTTTTAATTAAAAAGTCTTAATATAAATTCAACATATTACTAGCAAATAAAGATAGTTAATCCTCAGGATTAACCACATGTAAGTTTAACATTAAAAATCATGCCAACAATTATTAGGCTATTTTAATAGCTTAGCATTAGATATGCACTAAAAGGTATAAAGGCTTTAGGCTGCCCTACATGTTATTGTAGGCCCAGTTTAATTTCTAACTCAATAATATAAAATATGTCGTAGGTGGTCCTGGCTCCGTATCTCTTTCAGGGGTCCTTGGCTTAAAAGACCCCTGTTGACCATGATGCATTGCTGCATATTAAACTCAGAAACTCGATTAACTTAAAATGAGCACAACCTTAAACATCTACAGCAGCACAATGCAACATTGCCCACACACATGAGCACATGTTGGAGAAGGAAGGAAAAACACAAGGAGGAGAACAGAGGGAGGGTGAAAGAGAAGGAGGGGAAAGGTCAGTGGCGCTGCTCCTGCTTTCTCCCCTCTGATCTCCTCCACTCCTCTAATCACAGTGACAGAAGGAGGGCAAGAGAGGGAGAAGGTGAGCAGGAAAACAGTGACATCGGGGCTAATGGAGAGCGCTAGAAAAGGGAAGACGAGAGAAAGGAGGGAGGCCCGAAGAGAGCGCAGCTCAAATGAATCTTTTGGCAAAGAGGCTCAAGAAGAAGAAGTTTCAAATAAATGCAATAAACAAGCCGTGTGGAGCATTAACGGTAGGGCTGGGAAATATACCGTTATTATAGTGTATGGCCATCGATGCATGAGGCTACATATCTTCTTAAATTATGGACATCGTAATACAAGTGTTGTCTTTTCCTGGTTTTAAAGGCTGCATTACAGTAAAGTGATGTAATGTTCTTACCAGACTGTTCTCTCTGTTTTATTATCTGCTTTTACCTTAGTCAATGACTTAGTCATTACATCCACATTATAGGTGATTATTTATCAATTCTCTAGTTATGTATCAAAAGATTTTGTGAGAGCACCAATAGTCAACCCTACAATATCGCCGCAGTATCCACATCAATATATTTGATTTTCTCCATATGGCCCATCTCTAATTAACGGTATTCCAGATTGAGTAAAAGACAAAAATAGGGTGAGATCTTTCTGCAGTTTAAGGAAAATTCAAGCAACATTTGTTGTTGAAAAAATGGGGAACAAGAAGCCGGGAATGAGAAAAGATGGTGCCCCATCGCTGTATCATGTTACTCTAATTATCCTCTTTTTGTTAAGGCAGGGATACCTCCACAGGTACTGTCCAATCAGAGCCGGCGGCCTCACATTGTTGTTGGCCCTGCCGATGCATTGTTCTGGGACATAATCCAGCCTCTACCTGAGCAGGGCCGAGAGGCACTCAGGCGATGATCCTCGCACCATTTTCTCTGTCCACACCTAGAGTTTACAGGGAAGGAGGATACGGGCCAACAGATGATCAGCCTGCGCCCAACGGAGAGCACTCAACCCTCAGAGTGGAGAAGGTGTGACGAGGAAAACACGCGCACAATAAAGAGTTGTTGGAGGTAAATAAATTCACATGGAGTCCGTGCTGTTAGACGTGCAGGTAGTGCCAGTGTGTTCCCCAGTCCCTTAAAGGGGCTGGAGGTAGGATTGGAAAGACCCAACGAAGGTGGAAGTCGACAACTTCTCAGTCCTTCCCCTCTTTCTGCTAAAGCCCAAAATTGTCTCCTAACCCCTCCCCCCACATGGGAAAATTAATGCATGTGCATGGGGGGGGGGAAAGGTTGAGGCTGGGGGTGTGGCCTTGACCAACTGCCACTTTGCTCTTCTGAAAGCCAGGATGTGGGCGGGCAAAGCAGAGAAAGGGGAGGTAACCTTGCTCCTTATGACCTCATAAAGGGCAAGATTCCAGATTGGCCCATCTGAGCTTTCATTTTCTCAAAGGCCAACCAACACACATATAATAAAAGATCATTACTTGGTGCCTGTGTATTGATACAGTATTGCCACTGAAATGTTTTGCAATACTATGCTGTATCAATTTCCCCCCCAGCCCTAACAGACGTATACGTCAGAATACGTAGATTAAAATACATAAATCCTGTTCACACAGATTTCCACTCAATCACAACAGTTTATCTCATATTTATGTGGAAAGCAACCCCCCTAACCCTTCCTAAACCCAACTGTTCCGTTCTTGTCCCGCGTGTCATGGAAACATAAGCCCACCCACAACCTTTTCATTAACCTAACAGCGTCAAAAGTGACGCCAATAGTCCCGACCAAGCGCGTTTATATATGATGATAAAGGATCCTTATAGCGTCAATAACAACACCAAAGGCACCTGACCAAGCGGTTGTGGGTCTATACAATTACAAAGTTCCACACTAACTCCCATTTGTTCAGGCGATGTCAGGCTTTACAACTCTTCCTCCCATTACCATGAGAGCTATTTGAGCATCACATCATCTTACACCCGGTAAAACACAACCTGCGTCTTACGTTCCAACGCTACATGAGAAAACCAACCACTAATTTGGGTGGAGTGACCCTTTACGATAAGGTTATAGCGTGTGAGGTTGAGCTGAAGGAATGTAAATGTGCCACAGGGTTAGACATGTACAGAACAGGTTACAGCACTCCAGACAAAGGCACCGTGCTCATCATTTGCATCCATTCGCCGACACAACGTGATGGAACAGGCACGCTCCGGATGACTTCTACGCTGTGTTCCCCCTTTTCTTCCACTCCGTCATCCCTGCAGCACACAGCTATGGGCCTTTCAGCTTTAGCTTATGTTCCCCAATCAATCTCCTGGTTATTTGCGCATACTTTACTGTCCAAACACTTTCATGTACAAGCATCTAACTGAAGCCTTTTTAAGAGCTTAAACCCGCTGCTGTTCCCAGACCTGAGAGTGGCAGCGGCTGGACTTGTTCGTTCCTATAGGGTCTGCTGATGTTATCCGCGTGAATGTTGAGTCTAGGGTTAGCCAGATGTATGGTATAAACTGGCGCCTATTCAGCTATACAGATGGGACAACAGGACAGCAAGTTTGTTTAGGGG
>NC_045751.1:11377947-11378357 GCF_008692095.1 Etheostoma spectabile | reverse complement strand
GGGGGGGGAAGTGAGATAAAGCTTTGCGTGCGTACAATGTTATAGAATTCCTCACCGCTATCATACTGGTGGTGGTTTAAAGGTCGGAGAGGGAGGGCTGATACGCTGGAAGGAAAGCGCCAGTATTATATAGTTAAAGAAATAGTATGTGGTTTTGTCATTTTTCTATCCATAAAATACAATGACATTTGTGTTATATCTTCTAAGGAAGAACTTACTGTCCACAAAAAATCCTGAATCCTTTGAACAAACGGACAAGCATGACATCTGTACAAGTTATGAAGCTAATTTCACATGTCTCTGGCTCGCAACGACTTCTGCGGTCCTTTTTCTACACCTCGAGACAACATCCTGTCAGCATAACATACTCTGATTAAGAACTCAATGTAATAGCGCCTCCTTCTGGAACA
>NC_045751.1:11377612-11377937 GCF_008692095.1 Etheostoma spectabile | reverse complement strand
TTATTAGCAGCTAACTTCAGATACAGGGTAAGGAAAAGGAACTGTTATTCTTCATAAGTAGGTAAATGATATAGCTTACAGATAAGCATTCTTGTTACTCAATATAACAGTTAGGATATTACAGTTAGGATATTACAGTTAGGATACCAAAACTAGTTTTTAGTGTTTTGTTAAGAGGACATGTAGACATGTAGATTACAGATCAGAATACATATTGAGAATGCTTCCTCTGATCGCCACGACAAGGATAACGATGACCTGGTGGTGATGGCGCAGTGGATACGACACATGCCTTTGGAGTGGGTTCAGTTCCCACTGCAATAAA
>NC_045751.1:11368110-11377602 GCF_008692095.1 Etheostoma spectabile | reverse complement strand
CTGAGCAAGACACTTAACCCCTAGTTGCTCTGAGGTGTGCACCTTCTGATATATGTAACACTTGTAATTTGCTTTGGATAAAAGCGTCAGCTAAATGACACATGATGTAACGTATTGAATAGGAAGGTGCCAAAAGCACCAACTCTAATGACTCACCAACCCCAAAAAAACGGCGTCAGACTGACTGGGCTGATTGGACGAACACGTCACGTGGGTCTGGATTCTCCGTCAATTCAACGCCATGGCAGCTTGTTCAAAATACAATCTCATATTTTACTAAAATAGTTCCCCGAAACGTGTTTATGAAAACATTTTAAGCGAGAAATGAATCCATGAATCTGTCTTCCTTCCAGATCGACAAAGGTCAGTTTAAAAGATTTTCGTCAGATTTTGATAGACTCTAGTCACGCTCATCCCGCCGCTTGTTTCCGGGTTAGCACTCCACCAATCAGATTGGTCATTTGAGTCTGACTGCCGGCAGGGCCCGCCTTCCAACCGAGCATGTCATGTTGGCCAAAATGAAGGCCAACAGCCCCTCCGATGGACAAAGGCACGGAAACACACCAAAGAGACTCGAGTCACCGACCTCGCCAGACTGTCTGACGACCGATTATGGAGTCAGTGTGTCAGCGTCTTAACCCAATGGACACAGAGACTGAAAAAGAGTCTATATAATGGAACAAATGACAGCAAATCAGCAACTGAAAACAGAGCCTTTCATGCAGAGATGGGTGTGTGTTGCACATTATCACATTATCAGTGCTAACATTTGGGTAGATTCTAACTTGTTTTGCTTAATTTGATGTGCTGGTTTATGGATTTATATTATTTTATACCTGAGTATGTACAAACATGTTCCACAATCCTTTATTTTATGTTGACTGTATTTACTTACATGCCATTTTTGTATTGTTATTTGTCCATTGTCATGGAATGTTCTGTCAAAATAAACAGTTCAAAAAAATCAAAAAATGTATTTGCTGTTGCATAGATTCAAGAAATGCTACCAATCGCCTTGAATCCCTAAATTGACCCTTCACGCTTCCCTTACTGAGTGATGCACAGGAATTTGTTTAATCCGCCGCCTGTCAATCCGCATGTCATCACATGTTAACAACCAATGGGAGTGCAGAGTTCACACCAACACCTGCCAGTCAAAATGACATTACACAATACAAGCCAATGAACACTCTGGTTACTTACAGGAGGAGTGGGGGGGGATTATGAATATTTGACCCTGGAGGACCCTCTTTACATTTCTCCTGAACCTGAACCTGACGTTGAGGAATGGCTTCAAGGAAAAAGACACACGAGGAATGAGAGGTTGTGACTGCTTACCCAAATAAAGAAAGGCAAAGGGCAAACTAAGAAAATGTGGAGATAAAAGGAGGAAGAAAAGGAGGCTTTTTCCTCTCCTTAATGTCCTCCTGTTTTTCTTTATCACCACGTCCTTTCCCTTTTTGTTGTCATCACTTCATCCCCATGTTTCCTTTCCTCGCATCCTCCCTTTCTCGTCTTCCTCCCCTCCCCATCCTATCTTCCGCTCTTCTTCCTCTCGGGTCTCTGGTCCATCTGTGACCCTGACATCCTCCACAGGAGACTAACCAGCTGTGTGTGGGCCTCCAGTGTTCCTCCTTTACTTCTGTTTATTCCACAGTGTGTTTGTGTCATTGTGTGTGTGTGTGTATGTGCGTGTGTGTGTGTCACGTGTGTGTATGTCTGTTACATGCTGGCCACCCAGGTAGAGTCAGCTCGTCTATAACTCGGTCAGACAGCAGAAACGTGTGGTGCTAAAACCGAGTCTAATGAATGTGAATACTGTAAACCGCTGCTGTGGCCTTCAAACAAAATGCATTATCATCAGGAGAGGGAGTTCACTTTAATGTTCACTTTTTTGAGGAGTAACAACAACAAGAGTAACACGATTTAAAACTCAATAAAAGGAGGAAGTTTCAAGCAGAATTCCAGTTCATGTAAAATGCTCAAACTTGACTTTTTCAAAGTTATTTATTCCTTTTTTTTTAGGACCGTAACAGAGATGTTAATGTTTTTTTCCTAAAATCATGCTTTTAGCGTGTGTGTGAGTGTGTGTAAGCATGTGTGCTTGCGTGTATGTATTTCTCCCTCTCTCTTTTTTGCATCGTGAACATATAAGTATTTATTTATTTATTTTTAATGAAATGAACCCAGAGCGGGAACGTGCATGACCCAGGAGCTAACGTGTGTCTTGTTGGTACAGGTTCATAAAGCGGATCCTCCGGTCCTGTGCCTGTGCTACAGCCCTGCACGGCTCCTTAACTACATCTCTCTCTCTACGTAGATGTTATCGGTGAAAGGAGGATTGATGAATAATCCGTGATGCTTTCGTAACAACTGATCCTTAACCACCGTGTCTCTCTTATTGCTGCTCACGCCACCTTTACAGGCCTAAATCAGGGTCTTTTATCAAGACCTGTATCTCCAAACAGATCTGAAAAATGTATGTTATACATATCAACCCCACTGATAATCCCTACTTTTGGTTGTTGACTTTTTTGTACTGCTTTCCATGTTTTTGTTGCTTTTTCGGACGTTTTCGTTGCTTTATTTCTGAGTTCTTTGGCATTTTTTTGACAGATTTTTCTATGTTTTTCTGGAGGAAGTTTTTGTTGCTTCTTTCTGAGTTTTTTGTTGCCTTTTTTGAGTTTTTTCCCCAAAGTTTTTTACAATTTTTCTGACATTTGAGTGACGTTTGAGTGCTGTTTTTTTTTTTTCTTTTTTCTTGGGACCAATTTTTCCAGATTTCTTTCGCTTATTTCAATACATGCAGATATGTCCCAGGACCACCCTAGATAGTTGGAGATCTCCACCCCCCCCTCTCCCCAATGTTGAACCTCAAGTTACACTTTTGTGTTGCCCTGACTACTTCTGTTAACGTTCAGACTCTCACCACAACCCCATACCTGTATCCAGACCTCCAGCCAAGACGCTGTCCGACGGTCCACATGGCGGAAACATGAGCTTCCGGTAGGGCTTTGGTTTCTCTCCAGCTATAAATCCACTCTGAGTGCAGAACGATGACGTGAAAATGAACCCGAACCACCAAATATAGAACAGTGTGTCACTTTTAAAGTGCATGCAGGGTCAACAATCATCGCAGGGGGCTGTTTAGTATCACAAGAAGACCCTTTTTTTTTTTAAACTTACTGTATGTTCGGCAGAAAGAACAGAAAAGGTAGAGATCTCACAAGAAACAAACAGAAATCAGAAACATAACTGAAGTACACAAACACGAAGACAATCCCATAATTCTTTCAGTGCAACAATAACATTGGGATTCCCCTAGTTGTTTCCATTGTTTCAGTCTATCTCACCTGTCCGACTGCACATCAGAAATGATGTATCATCATTAATTTATTACAACCTGTTGAAATACTGACTCTAAATGTATGGGCGAAATTCTCCACCTTTCAACACAGACACGCTTGGAATGAACATCCCTAACTCTCCAGTGTGCCCACTGGCAAAACTGGCACAAACCACCAGGAACACGCCAGCTCAATTATGTCATCCAGAGGCAATAAAAACGAGACGTTTCATGTGGCAAAAAACAACAAACTGCAGTCGATACAGACAGAGACAAAGGACGAGACTCCAGGCGGAGCCAAAACAAACTGCCAGCCGCTGTCCGGACGAGAGCGCAGACACAGAGGGGGAGGACCGCGGCGGGATCAGTGGAACAGATGAGATGTGTGTTTAGGTGTAAATCAGTCAGAAATGACCCGCCGGCAAGCCGACAACAGGAAAGATGGGACGGGAAGGATTGGCACAGAGCTATGATGAGTAATGAGCAGGTGTCACCAACGTTTTCTGGCAACTTTCATGGAATGGTAACAGAACGTATGCTTGGGCTGCAGGATTTATTCTTATCAAAATCGCAATATGGACTAGTGCAATACCCAAAACGTAGCAAGGGAACGGTACAATGTTTGTTAAAGGTAAAATATGTGTCAAACCATTCGGAATGAAGCGTTGTGGTACTGCAGAGACGTCCCGGCCTACACATTGTATCCTACAGACTAAAGAAAAAAATTGGTTTGGTCCGTTTTGATCAAAAATCATGATATAATCACTTCACAACTATATATACTGTATATTTCTCAATGAAAATGAGAATAATGACACAAAAATGTTCACTGCCTCCGAAATTTTGAGAATCACATCGCAATCGCAATATCAGTCCAATATAAATACTCGCAATCAGATGTTTTCCTCATATCGCGCAGTCCTCATTTATGCTGACATTTGAAAGACATAAATGGCAGGCTACGTTTGGACGTATTAGACAAGTCAAACTTTTGGTTGAGATTAGAGAAAGACCGGGCGCCCAGGCAGCTCAGTTGGTAGACCGGGCGCCCATATATAGAGGGTGACTCTTCAACGCAGTGGGCCTGGGTTTGACTCCGGCCTGCAGCCCTTTGCTGCATGTCTTCCCTTTTTCATGTCTTCATCTGTCCTGTCAAAAATCAATGCCCAAAAAATAATCTTTAAAAAAAAATAAATGTAGAGAAAGATCATGGCTACACGGCCTAAACAGGTGGGCAATAATTGCAGGTCTGTGACGTGAATGGAAAGCCCTTTACCACATGAACCGAACCCTGAACCTACCATCATTCCTCAAATAACTTGTACAACGCTACCTCTCTCCATTTAACTTCTCAAATCTTTGATTTAGCGAGCCGGTTTGCAACCTACAACCATTTGTGTGTGACGAAACAACGCTACAGTGTAGTTTTTTTTCGCTCTAAACCAGTTGATGGAAACACTTTTTTTTTTCACTTTTTTTCCACGACATTTTAAAAATTTGCTTAAAATTTGCTTGACAATTAAATGGACACATGATGTCTCATTTGGTCTTGGCAGTCACACTGACGCGTAGACAATAAACTACGGGACTACTTTATGGTAAGCAGGGGGATTTGAAGGTCTGCATGTTAAGATCCTGCAATACTTCTCACTGTGCAACGCAAAGGGATTATTACGCTGATAAATCACTTCCAAGCGTTGATGGAACTTAACTCGATAGCTGACCACAAAAAAAATATTTAGACAAGAGTCTGACAAATTATCCATCTCGAGACAAAGACGTGTAACAAGACAGTTTTATTGACTGAAGCAAAATTAGACCACAAAGATTTGAGTTCTACGAGCAGAGCCGAGCCAGCCAGACACATGATGCTAAAGATAATATTTACAGTGCACAATCAGAATGTAATACAGAAGGATCCATTAGCGTAGCATGACGTTTACATTAGCTGGCTGAGTAAGAACACAGCTGATAGTAAACAAGGAATTTACTTGTCAAATACTCTAAAACAAGCGGAACCGGGGCTGCAAGAGTCAATAATATAATATACCATTCATCGCACCCGGAAGCCCTTAGCTCTTGTGTTATGAATACAATATATTATGAAGTGCAGCGTTTTCTATTTTGAAACTACATTTTCTATTAATCATCCAGTGTTTCCCACACATTGACTAATTTGTGGCGGTGCGCCATAAAATCAACACCGGCCGCTACACATTGTGTTTCATTATTCATTTTTTTTAACGCTATTTAAAAGACAAAGTGTAATCGTTCAGCTGCATTTCCTTGTGTAAGATGTAATGGCATCCAACAGGTACAGATGGGATAAAAAGAGGGTGTGACGGATGGACTGAGGGTGTGATAATCTTCTAAAGAGGTGGAGGGAAAGATGGAGGAGGAGTGAAAGAAGATCTGGTTACACCTGTGTGATTTCTGTTTACCTCGGAGCGACAAGTGCAAAAAGGAATCAGGGAAAAGGTATACATGTATGTGGAGATCGTATGCATGTGTGTTTGTGTGTGTGTGTGTGTGTGTGTGTGTGTGTGTGCAGGCGCGTGCATGAGTGTTTTGTCTATAGTCACAATAGGACAGCAATTACAGGTCATATATTAGAGGGCAGAAATCTGAGATTGAGCTAATGTGCCTCAGAAGAGCGAAGGAACTTGCATTGCTATGTCCTTAAAGTTCTACACACATACACACACACACACACACGCACACACACACACACGCACACACACACACACACGCACACACACACACACGCACACACACACGCCTTCACCCGCGTAGTTTAAGGTTTCGTCCAAACAACAAGTGTAAGCCGATCGGTGAGTCCCTATGGAACGTCAAAAGATAAATGCCCCCTAACACTGTTGTGTGTGTGTGTGTGTGTGTGTGTGTGTGTGTGTGTGTGCGTGTGCGTGTGTGTGTGTGTCAAGATGACAGCCTGGTAAAGATCATTTTGGTCCCAAAGGGCCAACGTTTTGCTCTTTGAGCTGTTAAATACGTGACAGTATATCAGCAATGAAACACCTCAGACAGCGACATCATGAGGTTTAGAGTAAAATAAGCTGCAACATTATCAGATACACTTATTATATGAGTGCTAAAGTAGAGGAAACGGCTCGATCTAACACTATCTGACATTTATCATTCGGTTTATATGACTCAATCAATAAAAGAAAACACCCTTCTGAACCACACATACATGGATGAAACCAACAAGATACGACATGTTAATGAGCTAGGAGCCAGAGCCAGGCTAGCTCTTTCTCCTTGGTTCAAGTCTTTATGCTAAGCTAGCTAACCACCCCTTGGCTTCATGTTTTAGTCAACATACAAATACAAGAGTAGTATTTCTCAGCGAGAAAGCAAATAAGCATATGCAAGACATTTACAAACATGATTTCACTTTACAACTGAGAAACTGAGACTAAAAAAGAGCCAAAAACCAGAGCCAAAGACATCCAAATAACGACTAGCACAAGGAGCTAAAAGATCCCCCCCCCCAACACAACCTACCTTTTAACAGACAAACCTGATTTTTTAAAACATCAGTAGCTACTCAAACAAGTGTATCTTCTTTAAAAAGCCACAGCCATTGAGCCAGCGTGCACCTCAGGTTGCCTCCACGTATCCCGCCGCCCTGCCGAACAACCACCGCTGCCAACCAGGATCTATTTTTAGCAACAGAAGTCTCACTGACAGAGCCCTTGGGATTTTTGTTATTCCCTCGTCGAGGTGGTGTGAATAGTGTTAGCGGTCCTGACAGATTTCACTCGAGTGTGTGTGTGTGTGTGTGTGTGTGTGTGTGTGTGTGTGGACAAATTCATGGTGTGTATTCAGGTTTCTGGAGCAACTTTATTGTCTATTTATTTTACCCTTTGAGGACGAAGGACGCAAGCTCACGTCCATTTAAAGTTTCTTACGTGTCTCTATTTCAGCGCTAATACAGAAATATCTGCACAGATGTATGTAGATATTGTGGATTTTTTTGGTTTGGTTTGAACAAGAAGAAGAATTTCACTCCAGCTTTAGGGCCAGATCATCTCTTGAGACATTGCACTAGAACAATTTTGGGCCCCACGATGCAGAAAGCTGAGTTTGTTCTGAACACTTTGGTATCAAACACACGACATCAGGTCATAGGCAAACACCTTTCAAAGATGAATATAAGAAGAACTGCCCTAAAACCTCAGAGCAGTGCTCGTCACTAGTCAACAGGAGAGCCACTTTAACCCTTGTGTTGTCCTCGGGTCAAATTTGACCCATTTTGGAAAAAATATCTTTATCAGAAAAGTGTCTTTCAACCAAATTATCAAAAAAAACACGCAGATTGTTCCATACAACGCTCTTAACAAGTAAAAGAAATGACCAGCCCACTGTTTTCTTTAAATTTGGATGTTTTATTCAATTTTATAGCATAAAAAAAAAAACTTTTAGGAAAAGACCATTGAACAAAGGGATTAAAATGCAGGAAAAAATTGACAAAAACACCAGTGGGGGGAAGTAAGAAAGGTTTTGAAAAAAACAAAAGACCAAAACGTTGAAAAAAAGGTTTCAATTTTGACCCAGAAAAACAAAAAAGTTGCACGGGAAGACAACACAAGGGTTACTCCTGTAGCACGTCTGCTCATCAACCGGTCATCCCTGAACATCCAACATGCAACTTGCTCTACAGTAGCCCGTTATGGATCTAACCCCCAGGAGCACATTCGGGGTTGAGAGCTGGAAAGAGCGTCCCAAACTGCCGATTCCTGTAATTTGACGGATTAAAGAGCCCCTTTTGCCGAGTCACTCTCCATCAGCTGTCTCTGCTTTTTTTGTGCAAAACACTTCAATAATAGAGTAATCTGCATTTCCCCCTTTTTGCACACGAACCGAACCCTGAACTTACCGTCATTCCTCAAATAACTTGTACAATGCTTCCTCTCTCCATTTAACTCTTGGATTTAGCGAGCCGGTTTGCAACCTACAACCATTTGTGCGGCGTGTGATGAAACTACGCGTTGTATAGTTGTAGTTTATTCGCTCTAAACCAGTTGCTGGAAACACTTCTGAAAAATTCCCCCGACATTTAAAAAATTCACTTGACAATTAAATGGAAACATGATGTCTCATTTGGTGACACGTTATGGATCTAACCCCCAGGAGCACATTCGGGGTTGAGAGCTGGAAAGAGCGTCCCAAACTGCCGATTCCTGTAATTTGACGGATTAAAGAGCCCCTTTTGCTGAGTCACTCTCCATCAGCTGTCTCTGCTTTTTTGTGTCGTCTGGGTTTTTGCCCGTGCAAAACACTTCAATAATAGAGTAATCTGCATTTGACTGTGAACTATTATATCAAAACCACCAGGGTCAAATAAAGAGCTGACTCATCACGGGGCGGGTGTCTCTGTCGTGCCAGAACAAGGAGTTGTGTCATGGAGGATGGGAGCTGCCAAAATTAAAAATAAATAAATCACTCGATAAATATATGTATAATAATATAATGGGCCAAACATGATTAATAGTTAATTTTTTAATTGATAAAATGAAGCACACTGACATGTCTGTTTCAACTTTCTTCTTTTTCTTTACCTTTTGTAATAATTCCCCTATTTATTTACATACCCTTTTATTCATTTATTTTCATCTATTTTTTATTACATTTTTGATTGTTTTATATACATTTATTTTCTAAATGTATTTCATTTATGTATTCATTTCTCTTTGTGTTATTTTCCCTCTGCATTTTCTCCATATTTATGACCCCCAAACTCAATTATTTCTGTATTATTTCCTTTAAAAAAAAAAATCTTAGCAAGTAAATAAATAGGAATAGGAATTTAAGTCACATTTGATCAATTAATTAATGCCTACATGCATTGTTAATGTTATTCTTGGTACATTTAATGGCATATTAATTCATTTTTCGAGTCATTTGTTTCTGATTTTGGCAGCTTCTGTCCTGTCAGGGACGGACTGACAGGCTGTGCGTTCGGTGAAGAGTCCAGGACGGCCGTCGGCCCCAAAAAGTTCTAATAAAGCGATTTAAACAGCCAACAGCAGGGGGCGCTATTACGATCGCTTATATGCCACTGGGAGGAGGCCTCGGGGAAGACCCAGGACTAGGTGGAGGGATTATATCTCCAACCTGGCCTG
>NC_045751.1:11365488-11368086 GCF_008692095.1 Etheostoma spectabile | reverse complement strand
CCCAGTCGGAGCTGGTTGATGTGGCTCGGGAAAGGGAAGTTTAGGGTCCCCTGCTGGAACTGCTGCCCCCAAGACCTGATACCGGATAAAGAGGATGGAGATGGATGGACATATGTGGGGCGGCTGTGGCTCAGTGGTAGAGCGGTTGCCTGACAATCGGAAGGTTGGTGGTTCGATCCCCGCCCCTGCAGTCATTGTCGAAGTGTCCTTGGGCAAGAAACAGAACCCCGAGTTGCCCCGGTGCTGCGCATCGGAGTGTGAATGTGTGTGAGTGTTTATCTGATGAGCAGGTGGCACCTTGTACGGCAGCCCCGGCCACAGTGTATGAATGTGTGTGAATGGTGAATGTTTCCTGTAGATGTAAAAGCGCTTTGAGTAGTTGACTGGAAAAGATATATAAATACAGCACAATTGCATTTACATATATGCCACGTGTAAAAAAAAACAAAAAAAAAAAACACTGAGGAAGAAGAGTACAGACAGCAGAGTTATTTTCACAGGTACTGGTATGTTCCAGAAGCAGGACCCTTTCTAACAGGCTTCCTTTATCCCTATCTTAACAAACCGCATAGTCAGCGATCAACATGGGTGTGCATCCTGATTATGAAAAAAGAAGATCATGCCATTTGGTGCTGTCACACCAAACGTGTTCAATCATTTCTGGTTAATCTGAAACATTAAACGCATTAGAAATGAATCGCGTGTGATTTCCCGTGATTTCCCTCGGCTGTTTTAACCCTTGTGTTGTCTTCCCGTTTTGGTCACTTTTTTCAACATTATTGTCATTTTTTCCCCAAATTTTTCTCACTTTTTCCTTCTCAGCTTTTGTGATATTTTGAATGTTGACATTTTCAGCGCTTATTTCAACGGCCCATTTTTTTGTGACAAAAACAAATTTAACTGAAAACGGGTCCATTTGACCCGAGGACAACATGAGGGATGTGGGAGGTGGTAGCGAGCTCCCTTTTGCTGCAAGGATGGAGGCTGTGGTAGTAAATTAAACAGGAAAACATCAGACATGCACGGGGGGGGCAAATTTAACCAGGTTTAACCAAACAATCCATCCAGTTTTCCATCAGAGAGCAGTTGGTCCTCATCCTTCATATTGGTCATTTTCATCATTTCACAGCCTTGATATGAATCACAAGTGTAAAATGACATTGGGAAATTATGTTATATGGGTTATTCAATGCTAATTCTTTAACACAGAGCAACAAATATGATGTCATCAATAAAAGATAATAACCTATCTTTAAAATCCTTTGTTTTTTCAGGTTGAAGATAGTTAGGGTAGTAACTACCACTCAGTGTGGGCCTACAGAATACCTCTAACCCCCATGTCCAGGTACAGCTAGCCTGCTTTATCTCTGAAAGTGTTGGCAGTAATACTCCCTCTATTGTTTTAGAATTACACGTTTGTGTAGTTTGGGGGTTTCTAGTGACATTTCGTTTTTATTTTGTGTAGGCTTCATTAATAAACAGCACCACAATCATCGTCATTGGTTTTGAGATGTTACTTGCTGTGACTACCTTGTCTGGTGGGCTGTAGTATTGTGTCGAGGACCAGGACATCCTGGCTAGTGTCTGTGTGGCGTACGGCTAGGGGGGGATGGGTGGAGGATGGGCCCATGTGGGAGGAAGTCCAGGGCTGCTGTTTTTAGCCCCAGTCCGTCCCCGTTCATAGTGATGAAGAGAGAAACACTGGAGCTTTGAGTTCCTCTTTTTCGCCACAGGGGGCGATGTAAGGAAGCAGACAGGCAGACATCTGATCACAAACAGGGGAAATTCCACTCGCTGACCCCAAACACACACACCAACACACACCAACACACACCAACACACTCCAACACACACCTGGACGAGCCTGAGGTGCAGTAACAAGACCACAGGAATTGTTCAGTCCATTAAATTTCACTTTTACCCTCCTGACTAACTAACGGCAGCAGCTTTAGTCTTTTAAATATCAGTTATTATGATATTATGACTAACTAACTAACTTAGCTGCAGGGTGCAGAAGTCTGTTAAAGTCTGGGCCACATTTAAATAATCTTTGATGCTTGTTTTAACTCGCGTGGAGGACCAGACGGGCAGTGACAGTCTGGATCAGAGGGTATGTTGATGATGTTGATGTCTTTTTTGTTTCTTCCCCCCCTCTGCAGGGAGGTCAGGGTCAGATTCAGAGCAGCATCCTGGGACTACAGACACTACAGCAGCATCGAAGCCCAAAAACTCATAACACCCGGTTGCTTCTTCCCGGAGCCGGACACTGATTGGTTTGGGTGAGCTGGTTCAGACTCAAACACATTGCTTTGAGCCTAGTCTCGCATCGCCAGACCTTCCTCCACAGCGCTGCGGAAGAGGGTCTGGCGAGTCCACACAACGCTCCGGGATGGGAGAAAAAGTGCTCTGGTTTATTGGCATTTCTCTAAACCAATCAAAATCGCCTTGGCACCAAGGCATGAAACCACGGAAGGAACTTGTTTTGGTGGAACAAGGTGTTTGTTCAAAAGTTGTTTTAGTCGTGCAGCAGATAGTCTACCTAGCTGTCTGGATTTAAATTCAATCCAATTCAAATTCTCTTGTGATCTCGTAACATTG
>NC_045751.1:11356803-11365478 GCF_008692095.1 Etheostoma spectabile | reverse complement strand
AGCTGCGGTGCGGGTATTTCTCCTTTTATTTCCCCTGGCTTGGTGTCAATAACTTTCTCTATCAGTGAAACATTTGCTGTGTTTTCTGCAGAGTTATCAAGGACATTTTCTTCTAAATGTTTTACTGGTTCTTTTCAGCATCCTGCATCCTACTTTTATCATACATACATACCTTCTAGCAAAGAAAATCCAACATTAAAAGGGCTGTAATAACGTTGTAGTTTGGCCTCTTTTGGACTTTGCTTTGCCTATTTTGTCTGTTGTTTTCGAGGCTTTAACATCATCTTTGAATATGATATTTAAAAAAAAAGACTAAAATAAGGAACTTCAAGCCATTTCTTTCTTGGATTGATTTTGAGCAGCTGAGCGTTTACAAATTTGACCTTCTCTCCCATAAAATCCCCGGCCCAGTGAATCCTCTGATTCAGTGAATCCTCTGATTCACTGGACCACAGTGTCATGTCCTTAAATGGAAAAGACACGGACGGGCCGGTGGGACACCTTCTGTACACTGACGTTTTATGGACTGGTCCTAAAAAATGCTATAAAACAGATTCAATTCGTTAGAATGGATGCTCTGAGTGACCGGCTGTCTTACTGCACGCTGAGATCTGTCCATAAATGGTAAGAGCTCCTAAAACTCAGGGTGAAGTCTCAGAAGCTGCGGCTGTTGCTTCAATTTGGACAGCGCTCACAAAAGGACCAAAAGAGAGACCTTGAGATTTTATCATAACCTACACGGCCAGGTGGAAGTTTTTAATGCATGAGTTTGTCTCTTCTTTGGAAGCATTTCTTGATTTTCAGTAATTATCCTAAGTCTCGAAAGTTAGGCCGGAGAAAAAGAAGTTGTAGAGTAGTTGTCCCCTTTTAAAACAGCTGATGGCAAAGATAAAGGCTTCGCAAACTTTACCGTCCCAGTGAAAGGGCAGATAAAGCAGTTCGGCTATGTCTACACTTGGCGTAAAAGTCGACTAGGGCGCTTTTTTCGTTCCAGAGAGCAGCCGAGAGCTAGCCTAGAAATCTAGTCGCATCCTAGTGGCAGCAAATGTAATTTGCAGCGAGGTTGAGTCTAGCAACTCTCCGCTGGCTCGCGAGCTGGAAAAGGCCAATCACGTTGTGTATAGAGTCGGGGGGCGGGCTTAAGGACGGCAGAGTTGCGACGGTTTTGCGTGAATTCCCTGCTACTTGAAACCAAAGAAAATGGCTTTGGCTGTGACTCTGAAAGACTTGGAGTTAAGCACTGAAGTCATTCTTAACCCTCATGTTGTCCTCATGTTGTCCTCATGTTGTCCTCATGTTGTCCTCATGTTGTCCTCATGTTGTCCTCATGTTGTCCTCGGGTCAAATTGACCCGTTTTCCTATATCAGTGTTCTTTTTAATTCCCCAAAATAACATGATTGATTCCACACAATGCACAAATGGAAGTGTTGTTGAAATAGTATTGAGTAAAAGTTGACATATTCCAGTCTGTGATTATCCATCAACATACTTTCCTTTAATTCTAGTCTCAATAATTCCTAATTTCTGCTTTTCTAACTCAAACATTAGGTATAATTACCTATAAATGAGGTTTATTGACCATAAATTCCAAAAATAACTGTAAACTAAAGTTAATGAGGTAGTATTACGTAGTGTTGAAAACGTCAAAAAAGTGACAGACGTTGAAAAGAATTGTTGACAAGAGGGACAAATAAGAAAAAAGTTAAAAACATCAATAAAAAAACATCAACAAAAATGTTGATTTTCAAGACAACACCAGGGTTAAAACAGGAAGATGTGTTCGGAGTTGTATCTATCAGCCTTGGGGGGGAGGGAATATGAAATTAACCATTGATCCCGCCCCTCAGATTGAGCCCAGCCAATGGTGAGCTCCAGGACCCAACACCTTGACGAGGGTCCGGCTTGTCAAGCTAGCAAAGAGCGTCTTTTGTTGCTATGACAACAGCTACAGTCTCCTATAGCTAGAGCACTATGTGGAGCGGTGCTAATGTTAGATAAAACAAAGCGAGTTCAGGGAGCCCCCGGTCACATTTTAGGACCCTCTGTGCTCCGACTCCGTGTTTTCTTGTTGTTATGGAAACGACAGGTCTGGCTACTCCGCTAGTCATTGGTCGGCTTGAAAAAAAAGAAGGCGCTTGATGTTGGGCGTTTCATTCAGAAAAGATGAACTTTTTTCAGCTTCAAAAAGACGTTCCATGCTGCAAAAAAAGAAGTGGGCGATGGCGTTTAAAACAAGCGCTCAGGACTTTTTTGAGAACAGGGTTTCACTCCGCAGGATTATAATGTAAAACAGACGCTTCAAAGAAAAGAGTGAGCTTAGCCTCAGGCCTGACTCCAGCTCTGAGAAAACTGTTACAAAGCGACAACTACCTGTTGAACTGCAGGAAGCCTACATGGAAATTATTTTCAGTTTTGCAAATAAACTTCTGCAAAATTGCAAAAGAAAATGTGTCCCATCATGAATAAGAACAAGGAATGGGAGGAAATCACTAGAGAAACATTCAAACAAACGCAAAGATACGAGAACACATAAAACACAGTGTAACCAGGGTTGAAGTGTTTCTACATATAAGCAGCCTGCAGGCAGAAAGAAACCTCCCCCCTCCCCCTCCCCCCTCGCTCTAGTCCATCAGCTTTTCAGCAGCACGGTGAGGTTAAAATATCACCCTGACGCGCCTTCTTTTGTGATCTGATCCACCTCTTTCTCTTCCTCCTAAACACACAAGTCAGGCATGTATTTGTGCATGTGGGAGAGAAGACAGGGGGACAGAGGAGAGGCCCGGGTGGAGAGGAGAACAACAGAGTTACCTACAGGCCATTAGACGTTGATGGGAACCGGTAAAATACAGCCTGAAGCTGTGAATGGGACACACAGAAAGGAGAGTGAAGGGCAGGGAACGAAGGACGAGCCAGAAAAAAAGGAGGGAAAACAACTCTTTGTAGATGGTATGATCAATTATGTCATCTTATTTCAGACCAGTAGTCCATAAAACACCAAGATCAAATAGATAGAGAAAAAAAAAGTTGTCGTGTGCAAAGAAGAAATACGGAGGCCCAGAGGGGACAATGTGCTATCTGAGAGAATAGAAAAGTTGAAGAAATAAAAAAATGAAGTTTCTGCAAGATGATAGGTTATTAACACCATTTTACTTGCTTATGAGACACATTTAAATGATCCCTTTCACATTATTTACATGATTACTTTAAAAAAATAATATCCCAGGTTGAACTATTTCTTTTAAAATGGGTTGTTGTAGTGTGAATAAGCGGTGTGTGTGTGTGAGTGTTGCTTTCTACTCAGCTTGAATTACAGAGAAATTTGTAGCAATATTGTATTTTATTCCTCATCTCCAGTCCAACTTTTTCCTTTTATTCCATCTACGTTTGCTACTTGTGGGTAGCCTGTATAACGACAGTGATGACAGTAAACGGGAGGGAGAGAGAAGAGACAAACGCTGCTTTTTTTATCCGTAAAGGTTGATCGTCGTGTCATGTCAAGACAATTTTGTTCATGGAAACCTCGTACAGCGCAGACACACTGGGACGTCTGCCCTCTAAAATGAAATGACTGTAGACAAACAACCGAGAAAGAAAGTAAGAGCAGCTTTTACATGATGGACAGTTAGGGAGGGGGGGAGGAGTCATAAAGGGGCTACACCTGAGAGACTGTCTGGAGATAAGACACACACACACACCACACCCACACACCCACCACACACACACACACACACACAAACACGCAAAATCACAACACACAGCCAAGCACATAGGCACAGACGCACACACACACACACACACACACACACCCACACACACACAGAGACACACACACACACACAGAGACACACACACACACCACACAGAGACACCACTGCACACTAACACACACACCACACACACACCCACAACACACACACACACACACACACACACACAGACACACATGCACACTTACTCACACAAACACACACACACACACACTCACACACCACATCAGCAAAATCACAAACACACAGCCAAGCACATAGGCACAGATGCACACACACACACCACACACACACACACGCACACACTCACAGGCACAGACACGCACACACACATACGCACGCAGGCACAGACGCAAACACACGTGCACACACATGCACAGAGACACGCACACGGACACACACATGCACAATTACAAACACAAACCTACACACACACACACACAAACACACACATACATAATCACGAGCTCACACACACACACACACTGACAAACACACAGACAAACAGACACACACACACACAGACACACACACACACAAACATACATAATCACAATCTCACACACACACACACTGACAAACACACAGACAAACAGACACGCACACACACAGACACACACACACACACAACCACACACAACTAATGAGAGAGAAGCGTAACTAAATGACTTTCTGTAGTGTTGGGGGGGGGGGGGCTCAGGCGCTGTATGTGCATGTCAGAGTGAGTCACCATGTGTGAAGAAGCAGCCCTAAAGACGAGTCTCTACGGAAACGGTGGTTGTGGTTAACAGTGATGAATGTAAAGCACTGGAGGTGACATCGTTTAAGGTGATTTAAAGGGCCGGTGCAGCTCCTTCCTGTGGATTCACTTTAAGGTGGTGAGACTCGCGATGGGAGAGGAAGCCACGGATTAAAGAACTCACACAGAGAAAAGGAGAGCTTAGCCAAACACTGCTATACATTTATTTTTTACCTGAACATCTGTCATCTCGGGTTTACAGCGCCATGAATCAAGCAAGTCGAGGGTTATGGGTTCGACTACTAGGCCCATAAACACGGCTAATGGAATCACTCAGGATGCTGAACGCTCCTGTACCTCAGATGATTTAAGCACACTTCTTCTTCCTGTGGCGTCTAGGGCGTCTTATTTTGACACAAAACTGCTTTCTGCACATCGTGTTGGAAGGAAACATATCTTCACCTGTTTTAAGGGTCGTATTCCGAAGCAAAACTCTTCTTTATTTCGAAATAAAACTTTGTTTTTGCGTCTCTTATTTTGAAAATCTCAAACAGCAATCCTGGTTCATGACAAAAAAAACTGCTCTGCGTCCATTAGGTTTGAAGGACTCGGTTCTTTGGGTATCTTCAGAACAAAAACACTTTTCATTTCATTGACAAACTGTTTGAAATACAAATTGAAATACTGCTTTTGAACGTAACCTTTTTCTTTGCACATATAATTTTGGAATTTAAACTTTTTGGGGAATTTGCTTTAACTTTTTTAAAGGTGCCCTGCCCAAACAGACGCGTTTTTACTTGCTTTTTTACATTTTTTTAAAAATATGTTAGGTCCACATGTGTGTGTGTGTGTGTGTGTTACGTCGTAAATGTGAAAATGAACGGCTGTCTCCTCTGGCAGCCCTTTCAACGTTTTTGTCGATTATTCTATGATGTCTAAGGATCTTTGTTGTCCACTTTTTTGAGCTTTATGAGGCCCAAACTGTAATGAGACAATGAGACAGTGCAACAATGCAGTCAACATATTAGACTTTTTCTAGACTCCTAAATAAAAAGCATGTCCATAAACTGTACATGTCTGGCTCTTGATGTGATTCTCATGTTTTTCACTACCAGCCCTTAGGGAAGTTGAGTTTAACACGGCTGTTCTAGATAAAACAAAGTCAAGAATCACTTTGCATCAAATACCTTTTAATCCAACAAAAAAAAAGACGTGCATGCACACATGTTTTAGCATGCTACAGCTGAGCTGGAGTAAACCCAGCAGCCTCCGACACAGACGGGGGGGGGGGGGGGGGGTTGGGAAGGTTTCTAGTACCTGGAGGCTAGACTGTGTTGACATCCTTACATTATTAAAAAAAAAAAAAAAACATCAATCTGGATACCACGACAACGGCTCGCCTGCAGTCATGTTCACAACAAAAAGGAATCACAGCAGCGTTTTGGACTCGGGGGCTGATTCTGTTTTTCATCTGGTAAAGGTTAGAAGGTTTGACATGTTGATGCAAAATGAGAGTTTGACAATGCGTCCTCGTCCGGGCAGACTCAACGCTCGCACGCAAACGGGAACATAAAGAAGATACAACAACGCGGAGGTTAGATCGGTGAATGGAGCGCGGTCACGGAAGGCTTGCACCATGTGGACGTTCAGACAGTTTTGTTTAGGGCTGAGTTGATATTGAGATAAAGGACTTAAATTTAATTCATAATCATCTTTAAAAAGTCTTAAAGCGCTCATATTATGCTTTTTGTTTTTTCCCTTTCCTGTATTGTGTTATATATCTTTTCTGTGCATGTTATAGGTTTACAAAGTGAAAAAGCCCAAAGTCCCCCCCCCCCCCCCCCCCCCCCCCCCAAAGGGACTTACCGCCCTCATACTCTGCTTCTGACTGGCTAGTAGTCCTTACCTAGGTACTGTCAGGGCCCTCATACTCTGCTTCTGACTGGCTAGTAGTCCTTACCTAGGTACTGTCAGGGCCCTCATACTCTGCTTCTGACTGGCTAGTAGTCCTTACCTAGGTACTGTCAGGGCCCTCATACTCTGCTTCTGACTGGCTAGTAGTCCTTACCTAGCCACTGAGCATGTGCGACTCCCAACAAAGATGGAACAGAAGTGAGATGTCTCACTCTGGAGCTAAAACAGAGAGCTCAACACACAGGGTGACAAGAGGAGCTGCAGCAATGTGCAGTACAACAAAAACATGGTGTTTTTTGAAAATTAAACCACATAAACCTATTCTGGTACAACCTCTGAATACAATTATGAACCTGAAAATGAGCAGAATATGGACGCTTTAAGGTTAACATGATGACACCTGCAGAAATTCTGAAGAAATCCCCACTACTGCGGACGTACAGGTGAAGAAAAGCCCACTGACTTACAGTATATAGTGACTTGATGAATAAATGTGATTGATTTCTAGCTGCCAGCCCTTCCTTTAAACAACCAGGATTTACCATTGTCCCCTTTTGGTATCTAGGTGCACTGCAATGCGAGCTGCATCCAAGTATTTCTTTCACACGTGTGAAATTGAAGAGTCGCCTCTCTCATGAGAGCACGGAGCAAGAGGAGGCCATGCATCGCGCTAAACATCCCGCCACATGCCGCGTCTCAGTCTGTGGTATCCATGTGAGGAGCACAGGAATCTGCCAAGGGATACTTTAAGTTATTTGGCAAAAGTCAGTGCTCTTGGAGACCGAATGAGCTCCTTGTACATGTGATGTGTGGAGTGCTTCATGCAGAGCTCGATATGCAAACTAGACCCACCTTAATGTACACACATTACAGGTTTCCTGCAGCTGTAATTACATGTCGTTAACAGATGACTGTTGTTGTTATTATTATAATTACACAGATTGGGTTTTAAGATTGGGATTAATGTGGCTTTGATGATGAAAGATAAGATGAAGCAAAAGCAAACACAAAGTAGCAATTGTCAGTGTAGGGGTCACAGTTCTGAGTGTTTTTCTGAGTATATTTCTGAGTATTTTTCATTGCATTTATTTAAGTCTTTTTTTTTATTTGATTGTTTGAAGTTTTGTGTTTCAGTACGATTACTTAGATCAACACAAATGATCAATTTGCCAAATTTAATGCGCTGTTCTTCTTGTTGTTACACATAAGACTCCATCGTTTAACAATGGCATTCAGGAATTTGGAGAATCGTAATTCCCATATTAAGTCTTTTTGCAGTCGGTCTGCTACTTTTAGAAAAATAATCTGAATGTAGGCCGAATGAAGCATGGAGATATCTTTCTGCACAGCTGGCAAGAAGAATTCATGAATGTAGCAAACATGGATGCCATTCCTACATAAAGCTACGAAAATTAAAGCTATGTAATCCATATATGTTTAATAATTGTGTATATATATATATATATATAGCTGTATGCACCACATTGAGTGCTGCTGTATAAGAACGCTGTGAACAGTGACGACAAGCTAAAGAAAAAAGACAAAATCAATCACATGGATCACAGGCCACAACGATTCCTCTCCAGATGTTTCCTCCTGTGAGGAGTTTAAAGGTGAGAAAGAGGGAAGATGCTCCCCCTCCACCACCACCACCACCCCCCGTAACGACGGAGACAAATGGATGATGGGACCCAGGAAGTGGAGGACAGCTCCGAACCAGGTGTGTTGTCCTGTCAGGTCCAACACTGTGTTTAAAATGACTGATTGGTTGAACTGAGAGCGCTCAGACATATTTGTCTTTCTGCTGTTTCATCCAGCATTGAGCATCTCGCTCACAGCCAGCATTAGCATGTCTGGACACTAACAGCCAAATGTTAGACCATAAAAACAGCAGGAGGGAATTAAGAAAGAAAGAAAGGTGTGTCGCTGTGAAATATGACTTTGGAAACCCCATTAAAATGTACAGCTGTCAAGTTAGATTATGATTAACAGCCTGTGTTACAATGTCTAATATATAGATCCGTGTACATAGAGAAGCAGCCATTCATGCCCTCAAACTCAACGCGGTGTCATCATCTCACCTGCAGCCAAGTGTGTGTGTGTGTGTGTGTGTGTGTGTGTGTGTGTGTGTGTGTGAGAGAGACATACATTCCTCTGGCTTGCAAGAGACGTACATAGCTGTCCCTCACCACTGCACGAGTTTATCGAAGGAGTGTGCCCAGTCCCCTTAGTGTGTGTGTGTGTGTGTGTGTGT
>NC_045751.1:11354480-11356793 GCF_008692095.1 Etheostoma spectabile | reverse complement strand
GTGTGTGTGTGTGAGTGTGTGTGTGTGTGTCAGCCAGCAGGGTTGACCCGAACCCACAGCTGCTTCTCCCGACCCACTTTCCCTTTGAAAGAAACTAGATGCTTACTTTCTTTCCCTTCCTTTCCTCACTCCATCAATCTCTTGCTTTCTTTACGTCTCTAACATCCTTCCCGGGTTTGAACTGGCCTTGAAATACCTTCAATTACGGCCCTGAAACAGTTTTGAAACAGAAAAGCTGTTCTAAAAAGTACTTCAATTTGTTTAGCCTCTTTGAATCTTGCACCAACGCATAGCCATGTCAACGTACTAAACACCACCTCGTTGTGATGGAAAGGACTTGGAATTCAAAGTCCCTTTGCCCACCCGCTTTCTAAGTTTCAGACTCAAGACTCAGATTCAAGATTCCTCATTGTCATTATGCAAGCACAATGAAACCACACCTGTGTCAGCCTCAGATGGTGCATAGTATTAGGCACTTCACACATAGTTACGAAGAATAAAACAAGGGACGAAGGAGAGAAGAGATAATAAATATAAGCGATAAAATATACAGAATCTAAGCAACACCAGTGCAAAAATATTAGCAAGAGGTATGAGACGAGGTACATGATGAAGCAAAAGTCTGAATGCAAACAATATTAACACTACTGTCACACGACTGCAAAAGATCAAATTCGGTTTTGACATTATTATTAAGTAACTGATCAATCATTTTACCCAGTTTTGGCCATTTCTTTGCTGTTTTCCTCGCAGCTTTCTCTATAGATCTCCCTTACAGCTTGGGAATAGATATTTGGCAGCTCCTATGTTTAGCTTTCTGCTTCTTTTTCGACTTAGCCATGACGATAGTGTGAAAAACTCCATCGATACCTTGTTCTTATAGCTAGCTGGTTCCTGAATGGGCGTATGCGTGCAGTGCCATGAAGCAATTCGTTACAACGCAAGATCTGGTACCATGCCATACTTCTGATCGCATGGTAAAACTGAAATGTGATTAAAAACAAGCTCTGGCTGTTACCTTTCATCCCTTCCTCTAAATCCCTGACCCTGAAACAAAAGCCGGACATGGCAGGGAGGAATGAAAGCAGGTAGAAGTGTGTTTCCATTGGAGTGGATCAAGAGGGCCGCGGAGGGCAGGAATGCCATGTCGCCGGCTGCGGGGGGGGGGCAGGATCACGGGGCTTATTGGTCTCCTGAGAACTCATATAGGAACCCAACATTTCCAAATCTGGGAATTTGAGGAATTCAAAAAGGAACAGTGGAGGACGGTCAGTAATTTCCCCCATCTGGGGAAAGGCTCGGGAGATCTGAGAATCGCAGAATGCCTGGGATGCTGCTGCTGTTTGACGAGTCAGTCGTGGAAGTGAGTACAAGTCGTTGCAATGAATAGTTAATCCATACTACAGAGGTCCTTGGAAAATACTGAATTTGGTACCCAGCACTACAAACAGGTGTGCATTAGTCTTCTTACAATATAAACATTGTGTAAGAGAATGCATGGAGCCCTGCAGTGACCATAAACACATGGCACCATTTCATCTTTTCACCATCCAAGACTCAAGGAATTTACCAGGAGGAGCGGACAACAACAACAACAACATCAACATCAGGTATAGCCGAGAGACGGTTGGGTCATATCCTGTCTGGATGTTCACCTGGACATTTCTTTATGCAGGTGCATCTGTGTTTGTTTGTGCCCTGTACCTATAAAAATAGGAATTTCACATGCATGCAGCAAATTTCCTGTCTGTGCACGTTGTAACTGTTTCAGACGCCGTGCTATCAAAGTGGGAATGTAATGCATTAGTCTCGCATTGCCAGCTGGTTTATTGGCATTTCTTTCAAACCAATCACAATGGTCTCGGGGCGGTTCGTTGAACCAGAGCCCTGTCTGAATATGCTGATGTTTTCGTGTACGTGAAACAGACACAACAAGACCCAGACACATGCAACGCACAGTTAGCGGCAATATTTAGAGGCCATTTGCAAGCTAATGTAGCATGTAGCGATCCCCACAGGTTCTGCTTGGATTTCCTTGTTTCCATGCACGCTTTGCTAGAGCACTGGTCCGGCAAATGTGTCGTCCCATTACACAAAGGACTACAACAAACGCACATTAATAATCACCATTTCACTGTCGTATCTGCAAGGACAGGGTAGGGAGGCCCATTTCGTCATTTATGATGATGAAAAAAAAGGGATTTTGGACTAACCCCTGTAATTTAACACTTAGTCTCATGCTCTCTCTTTCATTCCCCTTCACTTGCTCTGATGTGAAATTCCTCCACCGCCTCGTTCCCCCCCCCCCCCCCC
>NC_045751.1:11350922-11354470 GCF_008692095.1 Etheostoma spectabile | reverse complement strand
CCCCCCCCCCCCCAACTAGTTCCTCACTTTAATTTTGACCCTTTCATTCTCCTGTCATGAGCGCTCTGCCCCGGTGCCCTCCGAATGAGCCTCGACACACACATATGAAGAAAGAAAGAAAGAAAGACAGAGACAGACAGAACAGAGAGACAAAAAGACAGCAGGAGGAAAATGAAGGGGGGGGGGGTGTTTAGGGTGAAAGCGGGAGGGCAGCCGATCAGGATCGCCCTGGTAATTTACGGCTTTTCATAGTGATGCAAAAGAGTCAATAAATTGAGTTGATGTGAGGCTTTTGAACCGCTCGCCCATGAACACATAGAGACACACACACACACACACACACACACACATTTGCAGTCTTTTTGAAGACTAATAAAAGTAACTCAGCACACTGATGTCCGCTGTGTGTGTGTGTGTGTGTGTTTGAGTGTGTGTGTTTGTGTCAGTCAATGACCTTTGGGATATAAAGACACTGAACAGTCCTTGACACAACACAGACATGTTCACGACTGTCTCTTTATGTCTTCTTTTGTCTCTGCGCCCACAATAACTCCCTCTCTTTCTGCACTGACTCTTCCTTCGTTTCAGTCGATTTTCCTTCTTCTCTGTTTTGTTTTTCCACTCATTCGTTTCTTCTCCTATCGCTACTGTTCTTGCTCTGATCGAGTCCACAGCTCGGCGATGAGCCTTTTAAATATAAGTCTTTTCTGTGTACGTGTGAAGCAGAGAGACAGAGAGAGAGAGAGAGAGAGAGAGAGAGACGAACACAATGCAGGGTCAACCGAGGGTGACCTTTGACCCCAGTGGGCAGCTGTGCTACGGACACTTGTCCATCCTCCAGTGAAAAGACATGTTGACACACAGACATACAGTATCTCTCAGCATCTCTTCCAACACGTATATCTTCCGTGACATCTCAAATTAATCCTTTACTGTATGTTCTGTCTCCAAATATTAACATTTACATGTTTGGACTGCACATGAAGGGTTTGTTGCTGCTTTTTGTGTCGAGGAATTTCTAGTTTTAGTCTCCAATATGTTAAAATAACTTTAAAATGACTCATATTCAAAAAAACAGGCGGGCGTCTTGGAGCAATCTTTCCATCTGACACCAGTAAGGTGGGGTATTAATTTAATAAACTTCAAGCCTAAAATGTGTCCAAAATGTTGTCCGTTCAGTTAGTTTCTTTTGTTAAATTGAAAAAAAAAACTGATTTTGCAGATTCTTCTTTTAATTTCTCAAAGTAAAGTATCGAAAAGAGTGCAGAGAGATACAGGAGAAATGTTGCTGAGAGATAAAAGTCCTTCCAACAACCGTGTGTGTGTGTGTGTGTGTGTGTGTGTGTGTGTGTGTGTGTGTGTGTGTGTGTGTGTGTGTGTGTGTGTGTGTGTGTGTGTGTGTGTGTGTGTGTGTGTGTGTGTGTGTGTGTGTGTGTGTGTGTGTGTGTGGAGCCCCTTTATGTGATGTTGCACCATAAACAAAATTAAAATTAAAGTTAAAAGTGGATCAATAACAAGTTTTAGACACAATCAACCGAGAAAGATATTCCAAATATTTATATTTTATACAAACTACACAAACATATACAGTAGATTTTATATTTTCATATTTGGTTACTAAATATAGAACGCAACACACAAACTGCAGGTTTCTGCAGGCTTCACCAAGTCAAATTACAGACTTTCCAAGAGCATTTCATGACCATTATCAATTACATTTAAGACCTAGGTAACAACATCAGAAAAAAAAGGAAATGCAGTCACAAAAGGAATAAGAAAGAGTAGGCTTCAAAACGCTGTTAGCAACTGGCTTTAACCGAGCCCTAAGTTCAGTTTTTTAAAGCCGAGTATGTCTTGCAACTCGTACATCCACAGCCGAAGAATAAAAGTTCAGTTTTACGTCTGTGGTCCAATCGGAAAGAGACTTGCGGCAATAACATGAAAGCTGGTTGGCTGCAATGTAAGGTGCATGATGGTCTCATTTGTAGTCAGAATACAGCTCATTTTATTTGCACAAGCAAAAGAAAGAACTACAACACCACAGAATAAAAGAACAGTATTTAAATGAGCCTTAGAGGTAGCATCATAGGGACGAAGAAAAATATGATTTAGGAGCTAGAACACAACACTTTGTAGACCGTTTTAGACTTTTTAACCCTTGTTAACTGAAAATTTACAAATTTTGACACTTTTTTTTAATGCTTTTGAGATATTTTTATCACTTTTTGATGTTTTTTTTTTCAACATTTTCTTCATTTTTGTAACACTACCATCAGTATATTGTACACATCACTCACACCAATATATTACCATGAGTTTTACACTATTTTCTTTTTCAAATTAATGGTCAAGAAACCTTATTTATATGACATTATATCATTTTTTTTGTCAAGTTTTTTTTGAGGGAAATAAACACCCAAAATTCAATAAAGTAGTGAACTGATCCTTCAGCGCTATATGGAACCATCCATGTAATATTTGGACAATTTGGATGAAAGAATCCCAAATTTCTGATGTAAAAACTTCTAAAAACAAGACAACAGGAGGGATGAAACCATGCTGGACCCGGGTGTCGAGGCAGCTGGGACTGGAACCCCGTTAAACCTCCTCCGACCGCGACAGCAGGCCTTTTGAATGGTAATGCTATTCTCTCCTTAGCTACGGTAAAAACACCACAACACAATGCACTGCTCATCTTCTCCACCACAGTCCACTCTGCAGGGGGTCACCACACACACACACACACACACACACACACACACAAAGGACGGGTAGGTTTCTAGCTTCAGGAGCTGCATGTCACACTAACCAAGTGAGATGGATTGTAACCTGTTGCAGATTTTTATTGGACCAGAGGCCCACACACACACACACACACACACACACACACACACACACACACACACACACACACACACAGACGATGGTTGTGCCCTTTGAGGTTTTAAACAGAACAGTCCCCAGACACCACTTTGCTCCATGTGAGGGGCTTAAGGGGCCCCTGGGGATCAGACCTGGTGACTTTGTAGGTCAGAGACCTGCCGGCTGGCTGGAGAGGGAGCACACTACTCTTAACACTTCTTTTCCAAAGAGGACACTAAAAACCAAAGAAATGGTGGGAAACTACATTATATAAAATGACTAGGAGAATAAGATCAGGATAGAACAGGAATGTGAAAACATGGTCAACACAAAGCTTCTCTTTTTCAGTTGGAAAAGTACAAACTGCAAGATTGAGACAAAAGACAGCAGGAGCCTGTTGGTTATTTTATTAAAGATAGTAGATAACAGTAGTACGTGAGAAGAAGAAAGAGCCCAATATGCGCATTAGCCTAGCAAGCTAATGGTCAGTAACATATCAATGTTGTGTACTAGATGTAGTTTCAGGGTCTCGGTTTGGGTCTCAAAAGACTACCGGTCAGGGTCAGTCGGGTCGGGACACGAGTACAGGCCAGGTTCACGTCTCAGTTCCAGTTTCAGGCCCGAGCAGGACTCAAAGAAGATCCCACACCGGGGGAACTACAAGTCTGAATATGAATAACAAAGCT
>NC_045751.1:11350711-11350912 GCF_008692095.1 Etheostoma spectabile | reverse complement strand
TGGACCTCTGCAGCCCACTGCTCATCAAAAAGACTTGGGGCAACACACCTAAATCTCCACATGAACTCTAGGAGATTGAGTTGCATTGTGGGTAATGTAGGCATCGGGTTTTGACAAGGAAGAACAATGCATATAATCACTATCTGACGGGAACGATTTGTTTGCTTGGAGACACCGCTGTGAATAAAACATTCTAACATG
>NC_045751.1:11346080-11350701 GCF_008692095.1 Etheostoma spectabile | reverse complement strand
ATTTTTGCAGGACTGTAGTATTAGGTAGCATTATTTTAGCTAGGTGTAGCTCATAAAATCCCAGAAGCGTGCGTAAAGCAGCTTTCCGCTCGACTTAAGATACGCACCAGGTCTATTTTCACGCGAGAAACAGCGAGACTGTTTTACTTTTCCAAGACATGTCCATTTTCTTGACAGGCATTTCTAGCTTCCAGTCATTCATTAAACTGAGCTCTTTTCTAGCCCAAATCTTCAGTTAAGCAGAGTGAGATCAACTTGCAGCCTAATATTGGCTTTGCTTCTGACAGCGTTAACGTTAGCTTAACAGATCAGTAGCGAGGCTGCTTTAGCATTAGCTGCGCGGGTTGGGTTACAGGTAGCTCCACTTCCACACTGAGTCGCTGCGTGAATGGTGGTATTGTAGATGCAAAGTAGACTGGGCCATTGTGAAGGCCTTAGTGAATCAGACAGAAAAGAGTTCATTTGACCCTTCCTTCACAAAGCGTGATACCTATGACCCAGGAGGTGTCAGGTTGCTGTAAATCTTTTACGTTTTTTTCTAATCTGGACTCCCCTTAAAGAGCGTTGTGAGAACAATACTCCAATAAGATTTTCATACAATAGGCTCCTAAATGGGTGCCTGGCTTACATTCCTATCCCAGTCCAAAGGAAAGACCACTTTTTTCAAAGTTTGCACCCTTACTCTTTAACAACTAAAATGACTAAGTGTATTATATGTGTTGTTATATCCACACCTTACTCTGCTGCCATCTGGCCGCAGATACAGGACCTTGAGGTGTAGAAGGACCCGCTGTGGCAGGAGTTTTGTCGCTTCTGCCGTGGCACTGCTGAACAAACTCATTGACTTTGTATAGATCCGGTGTCGTTGTTGTAAATGAGGTTGCTTCTATGTATCTATATACTAGTGATAGACCAATATTATCGGCCAGCCGAGATACCGGGATGATATTTGCGTTTTCATCGGCAAAAAACAAATCTCTCTCAAGACAATAAATACCTACAGAATCTATCTTGTCGAGGAGTGCAGCACACTACTGCAGTGTAATGTCTGCGTTATTGGGACTTGCTAATGCTAATGCTTAGAGTAACCTAAGCTCACACACAGGGATGAAATAAATTGGTACTTTGAGTGATTTACAAGCAAAGAGAGTGTGAATGCGTGTGCACGTTGATGCTGCTGTAGCGAGGACACCCAGGAAGACAGAGGACGACTGCCAGATGCTGTGTGTGTGCGTGTGTGAGGACTGAAATTAGCAATATATCACTTCTCAAAGTGATGCATCATTCCAAATCCTACAACATGTTTCTATATCGTCAAAATTCCCAGAAACATTTGTCTTGCCTAAACATGTGGAACCCGATCTGTACACAAACACACACACACAAACAGACCTTTGAACTGATCTAATCCTTCATTTTACAACACATTTTACCCTCAATATATGTCTGCAAGACAGTATTTGGTTTGTCCTGAAATGTAAACACAAATCACAAACATCTGTCAGCTGCAGAGTTACGATCCCCAGTGGGGAAATTACAATGTACACGCTGTTTTTGTTAGAAATCACTACACACAGGCCTGAAATACACACACACACACACACACACACACACACACATTCTCAGGACCTATTCATGCACAAATGGAGAGATGTCAGAGTGAGTGGGCTGCCAGCTGGACCGGTGCCCTGAGTGGTTGGGGGTGTACCAGCCTTGCTCAAGAACACCTGACAGTGCCCAGGAGGTGAGCTGGCAACTCTCTAGCTACCAATCCACACTCCGTACTTTGGTGCGTACGGGGACTTGAACCAGCGACCCTCCAGTTCCCAACCCAACTCCCTGCAGACTGACTCCTACGCTACTGCCTCCCAAGTTGCACACTCTGCAGCAATTTCTCTGCAGCCCGTTTGAAAGACAAGCCGTCAGCAGTCACATACCGATGGATCGCTCTAGCGTGACGAATCCACAGATCAAACTCTTGAGGGCTGAATTTAAATCCCAGGGCCTATCATACCATAAAGTGCTGTGGCTAATATTCAGACATGATGATTAAATCATTACCAAAGGCCTTCAGCAAAATAGGCAATAAATCAGTTGGATGTTTTGAGTTTCTGCCAAGCAAACGTATTCCTCCCTACTGGCTTTATTTAAATAAAGAAATTAAATAAAAAAATAAGTCAGGTTTGTACTGGACAGGTAAACTTTCTAGCTTATATTTATACTTTTCACAGAGCAGTCTCAGTCCAAAACTCAAGTGAAACCACCAAACTAGTGGTTATTCTTTTTACACAACATACTGCTCATCATTAGAAACACACACACACACACACACGCACACACACACAAACACAGAGCTGTTTTCTCACAGCTTTTCTCGACAGTGTGTGAGAAGTGCCACCCACACTAGATGCATCCAAAACAGATTGTGGGCAACTTGTATGAATCAGTCACCTCAACACTGCAGCGAAAAACCCATATATCTCCCAAAATACAAGCCATCTGTGACAGATAGCTGAACTTAACCTTTTTACAGCGTGTCGCAACGGAGGACTTGGCAAAAATATGATTTGCTGATGGTGAAATATGTCTTTACAGAAGGAAAACACCGGCCCATGTGCTGTCTTAGAGAGACAAACACAGTATTTCACAATGATCGATCGTTTTCTGTTTTCCTGTGCTGGTTTGGCAAAATGAATTTCACGCATATGATGGGAAAATTTCACTATTTTCTAACACCAGTGCAGCGGCCGTCTGAAGCGCTGAAGTTGAAACACCTTATTTATCAGCTTGTGGAACGACATTTCGTTTGTATGTGCACTTTGTATGTACAGTTGAATGACAATAAAAGCTATTTATGTATCTATGTATCTAAAAAAAATGGACAATCTGTCAATTAATGATGATATGAGAATAACCAGTCTGTGCAGCACTGAATTTAAGTGTATAGAGCCACGAGAAAAGCCCTTTTCGGTCGCATATTTTGTCAAAAATGGCATGTTTATGTTCTGTTCTCAGTGCCACTATACTGTAAAACTAGTGCAACAATGCAAAACCCAAACACGAGGACGCAGACGTCTGAAAAAGTCCGGCGTGACGAAATGCAACAAGAGCGGCCGCTTGCCAAACGCTAGATGGGCAAAACCCAAAATCTCTAAAACCAAAGCAGACTATCAATTCATTTGTATATGTCTTCATGAAATCCTACGAGGGACAATTCCAGTGAAATGCAATCAAACAAAGTGATGGCGTGCAAATGAGCGCTTGATTTCTAAAAATGTGTGCATTGAAAAGCACACATGGGTGGGTGATAATGCAGCAGCACGTTTTGACCTGCTCGACTTTTTCCGACACGTTCCCAAATCACACATTTCACCCAACGAGGCTCTTCTGCATGCTCAATATGTTCAAAGAGATCAGGAAGATAGAGAGACGTGGATCCTAATCTCCATGTGGTGTTGTAGGGCTTGTAAAAACCTGCAGTTAACAGTACTTGGGGCCGTGCTGACTGAGATGTATTGACAAGTAAATACCGGCGCATGTCAAAGTGGGGTAAGCAGCTACAGAATGTACAGAAATTCCTGTCTAGGCTGGTCATTATGTATCTGGAGGCTAATCCTCTGCAAAACAGAGCCGGAGGAGCTTATCATCACAAATCAGGGGATTCTAGGAATGAAGAGGACAAGGGAGAGGAAACAAGGAGATAAGGGATAAGGTGGAAAAGGAGCAAGGACGAATGTGAAGGAAAGTGTTCAACACTTGGCTTTCCTCTGTAAGGATTCAAGAACTCACATATTTAAAGCATAAGTCTGGTTTATTACAACTTTAGGTAATTTTTTTAGCCGTTATTCTTTGCTAAAAGGAGTTCAGACAGGGAAAGAAACCCAAAACAGTCTGATGCTTTTTCAGGGTTTTAAATAAACTTTTTTTAGGAGAGAACATAAAGGTAAGGGGGTTGAATTGTTTACCAAAGTGTCCGTTGTAAACATTCATCAGAGTTTGTAGACCGGCCTACCGTAGCGGCCGTCGTCGTGTGCAGTGTGCGCATGCAGTTTACATGTGCAACAAGGGATTATTTCAGGCAGGGCTCGAATTTCATCTCTAAATGAAGTAGTTTCAGAAAAGTGTCAGCGAAGTCTCTGCAATCCCAGATCTTGGTAATCACTTTAGTGTGGACAATGGTATTGTAACTGATGGCTTAACATTTAAAAAATAAGGTCTCACTTGTAATAAACCACAAATATTCTTTGCATTTTTTGTCCTCCTCTTGACTGCAAAGGAATAACAGGATTATAAATGATACTTTTCATTAATGAATCTGCCATTGCATTTTTAATCAATTTTTTTTTCTTTATTCAGCATAAAAATAGTTTCCCAGAACTGAAATGATGTCCTCAAACCAAAAGATGTTCAGTTTACCGTAATGTAAGGCCAATAAAGGTGCGGGTGTTGAGGAAAAGACTAAGTGGGGGAAAAAGAAAGAGAGAGGAGTTGTGCTGTTGAAAGCAGCGAGAGGCTAATGGAGGCAGATGGATGGAAGATGGATGGATGGATGGTGTGAAAGGCATTTGTTTCTCAGCCTCTATCATCACAGCAGCTGCTTGTTTTGACAGTACACCCCCCC
>NC_045751.1:11345306-11346070 GCF_008692095.1 Etheostoma spectabile | reverse complement strand
CCCTATGCTGTCTTCTTATTTTTCTTGCTGTAAACCTTTGGATATCCCAACTCTTTCCTCTAAGCCCTTTAATTGTGCTCCCTCTATCACTGATGACTGGCAGTATGAATGAGTGTGTAATGAGTGTATATACTGTATGTATACTGTCTTTATCTGTATCCATCTTCTCTCACCCCGGCCCGCCTTAGACGGCGTATTCAACAACCTCAACATCACCGAAACGTCGTCCATCACTCAGCTGGGTGTCGGTTCCATGGAGCCCGACGAACAATCCCACCTGCCAATCGCAATCTATCAAACAAGCCTGGACGGGTCGATAGCAGCGCCGCAGGGGGATTGTGGGTATTTAAACACTGACTGACAAGTGGGGATCAGTGCGTCGTGTAGATTATCATCCGACACAGGGGCGTTCCCCGATGGTCGGAACATGACAGCGGACCCAAACGCCAGTAACTGTGTTGTTAAAATCTGTCTTCAAGCAGACCTTATCCAAGAGCTCCACCGTGAAATGCGCTTCAAATTAACCAATTATTGGTGTTTTGGAGTGGAAAACAAAACGTGAATGGGTTTTTACATTTTTCTTTACAAATCCTTAAACGAATCCAACTTATTTCTAGTTAAAATGACGGATTTATGCAACAAATCTGCTATAAAAAAGTCACTTCTAGAAGTCTACGATTGTGACGATAGAAGAAAAAAGCTACATTTATACCTCCTTTATTAGTCTTCTTATTAAGTTATATTTGGGACAAAATCCTTAACTG
>NC_045751.1:11333215-11345296 GCF_008692095.1 Etheostoma spectabile | reverse complement strand
GGATCCAACACTACTGTCCCTTTCAAAGAGAGACAATACAGCAACGTTTGAGTGACACCTCTTTTCCCCAAAGCGATGAAGAGGCGGAAGACTTTTCTCTATTTTTTTTTCCAGGCATGTGAACTGCAGAAACCCTCCAGTGCTTTTCCAAACACACTGTAATGTAATCTCTACAGCTGGCCGAGGGAGACAAGCTGAGACACAAACACACACGCAAACACAGTCGTACACAGGCACATGCAAGCGTACTGTCCGTGGACTCGCAACCGCACACCAAGTTCCTGTGGTTGTGTGTCAAGTGTAACAGGAGGACAGAGGAACCACATGCTCCGTTTCAAACCCAAACTTCCTTCGCTACATGTGAGTGGCGAGCGGGTGAGGAATGTGCGAACGGCTTTGAAGACTGTGAACATGACTATAAAACAAGAGTGCAGCCTTCAGATCTGCAACGTGCAAAAACACAGCTTCTGGAAAGGTTTGGACGTCGTGTTGTTTCTCCGAGATTGGGAACACACAGTAACAGGTTTTAGCAGACAAACGTTGGGATTATCAGGGAATGGGTCGCTCCAAAGTGAGAGTTCCCGCCAGATTTGCTGTTGATTGGTCAGTTTGAGACAATTGTGACAGCGGGCTGTGTATCTGCAAAACCTCGCACGTCGTCACACACCAACATCCCATTTTCTAGTTTCTTCTCTCCTCTGTGAATGGATATCTTTGAGACATTTAAGGACGTCACCTTGGGCTTTTGGGAAACACTGATCCACATGTTTCACACTTTTACACACCTGATCCATTCATCCAGAAACTAATCAACAGATTAATCCACTGGGAAAATAGCCGGTAGCTGCGGCTCTAATTGAGCATTATAAATCCGATTCGTCTGAGAGTTTGAAGGGTTTTAAATTGCATATGTAGAGCTGCCGTGAAAATGTTTCCAATCATGAGCGCGACAGTTCAAATTGATCCCATCACTGCATTCAAACACAGAAAGTTAGCCGGTTTAGAAGAAACGGGCCTCATAACATCACAGAACCGGACGTTCAGGGCTGTTTTTGTGGCAGTTTGCAGATTATCTGTATCGGCGTTTTATTTGCCTGATCACCGATTAAGTTAATGAATTAAGAAGTGCGCTACTTTGGCTTGGCTACAGCTCTGTGTCTGTTCTTCTGCTTCGGTTTCACTCAACCCCTCATCACTCACATATGCTTACCCAGAATTCAAAAACCAGGTCCCTGCATGGTCTTGCAGACAAACTCCACCTTGCTATTGCGAAACGCCGGGCGGAGCGGAGTGGACATGAGGTGACAGGCGCTGATAGGCGCAGGGAAGCAGATTACAAAAATCTGATAAACACACACACACACACACACACATACACACACACCCGCTGGAAGAAGCCCTATTTTAACGATGTGACGACCCCCTGCTCGCTGTAATTGCTGCTCTTGGTTTTAAAATAACTGAGATGGAGTGATGGCAGGTCCGGGGAGAGACGGGTGTCGGATTCTCTGCCTATCTGTCTGAGTCATCCCGAGGCCGAGGCACAGTGGAGAAGGAGGAGGGGCGAGGGAGCCAAAATATAGATTTAAGGTATATATTCATCACGGGAGAAGGTGACATGGCTGCAGCACGGATTGCACATTACCTGTTTTCAAATTTTAAGAACTGCAAAACTTCCATATGAAGTGGGTTTTTAAGGAGGAGGGGAGCATGCGAGGTGTGTTTTTTATATTACAGCTTGGCACCGAGAGCAGAGTCACAAGGTTTACGTCTGCTCCCGCAGATCCTGCATGAAAAGATTATCAAAACATCTTTTAATGAGTCGGGCTTGCAGCCGGCTACTGCTTCCCTCCCCAGGAGGAGGGAGTGAAACAGTAGGCCAACATGTCTGTACCGAAGCAGGATGGTGCGCCTCAGCCCTCTGCGTGTGGACGGGTGTGTTTCTGTCCATGAAGAAGAGTCCCAGGTCTAAAATCAGACAGCGGTCAAGGGCCAAAGCAGTTTGACATTGTTTAAGGTTTCACCGAGTTGTTAAGGGACAGAACATGTATCGGCCCTGGCTGGTTATGGGGCCTTTTATTTTTTATTTTTGTGGCCTTTTGCTGATTTTCTGTATCAGGGTTTTATTTGCCTGATAACCTATAAAATGAATGAATTAAAAAGTGTGATACTTTGTCTCGGCTACAGCTCTGTGTCTGTCCCTCTGCTTCGTTTTCACTCACCACTGAATCTGACTTAATGATCTGACTTACAGGCATAAAGCATCTAAGATGAATTTTGTGTTGGAGTTTGTAACATAAAAATCTTAATTATGACTTAAAGATTTTAATTTTCACAGCAAATGCAAGTCGGTTCCAAATAATCGTAATCAGCCTTTAAAAACCAGTATTGGTCGACCCCTAGTGTTGTTTACCACAAAAAGATTAATCTATTACTTTTATGGCCTATAAAATGTCAGACGAAAAGGAATATAGGTGAAATAAATGAAATGGCGGAGACATAAGCCACCTCCGTCTGCTTCTTGTAACCGTGCCTTGTTTTTCTCAGCTGTTCGTTTTCTCTCCCTTCTCCTCTCTTTCCCACCTCCTCCTCTTCTAACTCCAGTGTTCCTAATCTTCATCTCCCTCCCTGAATTCTCCTCTTCTTCATCCTTTCCATTCCCTTCTCTGCTCCTCATCCTTCTGTTTTCTTCTCCTCCTTGCCCCTAATAACGTCTTCTTATCTTTCTCCTTCTTTTCCGCCCCTCTCCTCCTTTCCAGGGCCAAGTCCACTTCCATCCTTCATTTTTCTTCTTCCAAGCCTTTCCTTCTCCACCTTTTCTCAGCTATCTACTCCTCATTGCCATTCCTTTCCTCCTCTTATTTCTCTTCATTCACTTCTTCCTCGCCCTTCTTTCCCAACCTTCCTCCCTCCTCCTCCTCCTCCTCCGCATGCTCCTCCCGAGAAATTCCTCTCTTGGGTCATATGCAGCCTTTTGAATGCACTTACAAGGAACTGTAAAAGCAGCGATGTTTACCTCTGAAAAGAAGGGGTGAAATTCATTAAACATCTTTTGTTGACTGTAAAAAAGATATGGCTACGCTCGAGGGAGCGTACACTGACATTGACCAGGTTAGGGCATATTGTGTGTGTGTATGTGTGTGTGTGTGTAAAAGCTGAGGAATGCGACCAATGTGTCTGTGGTCTATAGGGTACGTCAATCCACAACTTCTTCTTCTCTGCTTAAAAATGACAAGCTAGGAAGGACGCAGGGAGGAGGTGAAGTGACAGAAACCAGGGGAGAAAAGATGGCTCACATCCAGTGGATGTATCGGATGTGAGGAATGACGTGGGAGACAGAGATGTGGACTTGAGACTCGGTCGATTCCAGTCACCGATTTGATGCCTTGCGACTTGACAAAAGATAACAGACTTGAGACTCGACTTGTAAGTTAATGACCTGACTTGAGGCGTGTTGACTCAGATGATTTGCATGTGTTAATAAGATTGAATGTCAGCTGTTAGATTTAATATAGTTTATTGTTGTCACATTTCTGTCTGACTACCAAGAATGCGATGCAGCGGCAGCGGCAAACTGTGAATTAATGATTGGACAATTAAAAAAAGCTTGCCGGTCTGTGATTGTCACGATTGGAGGACCGGCTGTCAGTCAAACTCCTCACTACGGCAACACATAACATCAAACCCCCCTGATGAAGCCTCATTAGTCGGACCAGACCACGACAACGGATGCGTCTGTGCCACGGTTAATCACTTTTAGATTTTTTTAAACCATTTCACGCAAGAAAAAGACAAACTGTTGGAATAAAAAAACTAACTTCTACTACTACTAACTAACTAAAGGGTAACTTCTGTGGGGTTTTTTTCAACCTGGACCCTATTTTCCTGTTTTTGGGTCTAAGTGACTGATGGGAACAACACTCTTTGACACTGGTCCAGTATTAAGCATGAACGCTGTAACCTGCAGCCATAGGCCGGGCTGTTATATAACCATCTGGGGCAAGTGCTCAGCGTCAACTTGGTCCACTATGAGTGCTCGTTTTGTCACTGACAGACTCTGATTATGATTCTACAACATTATAGAAAGGATACCTCCAGAAATAGAACTTTGAAACCTGTTACCTCTCTGTTTTGACCAGAAACAGCTCTGAAGTCGCTAGCGCTAAACCCACCAGAATCCATTTAAAAAAACACTACATTTAGCGTGTGTAGAGCCAACATATTTTCACATGTAAATCTGTAAACTACGTGTTTATTTATGGAGTTCTAATGGTTGGAAAAGTGGAAACGGCTTTTCATAGTTTGAATAAAGTGTATTTTACGATCTTGAACACAGTTCGCTAAACCCAACACCAATATTTGATGCAGGAAAAAGAAAGAAGATACTTCTCTTCTCTACCTGGACCCCCCCCCCCCCCCCCCCCCCCCCCCCTTCCATCTCTTACTAAGGCTTTCCCTCTTTCCTTTTGTCCCCCTCACATTCCTCCCATCATGAGCCGGCTACAGCTGTCAGTTCGCCGCCCCGAGGCGAGGACAGGGACGAGAACCCTCCCTCCGCCTTCACACGCTTTTACTGCGACAAATGAAGTAAGCCTCAGTGAGCGAAAGAGAAATAATTATTTTTTTGCTTTTTTTGGGGGGGGATCTATTCAAAACCTACAACTTTTCCAGCCATATCATAAGTCCATTGATATGCAGATCCATCAATGTAAACGCAACATAATTCAACATGTTCCAGCGAGTCTGGCAGCAACTGGAATTAGAAGTTGACATGTGTACAGCAGCCGGAGATAATACGGAGTGCTATTTGGAGATGCCTGAGATATTTGGCAGCCTTTTTGTTCATTTATGAAAGTAATTGTGTGCACAGCCCACCTTCTGGCAGGTGCAAGACAAATGAGAAATGTTAGAGTGAAAAAAAAAATTAATGTCCGCAACACTGTTTTAAGCTCCTATAATTTAATGCAAAGGCAACGCTTCGACCCTACAGCGTCTTCTTCAGGCAGAAAGAGCCTTTTTGTTCATGTTACAGAACCCGCCATCTGTATTAAAGATGATTTAGAGGGTATAAAACGGTTTAGGGTTCATTCTCAAGGTACAATGTTTTTGTGAATTTGCTTTGGAATGCACTACATATGCAATTGTACAGTGCTGTACTTAAATGTGTGCTTAAGTACAGCACTGTACAATTGCATTTGTAGTGCATATTGAGGTACTTGTACGCTACTTGAGTCTTTTCTTTTCATGCCACTTTCTACTTGTGGTCCACTACATTTCAGAGAGAAATATTGTACATTTACAAGTACTTTACACATGAAGATTTCTGCACACGAAACACATGTAGTTTATTAAATCTGATGTGTTATTATAAAGTAAACTTGCCAACAATATCACGACCTACAAGTCTAGCTGAGAGGATCAGACCATTAAACACATAACTGTTTGGGTCCTTCACACTTTCTAAAATGGGAGGATTTTCCTTAAAATGCTTTAAGTACATTTTTCTGATGATACTTGATATATACATTCTTTCCCATAAGTACTTTTAAATGCAGAACTTTAGCTTGTAACAAAGTATTTCTACGGTGTGGTATTAGTACTTTTACCTGAACACTTCTTTCACCGCTGTATATTTGCATTTAAGAAACAAAGTCCCTGTAAAAGACTTCTGAAGGTGTCACGTGTGAAATCCACACTGCAGCCAAACACCTGGCTCTCTCTCTGGGCCCTCCAACTGGCTTCAATCCAACTTTATTTGTATACCTCTGTTTACACAGCCATCCATCACCGCATACTTAACGGCATTCCTACGACGTAAAGCTTCACAACACCGACAACCTCAGGTAAACTTACAGTATATACAAAGGCCATTCACAGCCTCTCTCTCCCTCTTTCTCTGCTCTGTGTAATATTTAACCATCTCTCATTAAAGGGACTTAAAGAGGACATGTATAAACCGAAGCCCGGACCACCAACATCAGCCACCGCCAGCCGTCATGACCAATACATGTCTGTGTTTAAACATGTTGTTACGCACTGTTTTTGTGTTACTATGGGGGATGAATGAGAGTTATTGTGAAGACAAATGTCTGTGAAATGTCAGAAAATACTCAAATATCTTCTACAACTTCTAAAAAAAACAAAGCGTTGTCTTTAAATGTCTTTCTTTGCTCGACTAACAGTCCAAAAGCAAATATATTCAGTTCAATGTCACATAATGAAGCAAACGGACGCAAATCTTCACATCTGAGAAGCTGGAACTAGGACATGTTTATGAAATTCTGAGTAATGACATCAACACTGTCAGTGCGTCCACATGATACAAGCCTTCTGTGATCGCACACGCAGGTCGTTGTATACTCTCCATGTATACTATCCTTCAACAAAAGCTTTAAATGCCAAACAATTGAGGAAAAGCAGGAAATGCATCTTGGGAAAATGACTTTAAAGTTGGACTAATGTTTAAAAGTTGGTGTACTGACATAAAGATAAAGGAATTTATTAATGGCAACAGCAGCAAGGCAAGGCAGCTTTATTTATATATATTACATCTCAGCAATAAAGCAATTTAAAGTGCTTGTCTCTCTGTCATAAAATGTCTGTCTCCACGCTGTCAGCTGTCCAAAACAGGAGAAAAATAAGCACTCATGGAAGTAGGTTTGGCTATTTTGCTTTATTGCTAAAAATGAAAACTTTACACCTTGGGCAGGATAAAAATAGCAGCCGTTTACTTCCATGAATCCTTAGGCAGTTAGACACACACACACACACACACACACACACACACACACACAGTGGCTGAGCTATGTTCATGTGGAAGTTGGCTGGTCAGTGCGAAGGTTGGACATGAAAAGCCACAGCAATGCCACAGCAGCTCGTCAAGGAAGAGGACGGACGAGTGACAGAGAGACACTTACTGACACTGACAGAGAGAGAGAGAGAGAGGGGGGGGGGAGGGAGGTGTGTGCCAATGAATGTGTTCATACCGTATGTGGGTGTGTGTGTGTGTGTGTCGGTACAGCTGGTGGGAATCTCTCAAACGACAACTCTGCTCGTTCACCGTCGTGATGGGAAGCGGTTGGCATAGCAACCATGTACACACAGCCGAGCCGACGACTGGCTAACGGGAGAAGGACCTCGGAGGAAAGTCAAATATAGCAAAAAAAAAAGTGAAACCCGGGCGCTGAGTTTGTCTCGGTGACTCAGCAGACGGATGACGGTTCGGCCTACAGTGAAAGGGACAGACAGACGCTCCGGGACGTCCCCTGAAAACTGATCATTTATATTCAATTCAGCGTTTGACTCTGACTTTCAAATGTGAATATATTTTGCTATATTCTGTTTATTTAGGTTATTTTTGGACAGTTAATCAAACAAAAAAAGTCACTTTAGGCTTTTAGTGTTCATCAGTGCAACACAACTGACTTTAATCAGTAATTTATTTGACAAAAAACTTGAATCTGTATTTGAATCATTGTTGCAAGAGTTGGAATTTCAATTCAGCCGTTTTTCACAAAAATAACTGATTTTCTTACCCTTCAACAGACAAATCCCTTTTTGTTCAAACCTGTCCCCTAACACATGATACACACAGTCCATTTTTAGTCCTCTGGGTGCTCACACACCCACACACACAAACCCACACACCTACACACACACACACACACACACACACAGTGCCAAGAAGCCATCAAGTAGGAATGTGCAACAGGTATTATAGAGAAGATAGAGAGGCAGACAGAGAATCAGACAGTCAAGACAGACGATACAGGAACACACACACACACACACACACACACACACACACACACACACACACACACACACACACACACACACACACCTTTGATCCACAGAGATATTTGTCATTGGGCTCGGTGAGACCCATGGGTAATGGATGACACGCTAAAGACGTGACATGATTTGATGAAAACAAGAGGCACAAGAGAGAGGGAGCGAGAGCTACGTTGTACACGACGTAATGAGGCACAGGACCGGCTAAATGTGAGGCTATAAAAAGGTAATATGTTCAACAGATTACCTGTCAGCTGTTGGAAACTTTACAAAAAAAGAGCTGCAGTAAAGCCATGACATACTGAGAAGAGACACATGAGTAATTAAATGAAATACCTTCGATAAACGGTTTTGTTAACTCAGCAACATCCTCCTAAAACTTTGAACTGCAGTCAGGTGCAGATTAATCCCAATCAGAAGCTCCGCAACAAGCCAGACAGTGGAGCTTTGAGTAGTTTCTGAGTTCAAGAATGAACTCCTTAAAGCCCCCCCCAAAAAGTCCTACAAGTGCTGGGATGAACTAAATGGTCCGTTACACCTGAGAAACATCCACATCTGCTGCTGAAGGCCACGTCAAACAGTCAAAAGCTCAGGAACAAGCAAGAAAGTCGATCATTTTGTCAAAGTGTTAACTCTGATTTGACGACGGAAGTATTCATCATGTATTCAATCCCAAATAATACTACATACACAGTACTGTATAAAATTGAGTTGCATAATAAACTGAGCCAACAATAACATGTACTAAGCTACTACTTACATATTCATATATCATAATGGGTTCATGTGAAACATACTTGTGGAAGGCACAGTGAATCCTTAAGCATTGACTCTGAGGACCCCCCCCACCCTAGTGGTCTTGTACCCCCTGTTGAAGATCTCTGACGTAGACCACACCACTGATCACGAGCAGCAAAGTCTCATCCCATCTGAGGAATTTTTCCCTCATTCAAGAAACTTACCGAGAAGTTAATAGTTAATGGAGTTTGTCATTAGTCGCAGCCCTGCAGTTCAGCCTGAGTCACACTTTAACCGGCCTGATCAATTTTTCTTTAAAAACAAGACACGCATTGGGAATATTTAGACATGCACACCAGTATTGGAAGTTACAATAATACAATATATCAGAGCGACAGGCCAGCAAAAAAAAAAAAGGACCGGTACCTAATTCAAAGTAGTGGTACCGGAACAAAGGTGACCCGGAAAACAGAGAACTCCACTTGAAGTGGGTTGATTAACTATTTTTGTTATTGCTGATCGTTCTGGACCCCTAACCTTAAAAAGAATTCAGATCCAGATCTTTGAGTAATGCATGTGAGAAACCCTGCCCGAGGCCGTTATCAATCTTAACAGTTCCACTAGAAAAAAACGAGACATCAATCACTGGAGAACAACTCATCCTAGGCTGGAAGATCTTATTTTTGGGGGATCTGAAGGCAACTTCCTACCCTTGACTCGACGAAAATACGGGAAGAATTTGGACACCAAGAAGATTTAAAGAGCACTTTGAAAGCTTTTCCAATTTGTAGTCCCTAAGGGGGTCCATTGGCCTTCTTCCCACCCGCAGGAAAGAGGTCAGAGTCAGCCGCACACCTGCAACCTCAAGCTGGAAGACACTGACTGAGACACTCTGACTGAGACACTTTGACTGAGACACTTTGACTTCCTACAGCTGGACAGTGTGTCTGCGCTCTGCTCCTACAGACATCTGAACTGCGTCTGCATTACGCGGGGCGGTGTTTGATAAACATGTACTGTACTCAGGGAGTTTACTGTAACTAGGATGTCTAAAACGTCTATATGTGACAGTGTTGTGTATACTCTAAAGACGTACAGTGGCTGCTTCGTGCTCTGTACGTAAACACACGTGACGGAAATATCAGACTCGCATGTAAACCTTTTCTACTTGTTGTTTCTGTTCTTCCTTTCACAGCCGCAATTTCACAGCCTAGGAAGTATTACTGAGACGGGATTATTGCTGGTTGAAACTTACATATATACATATAGATAGATACACATATGCATACATATACATATATACATATACATACATATATACACAGATATACTGTATATACATATATATATACATATATACACATATACATACATATATACACATATACATACATACATACACATGTGCATACATATATACACATATACATACATACATACATATATTGATACACATATAAGTACATATATACATATATACATACATATATACACATATACATACATACACACACACATATATATATATATATACACATATACATACATGTATACACACAGTATATATATACACACAGACACACACATTATATATATATATATTTATAAACACATTATATATATTATAAATATTTCAAGTGTTGCCATGCATTTCTATATATATATATATATATATAGAAATGCATGGCAACACTTGAAAATATAGCAACAGTGCAGAGAGATGAGAGACGAGGGACGAGTGGAGGGATCTGTGTTTAAAACAAGACGAGAACATTCTTGAAACAAGTGAAACTGATGTGAAAACAGGAGTTGGATGTGCAGATGATGAACGTCTTTTTCACTGCACAATGGCTGCGTATTTTAGGATTTGGCCGAGCTTTACACAGCTGGCAGGCGTCACGGTCTCACACGCCACGGGAGTCCTGCCCGAACAAGCCGCCCGCTGTCAGCCCCTCGACTCGCAATTCACCTCAGGAAGCCACGGCACGGCTGGGGGGGGGGGGCGGGGGACTCGAGTGAAAATCCCATGGGGGGGGGGGCATTTTAGATCAAACCACACTGTGATAATACAGACAGACTGGGGTTAAGTGTCACGCTGGGGCAGCCATTGCAGCTCAGCCGTCACCACAGCGAGGTTCAGAGGGACTTAAAGATGACGAATAGACTTTTTGACAGTAAAAACAACACCGTGCATTACTGAGATAATATTTTCAGAGGGAAGATCAAATCACTGATCGGACCAGAAAGAGGATGTGGTTGACGTCCAGATGGAAGCCATTTTGGGTTCAGCCATATTGAAATAACACGATGAGTGTTTGAGAAGCTGCGCGGAGGGCTAAGTGCTTCACACATCAGAGAGCCAGGGGTCAAAGTGGAGATATAGGAAGCTGTTTGATCCCGATCTGTTTTACTTTCCTCTACTTGGGTGTTAGGAGCGTGGGGGGTTTCAACGTGAGGCCCTAGTGCTGCAAAATCTCCAAAGACCCAAAGACTGGGATTGGGTACCGAGACCCAGTGCCTGAACGACCAATTAGCAATGCAGATTTCAATGGCATCGTAATGACTGCGCTGTGCCCTCTGATGCTCCGAAAACAGACGTTAGAGGCAACAGAAGCATCACTGCATGTGCGCTGGTTAACACTACTTTTGGCAGCAGGTAACATTAGCCTAGCGTTAGCCTAGCATTAGCTAGCAGCGGGATTAAACACTGTTAAAATGCTGACAACTAAGCAGTGTGAAGAGTGACTGCATTTCACCGCAGAGGATCCCAACAGTGGGACTTCCAACAGTCTGCAGCTGCCGTTGTCAGAAAGACAACCCCCGGTGGTGCATTCAAAGTTATTGTAAATGTAAACTCGTGCACACTTGCATAATCTTCACAGTTCTTTGCCATTCCAAACAGGAATGTGCAAAACTCACTTTGATTTAAGTTCTTGTGGTCTCCTAGTTTCTGGGTTTTTAAAGGGCCCATCCACATGCTACATGCTAACATGTAAGTGAGCCTGTTCAGGAAATACCGCAGACAACAGAGAGGGTGTTTTACAGATTTTATATTAATACAAATGTGGTTCAGGGACTACAGCTGGGGCTAAAAGGGTTCATTTAACCTGGTTACCAGTTAACATTGCAGTGAACTTTCGTAGAAATTCCTGACCGGCAATCACTGATGCATGCACCTGCTTGGGTTAATTACCCATGAAGCATTGCATGTCAGTCCACCCACATGCCCGGGGGAGTCCAGGAAAAACATCCGTCCCTCCTTTTCCCTCTCCTTCTATTTTCGCCCTCGCTCTGTGAAGAATGACTGTCCTTTGAAGACAAAACCAACACGTCCACACAGAGCAACCGGCTCACTGACACAAAACTGCGGGGAAAACAGAGGACCCTCCCTGCCAACAACCCTCCCCCCCCCTCCCCTTCTCACCCGCTCTTCTTCTGGTGCACCTTTGACCTTATCGGTGGAGTGGTTGAGACAAGTGGAAGGAAAGGAATGCTCCAACATTAGGTCAGTGCAGGGAGAGAGAGAGAGAGAGAGAGAGAGAGAGAGAG
>NC_045751.1:11328159-11333205 GCF_008692095.1 Etheostoma spectabile | reverse complement strand
AGAGAGAGAGAGAGAGAGAGAGAGAGAGAGAATCCCAGCGAGTAAATGTGCAACTATAAATGGCTCGCTTTTTTTTATATCCTCGTTACAACAATAATCAGGTGTACATACAAACGTTCAAGCAACACTAGAGAACTTTCCCCGCTTCAACAACACTTTTTTCTTACGTTTTTGTCCCTTTTTTTCAACACTTTTGACTTTTTTTTTTAATGTTTGTCACTTTTTTTGACGTTTTCAAGACTACGTAACACTAACTTATTAACTAGTTTTACAGTTATTTTTGGAATTTACGGTCAATAAACCTCATTTATAGGAAATTATACCTAATGTTTGAGTTAGAAAAGCAGAAATTAGGAATTATTGAGACTAAAATTAAAGGAATGGATGTTGATGATAATCACAGACTGGAATATGTCAACTTTTACTCAACACTATTTCAAAAACACTTCAACTAGTTTTTCAAATGCTATAAAATTGAATAAGACGCCCCAAAATTAATGAAAGTAGAGATGTGTACTTGCCAAAGAGCGTTGTGTGGAATCAATCATGTTATTTTGGGGAATTAAAAAGAACATTGATATAGGACAACAGGTCAATTTGAAAAAAAAACTTTTGTGAAAATAAACTAAAGTAAGTGACTTACGTTCCTTCTTTAGCTCTTTCAGCTGGTCATTAACTCTGCGAGGCCACCTACGCTGCATCCTCTGCCCTTTACTGTCCCAACTGACCAATAGCTGACTAGCGGATGTTGAACTACACTCAAACTCATTCACACTCAACAACAAACGGCAGTTTTGATTCCAAAAATTCCACATTTTCGGTTTCGATGTGTGAAACTGAAAGGCTAAACCGAGGGTAAAACCAAGAGCAACGATTCACATCCGGAACAGGAAGCAGGGTCGAGGCGAGAACAACGACCCTTAGGTGTGAAGGAGCATCATGGGAAGGTCTGCTGAAGAGAAGAAGGGCAGAGCATCGCTCTTTTTATGTGGTCGTAAACGCGGCTGAGTTATTGGGGAAGAGGCACAGTCCAAAAAACAAGAAGTTCTCAGAGAAACAGCATCTGGGGCATGTTTTTGCCATTTTATTGCAATATATTTGGCCATTTTTCTGTGACTTTCTCCAACCCTCTAACTTCTTGTATCTCTGTCAGTCTTTAAGTCATTCTGGAAAGGGTGTACATTTAGTTTTTTAGTAATGTACTTGGCTTTCAGATTCCTTTCCCATGCATACAACATGTTTTACTTGTAACATTATATAGAATTATACCTAATATTTGAGTTAAAAAAGCAGAAATTATGAATTATTTTGACTAATAGTTAAGATCAGAGGAATGAAAGTGATCAATTGTATTTGCAAAGAGTGTTGTATGGAATCCAATCCATTTTTTGTGGTAATTTGGTCAAAAAGAAACCCATATTTCAGATATAGACATTTTTTAAAAGGGGTCAAATTTGACCCGAGGACAACAAGAGAGTTTACTACAAACGCGCACTAGTCACGTTTTCTTGGCCTTAGCCTCACTTTGACCTCTCTACTCTGAGGTCATGCACGGTCACTTTGACCATTTTCCAAGCGGCCGTTACAATGCCTCAGTCTCACTGTTCACTTCTCATTCTCATCACTTTTCATCATTTTTTTTTATTTTTTTTGCTTTGACCTTCCTTAGTCAAGTCTGGACAACAATCTCTGAAACCTGTGAGTGAACCTGACACAATTAGACTGACAGCAGCAAATCACAGTCCTAAAACAAATGATGGTGCTTGTGAAAGAATGCCGGGTAATTTGGGCCTTTTGTTCATGAAAATAATAACAGCCCTCGGGAACTGTCGCTTTCAACCAAATGTAGGTTTCAAGAGCGGGACAGCTTATGAAGGCAGAAAATAGGATTTTTTGGGGGGGCATTTTAGGCATTTTATTGTGACAGGACAGCTGAAGACATTAAAGGAGAGAGAGAGGGGGGGGGGTGACATGCATCAAAGGGCCGCGGGTCCGAGTCGAACTGCATCGAGGTGTAAACCTCTATATATGGGCGTCGGCGCTACCATCTGAGCATCCGGGCGCCCATGGATATGTTAAAATCCAACACAACGCTTATCTTCTCAATCATCAGGTGAATCCAGGGTCACTTACTTTTGCGCTTTAACAACCACCCCCCCCCCCCCCCCCCCACCCCCACCCCCACTCCCCCAAGGTAACTCCATCAGTCAATCTCTCCTCTTATCAGCTACAACACACAGAAACACACACTTTTTAAACTCAATAAACAGATAAAACCCTGACCTGCGCGGCGGTCGGCCTTTATGGCGTGCTGGGAGCCGGGTGCTCTTGTCCCTCTCCCGAATTCTTGAAAGTAACGTGTAACATGACGTAATTGAGAGTCCTGCTCTTTAACCCTCGTGTTGTCTTTCCGTCCAAAAATCAACACTTTTGATGACACTTTTTATCACCGCTTTTCATTTTTCTTAAGTTTGTGTCCCTTTTTTCAACACTTTTGACGCTTTTTTTCGACGTTTTCAACACCATTAACTTCAGTTTTACAGTTATCTTTGGAATTTATGGTCAATAAACCTCATTTATAGGGACTTATACCTAATGTTTGAGTTGGAAACGCAGAAATTTAGGAATTATTTAGACTAAAATTAAAAGAATGGATGTTGATGATAATCACAGACTGGAATATGTCAACTTTTACTCAATACTATTTCAAAAACACTTCCATTTGTGTTCAAATGCTATAAAATTGAATAAGACGCCCCAAAATTAATGAAAGTAGAGATGTGTACTTGGCAAAGAGCGTTGTGTGGAATCAATCATGTTATTTTGGGGAATTAAAAAGAACATTGATATAGGAAAACGGGACCCGAGGACAACATGAGGGTTGACAGGGAGCCTAACCCTAACCATGCAGCCTACCTGCTGGCGCTCCGTCACCTCTGCCCTCTTGCGGCTTGTCTCAGTGACCCAGGAATTAGGTTCCCACACACAGATGGATTTATGGGTGGTGTAGTAGTTTAAATAAATGAGGTGTTTTCTTCTCTGCACATGCTTCAGGGGAGGATTCACCTGCATGTGAAACCATCTGCTTGGGCAAAATGAAGAGAAAGGGAAAGGAATGAAATGCAGAGTGAAAAAGAGATGCTGAGGAATGTCTCCGTTATCCAGGCTATTGGATACCCAGGGGTACCTCTTACACAGTGGAGAGTCTTAAAGATGCCTTGTGACTCATGTAAGAATACGCACGTGTGTGTTCTCAATCGGGTCTTTGAGACAAAACAACGTCAAGACTAAACACCAAGTCCAGTGGCGTGTGACTCACTTCCCGACTGATGCCAAAGCTCCCAGCATTTCTTTTTTAATAGCAGTTTTTCACAGACACATGGACCCTGTGAGTTTTTCTGTGTCCTTTTAAATGTTCAAAATCAATTTCAATTGACCAATCAAATGCTTGGTTACCAACTGAGCAAGTGTGCTCCACAAATCAAAACTGAGTACACTTTAATATGTTTATATATCGATATGTAACATCGTTATAAAATATTTTATTGCATATTTTCCCCATATTGTGCGTCCCTAACATCAGATAGAGGTACATTTGATAGATGTATCCATCAGGTACATATTTACACCTAAACATGCAACTTTTCCTAATGATATCGCGAATCGTTGACGTTTAAACGATTGATGACATAAATCAAAGGGGTCACTGACTCCAAATGAGAATTAGAACGATGGGGGGGGGGGAATTAAAAGAGAAGGAGGGAGGAAGGGGAAGGTTAGGGTGAAGAAAGAAAAGAAGAGGTGCAGACAGGTGGAGCGACCCCTTCGCAGAGCCGGGGGGTGGCTGGGGGGGGGGATCAGGAGGGAGGGGGGTAATAGCTATGGTGATGACAAGGAATGTTCATGTCGCCCCTGGCAACGGTTCCTCATCTATTAGCCCCCACGGGGCTGATGGATGCTAAGCCCAGACTTGTCCCCCCACTGGCTGTCCCGGATCGAGGAATGCCGGGGGAAACATTCCTGAATGGGGTAAAAAATAAATAAAAAGGTGCAGCGCTCCCCTGGAGGTCACAGCGCTTACGTGACGGGGTTTGAATGTGACGCTGTAGGAAAGAAAAAAAAAGAAAACAGGACCTGGAGGTGATGAGATGTCAAGCAACGGGATGACAACAGCGTCTCAGTTACACCTCATAAAGCCCTCGTCTTTTTAAGTAAAAAGGAAAGTTGCAACAGTAGAAATATCTATGCTATAATGTGTGTATGTATGCTATAATATGTATACTATATAATATATAATTGAAGCTGTTATTTTCATCAGACCGACTAGACCTTGAGCCGAGAGCGCAAATCTGAACGGGATTTTTCACGCTTATCACCGAATTTAGAAAAGGGAACAATTATTATTCCCATTATGGATTCATCAGCGGACTTTTTCCTCAAATAATCGCTCAAATCGCTTGGTTCATGAAACCTCAGAAAACAGGGGGGGGGGGAAGAGCTAAAAAAAAAGAACATCAACAGATTGTTTTGTTTTGTCAAAGCAACAGTCGAAATGCTACAGTCATTCATTTGCTTTGACATAAGACAACAAAGACCAGCATGTGAGAAGCTGTAACTGTCAACTGTTGGACAAAAAACAACAAGTTAACCGAGTAATCGTTGATCAAAGTAGTCATTGAGAGAGAGTTTAGGAAGGTCAGCGGGGCCGCGAAGAGATTTTCTTACTATGCGGGAGCAGTTATTGTTTTCGAAATATGCACTTAATGAGCTTAAACTGTGTACAACACACTGCAAATACCTGCTCATTCCCTTACATAAGGCTGAAAGGGTAAATGTACTGTATGTGGAAGTAATCGCTGCTTACTGGCATCCCCGTCTACAGAGTTTCAGTCATAACAAGGACATATATGAAGGCAATGAGTGGCGCTAAAAAATGGAAATCATAAACCTCCAATAACTCATAATGGATAAAAAAGAAGTTACAGTAAGGTTAAAAAAGAAGTTACAGTAAGGTTAAAAAAGAAGTTACAGTAAGTAAAGTTAAAA
>NC_045751.1:11280372-11328134 GCF_008692095.1 Etheostoma spectabile | reverse complement strand
GTAAAAAAGAACTAGTAAGTAAGGTTAAAAAAGAAGTTACAGTAGTAAAGGTTAAAAAGAAGTTACAGTAAGTAAAGTTAAAAAAGAAGTTACAGTAAGTAAAGTTAAAAAGAAGTTACAGTAAGTAAAGTTAAAAAAGAAGTTACAGTAAGTAAGGTTAAAAAGAAGTTACAGTAAGTAAAGTTAAAAAGAAGTTACAGTAAGTAAAGTTAAAAAGAAGTTACAGTAAGTAAAGTTAAAATAGAAAGTTCAGTAAGTTAATTTAAACAAAGAGTTACAGTAAGTAGATATTAAAAAGAAGTTACAGTAAGTAACGTTAAAAAGAAGTACAGTAAATAAAGTTAAAAAAGAGTTACAGTAAGTAACGTTAAAAAGAGTTACAGTAATAAAGTTAAAAAGAAGTTACGTAAGTAAAGTAAAAAAGAAGTTACAGTAAGTAAAGTTAAAAGAAGTTACAGTGAGTAAAGTCAAAAAAGAAGTTACAGTAAGTAACGTTAAAAAGAAGTTACAGTAAGTAAAGTTAAAAGAAGTTACAGTAAGTAAAGTAAAAAGAAGTTACAGATTAAGGTGCTTTTCTAAAATCTGAGCTACAGTTATCACCGTGTTTTCGTCTGACCTTTGTTCAGTCACTTAGTAATGAAAATGTTGAAAAATTACTTTTTTTTTTAAATTGAATTTAAATAAAAATCCTGCTCTTGCAGGCCCCCAAAATGACTTCCAACATGCCAGTCAAAGTTCATCTTTCTACCCTGCAGTAAAGAACGAACATCCCCTCCATAGTCTGTTTGGGCCTGTAGGTGGGGTTTGTGTGTGGTGTGTGTTGTGTGTGTGTGTGTGTGTGTGTGCGGGTGTGTGTGTGTGTGCGCTTATTAAGGATGATTGTGAAGACTGCTGCATGCCACTGGTCCATGAGTTTGCGTATGTATTGTACTGCATCTGTAATATTTGTTTTCCTGTACCATTTCTTAATGTGGGACATAAATAAATGGTTAAAATGTGTTTGTGTGTGTGTGTGTGTGTGTGTGTGGTGTTTGTGTGTGTGTGTGTGGGTGGTGTGGTGTGTGTGTGTGTGTGGTGTGTGTGTGTGCGTTCCTTAGTGTCATTCAATGTTCAAACAGACGGACCCCAAGCAAGAACTCTTAAGCGATGTCAAACATCTAATGAAGTGAAAGGAGTTGCAACGGCTCTCTTCAGTGCTGTGACTACATCAAACTGTGTCTGTCTTCACAATATGCTTTGATAAAAAAGGGCTGACTTTTGGAAATAGGTTGAATGTCTTGAACTAAAAAAGCTGTGAAACAGTGCAAAAAAAATCGACAGTGAAAACACCGTGAACAGTGACATTTTACGTCTTTTTTCCCCATTCAAAACTAAAGACAAAATGAGAGTTCACTGGCTAAACGCAATGTGCAAATAACAGTTTTTCCAGATTACACTTTCACCGTTTTTGTGATCATTAGGAGCCGAAATCCTGACAAAATTCGTTAAATTGCACTGCCCTAGTTCACATGCACCCTGATCATTCACAGAAATAATGAAACCTCGTCACACACACACACACACACACACACACACACACACACACACACACACACACACACGCAGTCGTGTCTGGCTATCTTTGTGGGGACCAGTCATTGACATAATGCATTCCCTAGCCCTTACCCAACCTTAACCAAAACCTAAATGCCTAACCTTAAACCTCACCCTCACCCTAACCATAACCTAATCTAACCCGATCCTAAACCAAGTCTTATTCCTCAAAAAGCCCTTTAACGTTATGGGGACCAGTGTTTTGTCCCCACAAAGCTGTCAGGCCCCATAAGTATACTGTATTCACAGCTTTTGGTCCCCAAAATGTAGCTAAACCTGGTCCAAACACACACAACACAAACACACCACAGTTGAAGCTGCCTCTGGCCAGTGAGTGAGTGAGTGAGCTATTTGGAACAAGAGGAGCCGGCTAAAAAATAGGAGAGGCCACTGCTGCACTCTGTGACAAACACGCTGACCCCGGCTACAGCGCCAAACCTTACCAGCCTACATCTTACACTTCCTCACCAATGGCAGATATTTGAAAAGTTGAGGAAAAATCAAGATGATAAAGAGCACACGTAAAGAAAGCAGCCGTATTTAGCGGTGCAGGTCGGACAATGATTGCCTGTCCCCCCTCATTAGCGGCCGTTTGGGGCCACGGTGGGCAAAGGGGAACAGAGCCAGCGGACCAGCAGACCGGCAGAGGCCCTCCACTCCGTAATGAGTGGAGTTAAAGCCGAGAGCACAGCAGGCGCAGGGTGCAGATGGAGGGAACGGTGCCAGGTAGCGCTAAGCTGCAAGGCCCTTCAGTCAGGGTGCTACAATGAGCGCTGTGCCGGTTATTAACTGGCTAAATAGATGTTTGAAGTGCAGAAAACAACATAATGGGAGTGTGTGTAGCTGTGTAAATGTGTACATTTAGGACTATTAACCACACTATTTATTACGAACTAAAACGGCCTCCTTTTTTGGGGGGGCGGCCGTGTCAATCTATGCATTTTTTGCAGCTTTGTTAGATTTTTTTAGTTTCATTTTGTACTATTTTGATCGCAAAAAAAAATTGTAAATGCAAAACGGTTTTCACGTAAGAATTTCTTTTTTACATAGAAATGTCAAATGTGATGTAACTCACATTTAGGTACATGTGGTTTTTGGGGGGCTATCATATTTCCACGCAATTTAATCTGCATCTGCGTTTGAAAGCTGCAATATAAAAACTTTCTCATGACTAAAGATGTATACAAAGATGAAGACAGGAGCTTTTTTTATAATTATTAACATATTTCTTTACAAAGCTCTTTGAACAGTTAGATCTGACAGTGTTTTACACAGAAACCTGATAACAAGAGCCCTTTGTTAAAGGGGACTTACAGCGCTACACCTGCCAAAAACTGTCTTACACCTGCTTACAGCCAACAGCCAGGTATGAGGAGAAAGTGGGCCAAGAGTGCTGCCAGGGGCAGCGAGCTACGGCATTTTATGGGTGCATGCCAGGGGACGGAGTGACCCAGTTTTTGAAAATATCCCCCTGCAAGGCCTTTAACGCAGCCACTACTCCCTCGTAAACAGGATTCTGTATCACTCTGGGAGTTCCTCTCATGGAGCCTGTTTGAAATCCTTTCCCATGAGGATTAAACACGGTTGCAAATACAAGACAGTACAGGCTGGGGGGACTGATCAACGCTTTAGTTGAGGACGGAGATTTCAACAGGGGGTCCTCAGAATTAATCAGGGGCGGGCTGCCAAATATTGTTTGCTATTTTTTGAAAGTTAAAATCTCTGAAAACATGTATGTTCAACATTAAAACATGTGGTATACATATCCATCATTTACTTGTTAATATGCAGCTCGGTTTTATACGTAGATATGTGTCGGGGGTCCCAGCTCCGTCGCTCTTTCAGCTAAAGGGTATTTTTCAACAGGATTTGAAGAGTTATCTGTTACGGCTCTTATATTTGTATGTGTCACTGTAATCTTTCTTTTTTTTTAGGTAGACAATGTTTAGGTCTGTCCAGGGACACGGATGAAAAAATAGGCTTTTGGCTAATTTTGGTGCATTGCAGCAATGTTGATTAATATGTACACTGTCCTTGTCAAATAAATAAATAAATAAATCTATTCACCCAATTTAATATGCAGCTCAGATTTATCCAAGATATGTAGTAGGGGGTCCCAGCTCCGTCGCTCTTTCAGCTAAACGGTTAATTATTTAAGGTACTCTCCAATGGGGAAATTACAATTAATCTCTGTTGTTATTACACACTACACACAGGCCTGAACTCCACCACTACTCAGGTCCTACACAAGCATAATGGAGAGAAGTCAAAGCTGTGACTATGTACAGGTGCCCTAAGCGGTTTGGGGGGGGTGAACGGCATTTCCCAGCTGCCATTCCACACATCCTACTTGGGTTGTACGGGGCCTTGACCCAGCGACCCCAACCCAACCCCCTACGGACTGAGCTACTGCCCCCACTTCAAAAAAAACGTTGAAGACCCCTGGTTTAAGAGACCAAAAGTTCACACAACCAACAAATAGGGAGACAATCAAGCGACCAAAGCTTATGCAAAAGTTGGAATGAAGAAGTGACTGACTGCTGCTCATCAGTCTTGTCCCAGAGGAGAATAGTGCTGGTCAGGGTTCAACTGCAGGGAGTGAGTGATCGCTTCACACTGAGATACACCTGACGGAAGTGGTATTATCACTCTGGATAGGCTAGAAGACATAATGGATCCTACTGGAACATCTGTCTGATTATGATTTAGAAAAGGTATGCTCGCAAAACATTGCTAATTGCTAAAGGTTAGTCAGTGTGAAAGCGTGAGGAGGAACAGCCCCACAGTGGACCATGATGTATGCAACATTTGATAGTAAATTCTCCAAATGAGTTATAAATTTCACTTTCAGTCACTGTTTGCATGGCAATAACCAGATGAACAATCTAGAAGAATCTGCAGAACAAACCATACGTTTACAGTGTCAGGGCTGACTTTAATACCCATCCCTCACTTATTACCTTTGTCATGTCATGTCTTTGTTTGTCTGTCGGCAGGATTACAAAAAAACTACCCGTCGTCATGAACCTGGGTGGAAGGGTGTTGCATGGGCAAGTACGAAAATTACATTTTGGAGCGGATCCGAATCACTGTCACTTCCGAGGTGAGGCATTTGTGGTCCAATATTATTGTCAGAATAATTGGAAAAATGAGTTCATAACTGCTAAAATTCACATGAACCTTGAGTCAGAACGTAAAATGTGAATTAAGGGACGTCTTGGCCCTTCTATTATCCTTTATGTACATAAAGTATGATATAATCTTTGTTTAAATTGCAATTGCAGGCAAAGAGCACAAGTTTCTTTCAATAAAATAAGGAGCAACAACAGGATAGAGGCTACTTCAAGAACAATAAAACATTAATTGATAAAGATATCTAAAGGTGTGGCAAAGGGCCGTGCAAAACAGGAGGAAAGACATTAAGAGAATGACGCCTGGTGGTTAGAGAGCAAACAAAATCTGCAGTTCAGACAGCACGTCAGCTCTATAACAAAAGTTAAATCTACAAGTTATTTCCTTCAAAGATGTGTCTGCATACGAACAATAAGCTGTGGCACTCCTGTAGCCAGAGGCTGCGTTTTCCTCAAAGCAGTGGCATCATAACTGTTGGCATAAAAAAAGGAAACAGGACAAATAATAGAAGCTCAGAGAGCAAAAGGAGGGAGGTGTGGATGAGGTAGCTACCTGTGCTGCCGGATTTACCTGGCTGGCACGGAGGACGGAGCGAAGGATGTGTGTGAGACAAAGAAAAGTGTTGGGGGGGGGGGGGGGGGGAGAAAACGTGCGGAGGTAGGTATTTGTAATTACAGGGCCAGGCAGAGACACAGTGAGGCGGTAATCAGCCACAATAACTACACACATGTGATGTGCCAATGATAGGGTTCCTATCAGGGGGTGTTGGTGGGGGGGCCAGGGGTTACCTCGTCCCGGGTACGGTAGTCTTGCTTGCCAGACCATCCACACGCTGCCGAGCAGAGGAGGCTCAAGACACTGAAGGCCAGATTTACTAAGGTGCATTACATAATATGTAAATTTGTTGTGATGTGTTTCAGTAGGCTACATGTCACTTTGGTTGTGTAATAGTGTAACTACTAGGTCTACGTCAGCTGTAAGGTGAAGTGTGCAGCATTACTTATTCAAGGCATTTATCCCCATGGGACAATGAAATATTATATTTTTTTTATACTTTATGGAAACCCAATGGAGAAATTCAAGTACAACCCACACTCCGTAGTGACTTGGACCCAAACCCAACGGTTCCCAACCCAAACTCCCTACAGACTTAGTTACTGCACACCCTAAGTTAGCTCTAAAGTAGACAAAGTGGTCTCCAAAATTTGCCGGACCATTCACACGCTGCGGAGCAGAGGAGGGTCTGGCTAGTCGAAAAATAGGGAAAACGTGCTCTGGTTTATTGGTATTTCTTTAAACCAATCACAATCATCATTGGTGGCACTAAGCTCCGCACAGTGTCGCTGTAGACAGAAATCTCTCTTTCTGATTGGACAGATAGTCTAGCTAGCTGTCTGGATTTACCCTGCAGAGATCTGAGGACGGGTAACAATAGTCCAGCCGAAATCACCCGGAGGGTTAGAACACAACAAAAAGAAAAAAAAGTTTTGATCGTTTTAGAGAGTATTAGCCAAGCATTTCCCCTTCACACATGCAGAGAGTTAAAGCTAATTCTGCCATGCTAAAGGTTAAACTCAAACAGGATATAAGTGCTGTGCACACATTTGGTTTGGTTTGGTTTACATTAGCTGCCGGCCACGCAGACGTCAGGCTGCTACAAAAAGGGCAAACATCTGCACCTGCAGCTTCACTACCAGAACAATGGCGTTAAATGTTTAAATGTTAAATGCCGAGGAATGTAGTTAACGTCTGAATAAAGAACATTAGTGGTAATTAGAAAGTCACTCTAAAACTGTCACACACACACACACCACACACAACCACAGGGGCGGTTTAAAAAGAAGTTACAGTAAGTAAAGTTAAAAAGAAGTTACAGTAATTAAGGTGCTTTTCTAAAATCTGAGCTACAGTTATCACAGTGTTTTCTGTTCTGACCTTTGTTCAGTCACTTAGTAATGATAAATGTTGAAAAATTACTTTTTTTTTTTAAATTGAATTTAAATAAAAATCCTGCTCTTGCAGGCCCCCAAAATGACTTCCAACACTGCCAGTCAAAGTTCATCTTCTACCCTGCAGTAAAGAACGAACATCCCCTCCATACGTCTGTTTGGGCCTGTAGGTGTGTTTGTGTGTGTGTGTGTGTGTGTGTGTGTGTGTGTGTGTGTGCATATATGAAGTTGTGGTCAGGGTTCAACTGCAGGGAGTGAGTGATCGCTTCACACGAGATACACCTGACGACGTGGTATTATCACCTCTGGATAGGCTAGAAACATACTGGATCCTACTGGAACATCTGTCTGATTTATGATTTAGAAAAGGTATGCTCGCAAAACATTGCTAATTGCTAAAGGTAGTCAGTGTGAACGAGTGAGGAGGAACAGCCCCACAGTGGACCATGATGTATGCAACATTTGATAGTAAATTCTCCAAAATGAGTTATAAACTTCACTTTCAGTCACTGTTTGCATGGCAATAACCAGATGAACAATCTGAAGAATCTGCAGAACAAACCATACGTTTCACAGTGTCAGGGCTGACTTTAATACCCATCCCTCCACTTTATTACCTTTGTCATGTTGTCTTTGTTTGTCTGTCGGCAGGATTACAAAAAAACTACCCGCTGTCATGAACCTGGGTGGAAGGGTGTTGCATGGGCAACGTACGAACCATTACATTTTGGAGCGGATCCGAATCACTGTCACTTCCGAGGTGAGGCATTCGTGTGGTCCATTATATTGTCAGAATAATTGGAAAAATGAGTTCATAACTGCTAAAATTCACATGAAACCTTGAGTCAGAACGTAAACTGTGAGATTAAGGCACGTCTTGGCCCTTCTATTATCCTTTTATTGTCCATAAAGTATGATAATATCTTGTTTAATTGCATTTGCAGGCAAAGAGCACAAGTTTCTTTCAATTAAAATAAGGAGCAACACAGGATAGAGGCTACTTCAAGACAATAAAACATTAATTGTAAAAGATATCTAAAGTGTGGCAAAGGGCCGTGCAAAACAGGAGGAAAGACATTAAGAATGACGCCTGGTGGTAGAGAGCAACAACATTCTGCAGTTCAGACAGCACGTCAGCTCTATAACAAAAGTTAAATCTACAAGTTATTTCCTTCAAAGATGTTCTGCACATACGAACAATAAGCTGTGGCACTCTGTAGCCAGAGGCTGCGTTTTCCTCAAAGCAGTGGCATCATAACTGTTGGCATAAAAAAGGAAACAGGACAAATAATAGAAGAAGCAGAGCAAAGGAGGGAGGTGTGGATGAGTAGCTACCTGTGCTGCCGGATTTACCTGGCTGGCACGGAGGACGGAGCGAAGGATGTGTGTGAGACAAGAAAAGTGTTGGGGGGGGGGGGGGGGAAACCGTGCGGAGGTAGGTATTTGTAATTACAGGGCCGGCAGAGACCAGTGAGGCGGTAAAGCACACAATAACTCACACACATGTGATGTGCCAATGATAGTGTTCCTATCTAGTGGGTGTTGGTGGGCTGGGGCCAGGGTTTACCTCGTCCCGGGACGGTAGTCTTGCTTTGCCAGACCATCCACACGCTGCCGAGCAGAGGAGGCTCAAGACACTGAAGGCCAGATTTCTAAGGTGCATTACATAATATGTAAATTGTTGTTGTGATGTGTTTCAGTAGGCTACATGTCACTTTGTTTGTTGTTAATAGTGTAACTACTAGGTCTACGTCAGCTGTAAGGTGAAGTGTGCAGCATTTTCTTCAAGGCATTTATCCCCATGGGACAATGAAATATATTTTTTAATTTTATACTTTTTATGGAACCCAATGGAGAAATTCCAAGTCAACCCCACTCCGTACTGGACTTGAACCAGCAACCCAACGGTTCCAACCCAACTCCCTACAGACTTAGTTACTGCCACCCCTAAGTTAGCTCTAAAGTAGACAAAGTGGTCTCCATAAAATTTGCCGGACCATTCACACCTGCGGAGCAGAGGAGGGTCTGGCTAGTCGAAAAACTAGAGGAAAACGTGCTCTGGTTTATTGTATTTCTTTAAACCAATCACAATCATCATTGGTGGCACTAAGCTCCGCACAGTGTCGCTGTAGACAGAAATCTCTCTTTCTGATTGGACAGATAGTCTAGCTAGCTGTCTGGATTTACCCTGCAGAGATCTGGGACGGGTAACCATAGTCCTCAGAAATCCACGAGGTTAGAACACCAACATAAAGAAAGCAAAAAAGTTTGATCGTTTAGAGAGTATTAGCCAAGCATTTCCCCCTTCACAATGCAGAGAGTTAAAGCTAATTCTGCCATGCTAAAGGTAAACTCAAACAGGATATAAGTGCTGGCACATTGTTTGGTTTGGTTTACATTAGCTGCCGGCCACGCAGACGTCAGGCTGCTACAAAAAGGGCAACATCTGCACCTGCAGCTTCACTACCCAGAACAATGGCGTTAAATGTTTAAATGTTAAAGCCGAGGAATGTAGTTAACGTCTCGAATAAAGAACATTAGTGGTAATTAGAAAGTCACTCTAAAACTGTCACACACACACACACACACACACCACAGGGGCGGCTGTTCAGACCACCACCACAGTAAACTGACCAACAAAAGATGTGTTGGCCCTGCACAGGCACTATAGATTTGCAGTGGAAAATGTTTGACTTAAAGGGCAGATGCTGGTGTCTAATGCAAAGTAATGATGTTGCACGGGGGGGGTATCCACGCAAGGCGGGAATTGTACCTGTCAGGACTCTAAGCAATCAGGGTGGTGGCGGGGGGGGTTGTTAATTACATGGTTTATGTTTTAAAATCAACATCAACACAAACTGTATTCTATGTTTTATTTTTTTTATTGTCTTGCTTTATTCTTGTCCTTGATGTCAAGCTCTTTGGATTCCTGCTGGTTGCTGCAAAGTGCTTCAGTATACAAATTAATGTGGGGCGTGGTGCAAATGAATGTGGGCGCATAATCGATGGATATGACACATCACGCAGTGGATATACACATGCACGCAGTGGATAGACATGCACGTGTGGGAGACCAGGGTTCGGTTCCCACTGCGATACACTCAAGAGCAAGACACTTAACCCCTAGTTGCTCAGAGGCGTACGACCTCTGACATATAAAGCAATCGTGAATTGCTTTGGAGAAAAGCATCAGCTTAAGGACATGTAGTGTATGTTGATTGATTGAACATCATGATGTTAGAAAATCCTGATGAAACTTCAGACCAAAAACATGAAGGCCTTGACTGAAGCTGTGTACGTCATACAAAGCGCTGAAACCCTTGTACCTCTGAGGGTATTCTCTGACATCACACACGTCGTTAATCCTTTGTTAATACTGATTACTGCAGCTTCAAATGCCATATTTTCCACATCTACACAAAGATGAGGGACATTTGGCACAATTGCCCCTTTTTCTATCACCATAACAACAACGTGTCATTGACGGGATTGTAAACTGCTCATCAGATCTCCAGCAGGGTTCATCCAGACAGATAGGTAAAAACCAAAACTTTTCCTTTACCCTGTACTGTGGTGTATTCACATACCACACAGTACATGCATTAGGATCAGTGGACAGCTTCTGGGAGCAAATTAGGTTTCGGTGTCTTGCTCAGGGCAACGAGCGACAAGTTTGAAAGAGACAAGATATACAAAATTAAGCAAGACAAAAGAGAATGAAAGACAAGACATACAGACGCGAAAACCCAACAAGTGGGCGAAGTAATGTGAAGTCTAATCCTGAAGTGCAAACAGCCCCGAGGGAGTGATGGCATTAAGGAGAAGGACAGGGCACGTCCAACAAGCTAAGACATCTCTCGCACCGAGCGTCCCGCCAGCCAAACACGCCCCACTCAGCTCTCTCTGACAGGCACAACTACCCCCCGGGCCTGGCACACGGATCAGAGGGGAAAGAAACCGATTACAATCACATCCGTTACGGAGTTCAAAAGAATTATGTAAACCAAATAGGGCTCCACGTTGTTTGGCGCTGTTGCTTTGGCAAAAGTACCTGTCGCCAAACTCAAAGCGAATGAAGCTTTGTGCCATTTCAAATTGCAAAAGACAGTGATTTCATTAATAAGTGTAATAAATAAAAACAGATATTAAATAAGTATAAATATCAAAAAGTGTATCCCACTGTGGTTAAAAAGTTACAAAGTAGCTTCAACTTTTTGCTTTAACATTTCATTCTTATGACTGTAGTTTAACTTGTACTTAAGTAAAAGTACATCAAAGTACTTTTACTTACCCCATGTGTCCCGGGTCAAATTGTCCGTTTTCCTATATCAATGTTCTTTTAATTACCTAATAACAAGCGTGATTTCACATAACGCTTAATTGGGGTCTTATTCAATTTTATAGCATTTGAAAAAGTGGTTTTGAAATAGTATTGAGTATTGAGTCTGTGATTATCCATCAACATCCATTCCTTTAATTTAGTCTAAATAATTCCTTATTTCTGCTTTTCTAACTCAAACATTAGATACCATTTCCTATAAATGAGGTTTATTGACCATAAAGTCCAAACATAACTGTAGAACGAAGTTAATAGGTTAGTGTTACGTAGAGTTGAACATTGATAACAAAAAGGACAAATGTAAGAAAAAAGCATAAAAACGTCAATGAAAAGCATCAACAAAGGTGTTGATTTTCAATTGTGACGGGAAGACAACACGAGGGTTAAGTAGAATAAGTAGATGTTTGTAGTTTGTAGTGTTTTTGCTCGTCTTCCTTTCACGGAGGGCGGAAAAGCAATACAAAGTCGACAACATATCTGGAGAGCGGGGCGGAGGAATGTTAAGCCGACGCCGCGGCCGAGAGTCCCCCCCCCCACTGCTTTTGTCTCCACGACCTCTGACCCCCGGAGTTGACCGCGACCATCGGGGGACAAACTGACAGCGTGTGCTTGTCAATAGAGAAGGGGGGGGGGGATGGCGGTGCCAAGCACTCTGCAGATGAAGGGGGGATGATGGCGGTGACATGTTTCCTTATCCCGTCCTGTCACGTGTTGCCCAACCTTTTAAATGGCTCACATAAACCATACATTAGATGACTTCAACATCAAAATTCCAGTTTTTACCAACGCTTACGGCTGCCAAGCTCACTGCGGCCTTCAGGGCCATATCAGCTGCAAAGACACCCAAATAAAGTCGGAATACAATACACCATAGAGCAGAAAAATCATGATCTAATCAAAATTAGGAGCTATTGAAGAGGAGCAACCCAGTCAGATATCAGATTGATTACAGTGAGCCAATTTAAATTGTCCTCATCCACATTTCCAAAGTAGCTGCTCCACATCTGCACCTCAAACAAAAAACTGTTCATACCTGTACACAAGACTAGAGTTCATTCCAGGGAATGCACGGGAAGATGGATGCGAAGCATGACAGGTGGAATTTCTTTTAGGAGGATTGCGCACGCTAACACAGTTACCAAGTAAAAAAGGAAAACTATCACCAGTGCAATCTGTCAACAGCTCCACCGACTCACCTTACCTCACTCTGTTGTTTTTGGATGTTTTAAACAAATGCTTTTTAGGACCGGAGCATCGCAGCGATTGCGTAATGTTCCTCCAACTATAAACATGGCCCATGCAAGTTCTTTGTATCTGGAATAAGTATCCCTAAGGTCATTGCTTTGGATGGAAAGCAATAATTCAGCCAACATTTGTACTCTGTCCCTTTTCCTCCTCTTCTGTGAGTTTACATAGTTGTAAAGTCATATCTTTGAGTTCAGGACAGGCGGTCGGACAAAAAAAAGGCATTTTAAGACGTCACTGTTGCCTTTTAAAGGGCATTTTTCAGTATTTTCAGCCATTTTATAGACTATCAATGACTCAGGTCATGGAAAAAAGAATCGCATATTTCAACATGGAATCCATTTCTTAGTTGCAGCAGAAGTGAATTTTCTGGTGTTTAAAAGGCAAAAACCTTCTAGACAACATGAAAAAGCCACTCTCAAGAGAGATAAACTTCCGAGTTCTGTGTTGTGTTCAGGTACTCGCCTGAACGTCTCTTTCTACTACTGATATTGGTTTCACACATTTCTCTTCTGACTCCCGATTAGCTTATTGTCTACTACTGCTGTGGCATTTAAATCATGTGTCCTCTTGAAAATTGTTTTGGGAGGGAATTTCCTCTAAAACAACCTTTACCCCACCTGCACTAACACACAACACATACACAGAGACATATAGGATTTTATGGGTTGGGAACATGCACAAACGCATGGAAACACCACACGGTAGCAGAGTCTTAACTGTGGGCGTGGGAGAGACTAGCAGGGGCTTTAATCACGGTACGTTAAACCTGCTATGTGTGTGTTTATAGGCTCCCTATGCACTTACTGACAAAGTATGTTCCTCTGATGAAACTACAGAGAGAGAGAGAAAAGTGGGGGGACCGAGGGGGGTGGCGGGAGGAAAAGGGATATTCCAGCTTTAAAAACACGCAAAGAAACTAGGTCTATGCTGAGAGAGGAGCGGGACAGAGAGTTTGAGTGCACAAAGTGGCACAGAAGGTGAATTAAAGTAGAGAAAAAGTGAAAGGGAGAGAGGAAATAATTTAAAAGGAAGAGACATTTGCATCCTGACTCCTCCAGACACACGACATGCACCACAAACACATGAATGAACATATCGGCCATTTAAATGCCGATACCAACAGATCGGGAAACGCCTAATATCGGCCCCCGATATATCGGTCGGACTCTGATGGAAAACCCTTACACATTTTAAACAAGAGTGAAGACTAATAAAAGTAGGCGTAAATCGGTTTGACATGTCTGTCCACACCATAATTATGTGGTTTTGGTGCTTGAACACCTCTTTCCTCTCATACAGCAGAAAAGGAAACGTGTATCAATGTTTGCACGTAATGAATCAGGAGCCGTAGACGATGGGCTTAAGACTAACCTGCAGATCCCTCGGGCGCCCCTCCCAGGTTTCAGTCTCAATTCATGACATTGATTTATCAATCAATCAACTGGTTGACATTTAAGCCACTGGAAGCAGTAAACATTGGCTATTTGCCTGAAAAATGACAAAAAGATTGATTGATTATCATAGAGTTGAAGATTGTTTAAGTCAACGAGCTTCTGTGTCCAGAGCATTTAAAGTGTTGAAAAAGAGGGGAGATAGAGATAAGAAGGGTGAAGGGGTTGTGGGGGGGACCACCACTCCCAATCAACCACAATCAACTTTTAATGGATTGTTGTACCTGTGAAAGCGGTTAAAGGGCAAAAGTGATAGGAAGAAGGGTGTGTGAGGGGGTAATGACTGGGCTGGGGAGGGAAGGAGGAGGAGGAGGGCAGAAGGGAAGGAAGGAGGAGTGGGGGACCCAATCAGCAGTGATCAGTCGCCTCACTTAGCGTTGTGAATGTTCCAGCCTATAGCACCTGCAGGGAGTAGGAGGCAGCCTGACAAGTCCTGCCAAGCTCTGGAGGAATTCAAGAGGGGGGGGAGGGAGGAGAGGGAGTTAATGGATGACCCAGCACCGTTTGCCAGTGTGCACGTTTTCAGCTACATTTCTGCACCAAAACCAGCTCTCTAACATTAGCTCGTCACTTAAGAAGATCCAACTTTTCTGCAACAATCTGACGTTAAATCATCTCACAGCTTCATCACATCAATGTATCTCCAAGAATCCCAACTGTCACTTTGTTGCACAGTTAGGAAACCAAATATTGCAAAAATTACAAGTGAAGTATCCAGCTATGCTCAGTAATCTCTCCCACGCTTGTGTTGTTTGAACCGATCCACAGACGTGAAACTTCACCTTTGTTTGGGAAATTATGACGACAACTTTTCACTATTTCCTGACAGTTACTGAAATGCTGGGTTGTAATCACAATGATGCATTGGACATGTCAGGGAAGTCTGAAGATCAGCTAATTAATTATCATTGTCACACAAACATAAATGGAAACCAGTGGGCATGCGAAACAGTCAAAAAAGTAGATCAGCCGGGGTAACGCTTGCAATGGTGACGTCTACCTGCCAAAGGACGACAAAAGTTTCTATTTGTCCCATGAACTACGAACATACACATATCCAGGGTGTCAAACTTAAACCCTCATGCGTCACCAGAGTGGAGATTAAACATTATGTCACATGTGTACAACCCATCTATCTTGCATACCAACAAAGTTGAGAGTACATTTTCTAACCGTCCAGGTGCTCAGTACAGAATCCTCGCTCCAACCTTTGACTCCGTCCTCTCCTTCCCGTCATGCCTCCTCCCCTCTCCTCACCATTCCTCCTCACCCGTGTGATGTTTCCCCTGTGCCACACCTGCGTCAACCCCTACAGACACTTCGGCTCTCTTGGGATGTCACTGAACTGAAACATCATTTCAAACAAAAAAGACTGAGTGGGCACTCAGCTACACATTAAAATAATCCATCAATATACGACCAGGCTAAAAAATAAAAAGTGACTACCTAAAAGAACGCTGTGGGTTAAGTTTTGATGATATTGATAAAATAAAGCTAAGTAGTCCAAAGATACACCTGTTTTAAATGTAGCTTATTTAGGCAGTGGCTCAAAAATGGTTAGCACAGCAGCTTGTAGCCTGGAGAAGAATCAACTCAGTTAGCCTGAACAACTCAGTCGGTTTTAGCATCATAATTAGCCATACTGACAAGCTAAACATGCTAACACGCTACTCCAAAGGAAACACATATTTCCAAATTTTCTGTGGTTAATATGGCTCCATAAACTTTTGTGCATGTTTAGCTCTTACCTCCTGGTAGCACTTGTAGCTTAGAAGAGTCACTTCAGGTAGTTAAGCATCACTAACTAGCTAAACTCACAAACTAAACAATGCCTAACACATCTCTCCTAGCCACTCCCAAAGCTGGGCTTGATGGAGTTTTTTCCTCCAACGTCGCCTTCCGAGCAGCTAACCCTAACCTTAACCCTAAAAATAACCATTGCCACGCTGCCTGGAAGGAGATGTTGGGGGTAAAAACACCAACACCCAAGCTAGCTTCTTCTTGACATGCTAACTGGTACAGATCCTATTGGTTAGCTAGCTACCAAGCTAAGCACACCAGCTCAACTGTTTTTAACCGAAACGGAAAAGAAATAAACTGCGAGTTGCCAACATGTTTTTTGTAATTTGCAACAAAAATGCAATGACATCTGCTTCCGTTTTTCAGTCAACATATTTTTGACATTTTTAAGTTGCTTTCCCACCACTCCCACTAGTGACACTAAAGAATATTTTTTAATGTTTTTAAATGGTATAACCGTATTGTATTACAGTATTGTTCCAATGTTACTACTGCTAAGTGCTATGCTTTTGTTGCAAGACACACTATGTGTGCAACTTGGTCATTCCTGGAAAACGGACTGTAAAATATTCAGACTGTACTGTTTTTTTTTTTTTTGTTTTTGTCTTAATACAAAATATCCGTTTACACATAACCAAATGTCAACACCATCATTCTGTATGAAGCCATTTCCAGATATACAACTTCTATTAATATGCTAGCAAATCTGCTGTGTTTGCAAAGAGAGAACATGGGCTGTGTTGTTAGTCTGTAAGTTACAAATGTACTTAACTTTATGTCAAACAAGTATGTGTGTGTATAGTCTTATCTGATTATACTGATAACCCCTAATAAACGCCTGTCAATTCAGCCAAACAACACATTCTATAACTCTGGGCTGACCCTGCCTCACCACGGAGAGCCCAAAAGACAACGGTTACCAAGGTTACGCCCAGACCACCCAATGATCATCTGTCAGTCAGTCAGTCACAAGCACACACACACACCACACACACACACACACACACACACCACACACACACACACACACACCACACACGTATCTATCCCTCAGCCACCCCCTCACACCACACACGTATACAACAACAAACAACATGGGGGGTGGCAGATCAATTCAAGTCAATCAGCTCCATCACATGAGCCCTATGAGACGCAGGAACTTCTTGCTGCTGATTCGCTTTATTTTTCCCATAGCGTCTTTGTCCCCGCCAACGACAACGTCGGCTAGCAGATGGTTGAGGTTGTTCCCTGATGAAGTTCATCAAAGGTCAATTTTTGCACACGTGCCAGATGGCTGAAATTATGATGACATCATAAGCAGCGTTAATGTGAATGGGAAGAAGAGCCGTAGCTATCCCCACAAGCTCAACATAAGGTATCCTTAGTATCCGAATGCTCATTGGAGTGTTGTTCAAAGAAAGTGATGTTCCACTGTGTAACATGTCCCCGTCCCAGCTGTTTTGAAATGTGTTGAGCATCAAATTCCAAATGAGTGAATGTTTGCTAAAGGTTTGAACATTAAATGTATGTCTTTGTAGTTTAGTCAATTGACTATAGATTGAAAAGACTTGCAAATCATTGAGTCTGTTTTATTTACGTTTTACACCACGTCCCAACTTCATGGAGTTGTTTTTGTACATTTACTCCTTCAAGTGCATGTCTACTTGAGTATTCTCTTTAAATGCAACTTTAATAGCTTTCTACACCAGATATTCTTTTTTTCCTTCCTATTTCATTTACTTTCGCCTTAATTAACTATTACGTTGTATACTTTTACATCTAACATTAAAATAGGTGCATGGTGTAGATTTAACTACCAACTAATATATAAAGTTTGTTAAAATAACTAAAAGTACTACGTACATATTATTTCAATGAGGAAACATATAAAACCGACTGCATAATGAGTACATTTACTAACGATACTTTAGGCACATTCTGCTAGATACGTCTTTACTTTCACTTTTTAAATCCAATTTAAAAATGACTTGTAATTGTCATTTTTCTTTTGAAATGTTGCTTGCTACTTTTGTGGAGCCGCGCTCCCAGGGAAAGCTTATTTTACCTCTGAAGAATTTAGAAATGTGATGTTATTGACCCAGGGGACAGATGAATGGGCAAAAAGTATCCCTAAAGACCAAAAGAGAAGAAATAGCTGAAACGCAAAAAAATAAGTACCCAAACGCAAAAGCTCCAATCGGGAGGAGCATCTGCAGACGAGCTAAAGGAGCTAAGCCGATTGTCTAGGATGACAACACAGCTGAAAAAGAAGTATTTCTACTTTAACTAAAAAGAAAAAAAAAGGATCTCAACACTTCCCTGATTATATAGTATTTATCAATACTGGATGAAATCTGATGACGTTTTCAGAGGACGCCAAAGCTAAAGCTGTTACTTTAAAAAGTAATTTAGGTAAAATTGAAGTTTGGAGCTTTCCCCCCAACAGCTGCACATGTTATGGGATATACTGTACAGTAGCTAACATTTTTTGGGGATCCTCCTCAACCAAAAAGCCCGGCCAACTAACAAGAAAGAAGCCATGGCCTCCTATCAGTCTGAATGGCCCCATCAAACAGCACCGCAGCTCTTTCTCATTCTAATGAGGGAGATTCATCGCCGTAGTGCTGCATGGACTCTCTTCTTCACAACGTATCCTGACCCTCGTCATCACGATGGCCCGGTGTCTCAATTAAGTACTTAAAAACAATTTAACCCCACTCTACTGTAGAATTTATACGCTGTGTATGAAACTTTTCGTGTGTCCTAAACTTTTTCAGAACAAGACCACTTATTCATGAAGGAAAAAAAACCTCATGGACCACCTACTGCCCGAAATACCCCCCCCCCCCCCCAAAAAACAAAGGCCTCCTCAGTTTTTCACAGTAGCTCGATTCCTCGCAGTCGCAGTAAAAACCGTAAACTTTATTCATCTGTATTCCTTCACATTCCACATGTTGTTGGGATATTATGACATTTGTCTGAGATGTGAGATGGTGTCAGACTTCAATGTTTTCAAAGTCTTTCAGAGTTTCTGTTGTCTGCATGAGAAAATCATGCAGAGCCCCAAATATGCTGACGCATAAGATCAAATAAAAGTTTAAAGGCTGCACAAACAGAAATAATCCCCGTTTGCTTGCACTGTCGTCTGCGCAGATGTGTCCCGGCAGCTGTAGGAAGTCTTATAGGTGGTTGGCTTGGAAAAAGTTGCCCCATAATTCTCCTGATTTAAATATTCATCATCGAGGCGGGGGGTTTGAATGCAAATGACTCTGAGCGGGCCCACTCAATATAGCTGCTTTCAGTCCCTGGGGCTGGGACACCCAGTTTAAAGACATCCAGAGACAGTTTTGAAAGTTGGCATATCAATATTCTATAAAATGCCATCAAAACACTGCAAAACCCTGACTGAGTGTCCTTAAAAGACTTTAATGACTGAAGAAGTATTCAGAACTGTGGTTTTTCATGCTGAAGAACACCCCAAACGTGACGCGTGGAGGACTAACATGTGGAGACCTGTGCAGAGGTCTCACGTCTCTGATATGGACAACAAGTCACGTTGGACACATGTTAAAGTACACATAAGGCAACAATCTGTGCTAATTATCTCTTTAAAAGTGGCTTTGGTGTTCACATTAGACAGCTGAGACATTTCCGTGCAATATTTCCATGAAAAGTGTCTTCTGCTGCAGTTGAATGGACGTAAGTCTCGTGTTGCATCTGCGCTGTAAATAACCGAGCGGAGAGCCACTTCACCTGGAGATGTAAAATAGCAAATGGACTTACCTCCGTGCGCAGATCCCGCGGCCAAGGCGACTGCTATCACACAAAATCCTGTCAAGAAAATACACTTTGTTATTTTTTTTGTTTTTTTCAGTGATTCTAGCCTCAGTTCCGCCGGAGCTCGGCTCTCTCGCTGCAGGAGAAGCTACCAACGCCGCGGCTGCTTGCACAGCCGAACACTGGAATACGAAATAGGTTGGAGCGTGATTTCTAAGAGAGGGACATAACTTACAGAGTTTCATTTTGATGGACTGGCAGAGGGGAACCGCAGCTCCAGACTCGATCCCCTTGTCTTCACCAACAAGGCACTTCAAACGCGCTCATCGACGGCTCCCAAAAAACCCTGTCATCCACCCAAGACCCAGAAAGCGAAGATAAAGTAGTCCCACTGCGCCAAACACAACCCCATATTTCTACACACGTACACACACACACGCACAACACACAGCTTCCACGGATTAAACCAAACCTGCCGTAAAACCTCTCTGTCTGTGGTGATTTCGTGGTAAAATGATACTTATCCAACTCACCAAAGTTGCAGAGGTGAAGTCGCTGCTGCCTCTCCGCGTTTTGCGCTTCAACTCACCAGCGCACCACAGCACGGGGAGGGGCGGGGCCAACACATGTCACTCTGCCTCCATACCTTTGGCTGCAACAAGGCTTTTACCCACGCCACAGAGCCATGACCTCTTCAAACTTATGGGCAGCAAAGAACACGTCTGTCTGGAGAAGGTCTTTAATGGTTTTAATCCATGCCAAAAAAAAAGCAAAACATAAGAAAATATGTCACTATTAAAGACTTATAAAGACCTTTATGTCTGTGATACTCAATTATGAAACATGCATGAACATTGTATTAAGGTATCCCCATATATCTATTTATGTCCACTATCATGTCCCCTAAACCGTATTCTTAATATGACTGTAGTTAGCGTGACGTTATGATACTTTATGTAATATAGCCTCCATAAAACCATATATTGGTAGTATTATATTTATTAAACATGCTACTAACGTACACTTGATTTAATCTCCTGGTTGCATGATACTTCTGTTCATATCATACATTTGCAATTAACTACAAATTGTTTTTCTTTCAATTAAAAAAGGATCCCATAAATATATTACAATTTCACAGCTCGGCATTGTCACGGTCAATTTATATCCATAGTGGACATCAAATAAAACCAGCTTGAATACCTGAGTCCTGAGCGCTGCTCTAACATGGTGCAGACACGGCTTACTCATGTTGCAACAGGCCTCTTTTAGCTCTTAATGTTCTATTTCGTACAACTTGCCCTGAGTTAGCCTCACAGCATGATAATTAATCTACTTATAGATGTTGTTGGCATTACCTCATGTGCGTGTTAAAATGTATATTGTCTTACATAAAGGATTTGTTGTTTCTGTTTTTAGCTGCGGTGTACCACAGGATTCTTCCTGGATCTATTGGTTTTGACCTTTACGCAGGAATTTGAAGGAATATCTAATGTCATTGCTGCAATATATAATAATAATAATGTATAATAATATGATATTCAAACTGGTTCATTATATGCTTAAATCACCGATCATCTTTGCACAGTTTCCAGATCTTGTCCTCCACTAGTTCTACACACCTGTCACCCCCCCAAAACCTCCCTCCTCCTCTATTCGGACTTTGATTAAAACGGATTTGTATACGTCAAAATCAAACTTAATACGCGACAAAATATGTTTCCTTGAAAAGAATTGAGAATGGCAGTTTAGTTGTAGGGGCATAATTCGAGGGGACAGGGATGTTATACATTGACAAGGAGATGTGGTTCCTCATTCATATACTGTAAAGTGGTTGACAAAATAAGAAACACCTGTCAGTTTAACACAAGGCAATTCAACGTACCAAAAACACGACTCCAAAAAAAAGTGGATGCCATTTCTTTGGTTTCTTTGAAAGAATCGCATCAATCGCAAGACTTAGATTTGTTAATTCTACGCTGGAACTGGCTGTCATGTTAGATGTTTAATTACATACATTACATTATGATGAGATGATATCAGTGCAAACACTGCAAAAATGTCAAGAATATCTGAAGACGAAACTCCACTCCAAGTCACACCCAACAAATGACTTATTTCGTATGATCTTTGCTTCCAAGTTTCCTGTCCTTGGAGAAATGCAAAGTGAATTCGGAAAATCAGGAAAACGTTACTGTGTATTATTCAAGTAAAAGTACTCAATGATAAAAGTCCTCACCTTTTAGAAACTGAAAACTATCCAACGTTGTTGTGTTCATGGTTGATCATTTCAGCAGAACTTGTGACTGTTATATTGTTGGCTAGTTTCATTTACAATAAATGTTGTTTTATAAACTACATGTGTTTTGTGTGCAAAGATCTCGAATGTGTAGGTACTAGTAACTAAAGCTGTCATGGATTGAAATACATATGTTTTTGTCTGAAACAGAGAGTAGTAAAGTGGCACGAAACTACATTTGTACGTTAAGTACAGTACTTGTTAAATGTACTTATTTACATTCCACACTTCACAGGGTCTAACACAGACAATTGTTGCTCTTAAACTCACAAGCACAGTCAAAGTCCGAACCTAACCTGGTGAACTACGACTGCAAAGCTGCTTAGATATTTTGAAATTCAGCTCTGAAACTATCTCTGAATACAAAAAAGCAAGTATTTAAGATCACAAGCAAGAAGAGAGAGAGAGAGAGGAGAAAGTGAAACTTGTGAAAACAGATCATTAACTTCTGGTTACTTTACAACTCTTGCCCCTATCAAGAATGTTACCTGCATGTGAGATGTTTTCGTGCCCTCAGGACTTATGTCAGAACAGTACATGTTGCAATTGCAATGCTACAGTATAAGAAAAGAACTGTGCAGCTGAAATGTGCGTTTTAGGAGTTGTTGGATGCATGTTAGGATGATCTCGCCATAGGTTTTCAGATTTACACGCCCGTATCTCAGCTTAGTGAACTTACTTTGCCATAATCTCCTTCTTCACACCATTTAAAAAGAATGCAAGTAAATGAGAACGAAAGGAATGTACCTCTTCGTTTGAACAAAAAAAAAAAAAGAGTTATTTTTTCATTGTTCCATTTTGCAGCAGCAGCATCCTCTGTCAGAAGTCAAGTGAGAATTTGGTTTGCCTTTCATATCTGGCAGGAATGCAACAGGTCCGGGCGTATAAAATGGCATAAAGGTTGTAATGTCACAGCTTTTTTTTGTGTGCAGCCTCAGGCGTTGGGTAGGATAGAGGAGGCACCGTATCCATCCGCGCTTGCGAGGTCCTACCCTGTTCCTTATTTTAGAAATTGCAAAGAAATCAAACCATCGTTGCCTGCTGAAATGTCAGGCATTGATTACATGTTGGACCACATTTTAAGATGCAAATCATCGGACTTCATTTTTAGGTGAAATGTCTGTCTTGGTGTAAGGGCAGGGGAGCTGATAAGAGCGCCCTGGGGTTTGGAAGTAGATCCGGTGGGCAGGTTTGGCAAGTCGAGGAGAGGAAAAAGTTAGAGAGGGGGGACAGCAGAGGCGCACGTGTCTAGAGCCCAGGACACTGGAAGCCTCTTGCGAGCGAGCCAACGCCGAGAAAGAAGTTTTTTTTTTTTTTCCTATTATTTCTAGAAAGCAAGTGTGCAGGGGGGGGAGGGAAAGCAGGCTATGGACACCGAGTAGAGAGCCGTTAAGTGTGTGGGTTAACGCAGACGGACCCTTGTTTTTCCCCCAAGATGAACAAGACTTGAAGAGCCTGCCCACCTCGCCGTGCTCTCCTCTTCCTCGCGCTGAGCGTCCGGTGCAGCGAGCCGACTCCGCGGTAAGTGCGTTTTCCACTTTCTTTCCTTTAGTTTTATTATTTTGCAGCCATTTAAAGCATCTGGCGGCTTTTTTTTGCCCCGCACGAAGCAGCCGAGAGAGCTGCTGCCTCAGTAACCGGCGCCGGACACCACCAGCGACCCAACTGTGGGGGGGGGGGGGGGGGGTTAAAATAGACTGCTGCTTTATAACAGTTCTATTCCTTTCTGCTCTCACACTAATCCAGTTACCACTTTTTTTCCATTTTGTTGCAATGACAACATTTGCACCTACTTATATATAGGCTGCACACCTTCTTTAGGGCTGAGATTTTGGCTACTTTTTCTTTTTTTTCAAACGACGGTGAACCCGCGAGCTTCGCGGCTGTGCTTTGTAGTTTCGTGGGAAATCGACACTTGTGTCCCGCTCCGCGCCATCACGTCTCTCCCTGTCCTCCGCAGCGGGGGGCACCTGTAGCGACACGCCGACCAGGGGGCACTGTTCTCACCTCATCTGCCCTTTTTAATCTCGGTATCGTCCCTGCATCTGTCTAGCCCTCTTGGTATCTCTTTGACGTTGTGTGCGTGCGTGCGTGCGTGCGCGTACGTACGCGTGCGTGTGCGCAACGCGTTAACTGCCAACATGTTTAACTTTGTCAGTCTGTTAACGCTCTAATCTAAACCGCGGTGTGCGTCATTTTCGCTGTAACTATCCATTTTCCATCCCAGAAGAGCGGGCATGTGTTTATTATGGTAAAAAAAATTTGCCCGCAGGTGTGTTTTTATTTTTGACAGCACCTATATCTGGTCCCGGGCGCTGCTGGACCGAGCCACCTACATCCGCCTTTGTTTTGATGTTGCTTGATTCTCTGTGCAGCCAGAACAGGTTTTAACCCGACTTTCAGTGGCTCTTTATCACTTCACAAGGGAAATGTCTCTTTGCCCTTGAATGTGTTGGTAGCAGAGATCCGGAGGATATCCAGGAGGCGTTGCGTGTTGGTGTTTGATGCCCCTAACTCCACTCGGACTCGGACATCCCCGCATGACTCAGATTGCGTGATCAACAGTCCCGTCTGACTGAGCAATGTAATATTCCACAGCTGATGAATATTCACACACTCATTATATTCATGGACTATAGTTGCAGTCTGATGCACCGCCCACACACATGACTTTCCAATCAGCCTGCACACTTTCTCTTTATCACTGTATTTATCAGTTGGAATGTAACTAAGTATATTTACTCCAGTACTGTGGTACTTAAGTACAAATGTTGACGTACTTGTTACTTAACTTGAGTCTTTCTTTTCATGGCTCTTCTACCTTCTACTCCGCTACATTTCAGAGAGAATATGTGTACTTTTTTACTCCACTACATTCATCTGCAGCTTTAGTTGCTAATACTTACACATTAAGTTACTAGTTACTTTACAAATTAAGATGTAGTTTATAAATAAGATATATTATTTATAAACTAGCCAACCGTATACGGCCTACGGGTCCAGCTGAGATGATCAGGACCATTAAACACACAACTGTTTGGATCCTTTACACTTTCTAAAACGGGAGGATTAAAAAAAACTTTTAATACTTTAAATCACATTTTCCTTATGACACTTACATACTTTTACGCAAGTAACATTTTCAACGCAGGACTTTTTTTCCCACTTTATTATTAGAACTTTACTAAAGTAAAGGGATCTGATACTTCTTCTTCCACCGCTGTAGTCCTCCATCTGTCCCCGTTTCTGCCAGTACGAAACTTTTAATGGCCAAATCATTCAGAAGTCTTTTATAACTTTCGCCCCATGTTCTCATTCCCTAACAGAGCACCCACTTGTAATAAGTTCAGAGTGCGGTCTAAGTCAAACTCAGTGGTCCTCCTCATGTTTATAATCTATGTGGGATGAGGACTTTTTGATCCCTGATCCTTCGTTTCCATGCGTTGTTTTCATTACCCACCACGAAACGTTAATAGGCTGTTACCCCCTGAGGACGAAAGACACAACAGGCGTGCAAGCGATGTTTGACCAACACTCCCACTCAAAAAGCAAAGTCACACTTTCATGTTAGCATTATATGCTATTTTATTCCTTATTGCGCTACTTTTGTGACCCAAGATTTTGTAATTCATTTCAAGCACCGAAAACAATTGAGTGAACTGTATGTATGTGAAATATTTCCACTTTAGAGTTAAATTATCCCTTACTTTTTGCTGTGAACAACACACAGAAAGCTGAGTGTGTTCTGAACATTTTGATATAACACACGGGAATCAGTTAGAATGCAAAAACCCTTGAAAGGAGAATTCAAGAAATACGTGAGGCCTCCAGAGGGTGAGCATCACTTTTATATCGTCAGGCGAGTCAACTCTACACAGGACGGTGAGTTTTCCCCTCAACCAGTGAATAAACGTGTATCACTAACATCCCAGTGGCTTCCTCCCCTGAGTTTACGCACCGCGTCTATAAAATACACAACTCAAACATTTTAACCTGAGATCTCTTACTCCTGGTCCAGGGTCCAGTGGGGCTGCTGCGAATAAAAAGTAAATCCTCCATATGTGTTCATGAACGCAAAAAAAAGGTCATGGCGGTCCCCAGGTACATTTTTGGCTCTTCTATGAAAGAATTTGGGCACCTCTGCTTTAAAATCAATCTCAGGAAGGTAAACACGTCCAGAGGACCAAGAAAACACGACTCTCTAAGATCTAGGATTGGTGTTAGACAGTCCCGAAAAAAGGTTCGGTACGAAGGTAAAGGCGTTTGGAGGTGGTGGCCGTGGTTACTGAGTGGCTGCTGTTAGCTTTGGAGCTATAGGAACGAGGCGGACCCCGCCCTCTTTTGAAGAGACGAGAGGAGAGGACAACACAAAACGTCTTGCACAGATTCATGAAGCCTAAGTATTTGTCGTGAAGGCCAGTCCTGACCCTGGAACAGATGTTTGGACCCCTTACCGCTTAAACACACATATCTTGTTTTTGGAGTTTGATCAGGTCCAGGGAAAAGCAGCAATGCCGACTTTTTAGAGGCCGACCACTATATCGCGGGCCGTTTTATCGGCCAATATAGGCATTTTCACAAATGTCCCTGTTAGTGAGGGTGTTGCATAGTCTGTCCACCAAGACGCTCTACAACGTCCCTGTTAGTGATGGCGTTGCACAGTCTGTCACCAGAGGACGCTCTACAACGTCCCTGTTAGTGATGGCGTTGCATAGTCTGTCCACCAGAGGACGCTCTACACACGTGCCTGTTAGTGATGGCGTTGCATAGTCTGTCCACAGAGGACGCTCTACAAACGTCCCTGTTAGTGATGGCTTGCATATCTCCTGTCCACCAGAGGACTCTCTACAACGTCCCTGTTAGTGATGGCGTTGCAACAGTCTGTCCACCAGAGGACGCTCTACAACGTCCCTTGTTAGTGATGGCGTGCATAGTCTGTCACCAAGGACGCTAAAACGTCCCTGTTAGTGATCGTGCATAGCTTCACCAGGACGCTCTACCACGTCCCTGTTGGCCACACGATTTTTTTTTGTTAATATGTTTTTGTTCAAAGGGCTTTAAGTTTCATATCTAAGTTTATTTTATAATTTTTATCATGAGACCTTTAATATATTTTGATGTTCTGTTTTACAATAAAACAAACTATCATTTTTGTGAGCCTCATAAATAACTACAAATACTAATGTTAGAAATCGGTTTTTGTTTAGTTTTTTATATATACGGCTATATATCGGCATTTTTGGATTTTTAATAATCACATATTCGCATCGGTCGGCTCTACCAACTTTACACCAAAAGGACGTGTGCCCGGCGTCTTGATCGTTTGGTGTGAGTGCAGGCAGCAAAAATCAATTTTTTCTCTCATCGTCATCGCAGTATTAACTTTGCACCACACACATTGTGAAAGGCTGCGACATGTTCTAAAGACAGAGAATTTTTAAAATGAGCTAAAAGCGTATCAGCAGAAAACTACACTCCCAAGTATATTTACTGTCAGTCTTTTATTAGTGGACATATTATGTAACCAATTCATGTTCAATGATTTCCATTAAAGAAAAAATAAGAAAGAATGATGAATGTTTTAAATTCAACAACAATTTTTGTATTTTACAGAAAGGCCGAATTAGTGCACTTTAATATCTGTTTATTGATATTGCAAGTGACATTGCATATGTTCCTGATATCTAGCGTCCTAGGTGGGTCATCAAATTCAGTCCGAGCTATCTTAAGTCATGTCGTCTTTTCCGTCGAGATGCTAGACGAAATCAGGCGTGTTTATAAGCTTGTAAATGTAAAGTCTCGGTAGTAAAAACTTCTATCTGGGACTAATAGATGTGAGACGGTGTCAGACTTTAATCTGTCAAGTTTTTCAGAGTATTCTACATATGGAGAGATGATGCAAGTCCACACCACGCACACACGCACACCCACACACACACACACACACACCACACCACACACCACACACACACCACACACACACAACACACACACACACCACACACACACACACACTCTGAGGCCCCCTAGTGGATCTGTGTGTGTATCCGACCAATCCACCATAAATAGTTTCCTCAGGAATGCAGCTTGCCTTATCCTCGTGTTCACTGAAAAAAAAATATATATGAAATATGAAGAAGTTGTGTATATCTGTCCACTGCGGGTATTTACCTTACTATTTACATACTTTAGAACACCTTTAAAAGACTTTTCACATCTTTAACAGGCTGCTTCCTTCTCATAGGGATGTGACGTTGACTTTTGCGACGCGTGGTTTTCCCAGGAACAGAGAATAAAGATAACGCCACATGAAATGTAAAATAAACACAACGCCTCCATTGTCAATCACTGGTAACATTGACGTCCCACATCAAAATACTGAATAAAAGAATTTCTTTTTAAAATAGATTATCGAGAAAAGTAGTGACGTTGAAGTTAAACAAGTCCTATATAAAGCCGATTACCCCCTAGGGTGTTTAAGATTAATTAATCTCAGCTGTTGTTATCTTTACACATTTCTAAGGATTTTTAAACCAATTCATAATGCATTGTACACCCTATGTCTACTATTTACGTTTACTGGTCTATGTGTGTGTGTGTGTGTGTGTGTGTGTGTGTGGTTGTGTGTGTTTATTAATCCTCGTCTAGATATGAATCTCCATTCAGCCAGGTGAGGGAGTTCAGGTGTAATGTATACCTGGGGGTTTGTCTTTGAACCCGTCATGGCCGTGCAACCACAAACAACAACCTGTGTGTGTGTTGTATTGTGTATCCTAAAACCAAGTCTTATTCCTCAAAAAGCCCTTTAACGTTATGGGGACCAGTGTTTTGTCCCCACAAAGCTGTCAGGTCCCCATAAGTATACTGTATTCACAGCTTTTGGTCCCCAAAAATGTAGCTAAACCTGGTCCACACACACACACACACACACACACACACAGTTGAAGCTGCTCTCTGGCCAGTGAGTGAGTGAGTGAGCTATTTTGGGAACAAGAGGAGCCGGCTAAATAAATAGGAGAGGCAACTGCTGCACTCTGTTGACAAACACGCTGACCCCGGCTACAGCGCCAAACCCTTACCAGCCTACATCTTACACTTCCCTCACAATGGCAGATATTTGAAAGTTGAGGAAAAATCAAGATGATAAAGAGCCAACGTAAAGAAAGCAGCCGTATTTAGCGGTGCAGGTCGGCACAATGATTGCCTGTCCCCCCTCATTAGCGGCCGTTTGGGGCCACGGTGGGCAACGGGGAACAGAGCCAGCGGACCAGCAGACCGGCAGAGGCCCTCCACTCCGTAATGAGTGGAGTTAAAGCCGAGAGCACGAGGCGCAGGGTGCAGATGGAGGGAACGGTGCCAGGTAGCGCTAAGCTGCAAGGCCCTTCAGTCAGGGTGCTACAATGAGCGCTGTGCCGGTTATTAACTGGCTAAATAGATGTTTTGAAGCTGCAGAAAACAACATAATGGGAGTGTGTGTAGCTGTGTAAATGTGTACATTTAGGACTATTATACCACACTATTTATTACTGAACTAAAACGGCATCCCTTTTTTGGGGGGGGCGGCCGTTCAATCTATGCATTTTTTTGTCAGCTTTGTTAGATTTTTTTTATGTTTCATTTTGTACTATTTTGATCGCAAAAAAAAAATTGTCAAATGCAAAACGCGTTTTACACGTAAGAATTTCTTTTTTACATATGAAATGTCAAATGTGATGTAACTCACATTTAGGTACATGTGGTTTTTGGGGGGCTATCATATTTCCCACGCAATTTAATCTGCATCTGCGTTTGAAAGCTGCAATATAAAAACTTTCCATGACTAAAGATGTTATACAAAGATGAAGACAGGAGCTTTTTTTATAATTATTATACATATTTCTTTACAAAGCTCTTTGAACAGTTAGATCTGACAGTGTTTTACACAGAAACCTGATAACAAGAGCCCTTTGTTAAAGGGGACGTTACAGCGCTACACCTGCCAAAAGCTGTCTTACACCTGCTTACAGCCACACAGCCAGGTATGAGGAGAAAGTGGGCCAAGAGTGCTGCCAGGGGCAGCGAGCTACGGCATTTTATGGGTGCATGCCAGGGGACGGAGTGACCCAGTTTTTGAAAATATCCCCCTGCAAGGCCTTTAAACGCAGCCACTACTCCCTCGTAAACAGGATTCTGTATCACTCTGGGAGTTCCTCTCATGGAGCCTGTTTGAAATACCTCTTCCCATGAGGATTAAACACGGTTGCAAATACAAGTTACAGGCTGGGAGACTGAGTCAACGCTTTAGTTGAGGACGGAGATCTTCAACAGGGGGTCCTCAGAATTACTCAGGGGCGGGCTGCCAAATTATTGTTTGCTATTTTTTTGAAAGTTAAAATCTCTGAAAACATGTATGTTCAACATTAAAACATGATGTATACATATCCATTCATTTACTTAGTTTAATATGCAGCTCGGTTTTATACGTAGATATGTAGTCGGGGGTCCCAGCTCCGTCGCTCTTTCAGCTAAAGGGTATTTTTCAACAGGATTTGAAGAGTTATATCTGTTTTACGGCTCTTTATATTTGTATTGTTCACTGTAATCTTCTTCTTTTTTTTTAGGTAGACAATGTTTAGGTCTGTCCAGGGACACCGGATGAAAAATAGGCTTTTGGCTAATTTTGGTGCATTTGCAGCAATGTTGATTAATATGTACACTGTCCTTGTCAAATAAATAAATAAATAAATCTATTCACCCAATTTAATATGCAGCTCAGATTTATCCAAGATATGTAGTAGGGGGTCCCAGCTCCGTCGCTCTTTCAGCTAAACGGTTAATTATATTTAATGTGTACTCTCCCAATGGGGAAATTACAATTAACTCTCTGTTGTTATTACACACTACACACAGGCCTGAACTACACACACCTACTCAGGTCCTACACAAGCACTAATGGAGAGAAGTCAAAGCTGTGACTACTGTACAGGTGCCCTAAGCGGTTTGGGGGGGGTGAACTGGCATTTCTCCAGCTGCCATTCCACACTCCGTACTTGGGTTCGTACGGGGCCTTGACCCAGCGACCCCAACCCAACCCCCTACGGACTGAGCTACTGCCCCCACTTCAAAAAACGTTGAAGACCCCTGGTTTAAGAGACCAAAAGTTCCACACAACCACAAACCAATAGGGAGACAATCAAGCGACCAAAGCCTTATGCAAAAGTTGGAATTGAAGAAGTGACTGACTGCTGCTCATCAGTCTTGTCACAGATGATGAATAGTGCTGGTCAGGGTTCAACTGCAGGGAGTGAGTGATCGCTTCACACTGAGATACACCTGACGGACGTGGTATTATCACCTCTGGATAGGCCTAGAAGACATACTGGATCCTACTGGAACATCTGTCTGATTTATGATTTAGAAAAGGTATGCTCGCAAAACATTGCTAATTGCTAAAGGTTAGTCAGTGTGAACGAGTGAGGAGGAACAGCCCCACAGTGGACCATGATGTATGCAACATTTGATAGTAAATTCTCCAAAATGAAGTTATAAACTTTCACTTTCAGTCACTGTTTGCATGGCAATAACCAGATGAACAATCTGAAGAATCTGCAGAACAAACCATACGTTTCACAGTGTCAGGGCTGACTTTAATACCCATCCCTCCACTTTATTACCTTTGTCATGTCATGTCTTTGTTTGTCTGTCGGCAGGATTACAAAAAAACTACCCGTCTGTCATGAACCTGGGTGGAAGGGTGTTGCATGGGCAACGTACGAACCCATTACATTTTGGAGCGGATCCGAATCACTGTCACTTCCGAGGTGAGGCATTCGTGGTCCAATTATATTGTCAGAATAATTGGAAAAATGAGTTCATAACTGCTAAAATTCACATGAACCTTGAGTCAGAACGTAAACTGTGAGATTAAGGGCACGTCTTGGCCCTTCTATTATCCTTTTATTGTCCATAAAGTATGATAATAATCTTTGTTTAAATTGCAATTTGCAGGCAAAGAGCACAAGTTTCTTTCAATTAAAATAAGGAGCAACAACAGGATAGAGGCTACTTCAAGAACAATAAAACATTAATTGATAAAAGATATCTAAAGGTGTGGCAAAGGGCCGTGCAAAACAGGAGGAAAGACATTAAGAGAATGACGCCTGGTGGTAGAGAGCAACAACATATCTGCAGTTCAGACAGCACGTCAGCTCTATAACAAAAGTTAAATCTACAAGTTATTTCCTTCAAAGATGTGTCTGCACATACGAACAATAAGCTGTGGCACTCCTGTAGCCAGAGGCTGCGTTTTCCTCAAAGCAGTGGCATCATAACTGTTGGCATAAAAAAGGAAACAGGACAAATAATAGAAGCTCAGAGAGCAAAAGGAGGGAGGTGTGGATGAGGTAGCTACCTGTGCTGCCGGATTTACCTGGCTGGCACGGAGGACGGAGCGAAGGATGTGTGTGAGACAAAGAAAAGTGTTGGGGGGGGGGGGGGGGGGGGGGGGGGGGGGAGAACCGTGCGGAGGTAGGTATTTGTAATTACAGGGCCAGGCAGAGACACAGTGAGGCGGTAATAGCACACAATAACTCACACACATGTGATGTGCCAATGATAGTGTTCCTATCATAGTGGGGTGTTGGTGGGCTGGGGCCAGGGGTTTACCTCGTCCCGGGTACGGTAGTCTTGCTTTGCCAGACCATCCACACGCTGCCGAGCAGAGGAGGCTCAAGACACTGAAGGCCAGATTTACTAAGGTGCATTACATAATATGTAAATTGTTGTTGTGATGTGTTTCAGTAGGCTACATGTCACTTTGTTTGTTGTTAATAGTGTAACTACTAGGTCTACGTCAGCTGTAAGGTGAAGTGTGCAGCATTTTACTTCAAGGCATTTATCCCCATGGGACAATGAAATATATATTTTTTAATTTTATACTTTTTATGGAACCCCAATGGAGAAATTCCAAGTACAACCCACACTCCGTACGTGGACTTGAACCAGCAACCCAACGGTTCCCAACCCAACTCCCTACAGACTTAGTTACTGCCACCCCTAAGTTAGCTCTAAAGTAGACAAAGTGGTCTCCATAAAATTTGCCGGACCATTCACACGCTGCGGAGCAGAGGAGGGTCTGGCTAGTCGAAAAACTAGAGGAAAACGTGCTCTGGTTTATTGGTATTTCTTTAAACCAATCACAATCATCATTGGTGGCACTAAGCTCCGCACAGTGTCGCTGTAGACAGAAATCTCTCTTTCTGATTGGACAGATAGTCTAGCTAGCTGTCTGGATTTACCCTGCAGAGATCTGAGGACCGGGTAACCATAGTCCTCAGAAATCCACCGGAGGTTAGAACACCAACATAAAGAAAGCAAAAAAGTTTTGATCGTTTAGAGAGTATTAGCCAAGCATTTCCCCCTTCACAATGCAGAGAGTTAAAGCTAATTCTGCCATGCTAAAGGTAAACTCAAACAGGATATAAGTGCTGTGCACACATTTGTTTTGGTTTGGTTTACATTAGCTGCCGGCCACGCAGACGTCAGGCTGCTACAAAAAGGGCAAACATCTGCACCTGCAGCTTCACTACCCAGAACAATGGCGTTAAATGTGTTAAATGTTAAATGCCGAGGAATGTAGTTAACGTCTCGAATAAAGAACATTAGTGGTAATTAGAAAGTCACTCTAAAACTGTCACACACACACACACACACACACACACAGGGGCGGCTGTTCAGACCACCACCACAGTAAACTGACAAACAAAAAAGATGTGTTGGCCCTGCACAGGCACGTATGATAATTGCAGTGGAAAATGTTTGACTTAAAGGGCAGATGCTGGTGTCTAATGCCAAAGTAATGATGTTGCACGGGGGGGGTATCCACGCAAGGCGGGAATTGTACCTGTCAGGACTTCTAAGCAATCAGGGTGGTGGCGGGGGGGGGGTTGTTAAGTTGACATGGTTTATGTTTTAAAATCAACATCAACACAAACTGTATTCTATGTTTTATTTTTTTTTATTGTCTTGCTTTATTCTTGTCCTTGATGTCAAGCTCTTTGGATTCCTGCTGGTTGCTGCAAAGTGCTTCAGTATACAAATTAATGTGGGGCGTGGTGGCAAATGAATGTGGGCGCAGTGGATATGACACATGCACGCAGTGGATATGACACATGCACGTGTGGGAGACCAGGGTTCGGTTCCCACTGCGATACATCAAGAGCAAGACACTTAACCCCTAGTTGCTCCAGAGGCGTACGACCTCTGACATATAAAGCAATCGTGAATTGCTTTGGAGAAAAGCATCAGCTTAAGGACATGTAGTGTAATGTTGATTGATTGAACATCATGATGTTAGAAAATCCTGATGAAACTTCAGACCAAAAACATGAAGGCCTTGACTGAAGCTGTGTACGTCATACAAAGACGCTGAAACACCTTGTACAGCTGAGGGTATTCTCTGACATCACACACGTCGTTTAATCCTTTGTTAATACTGATTACTGCAGCTTCAAATTGCCATATTTGTCCACATCTAACACAAAGATGAGGGACATTTGGCACAATTGCCCCTTTTTCCTATCACCATAACAACAACGTGTCATTGACGGGATTGTAAACTGCTCATCAGATCTCAGCAGGGTTCATCCAGACAGATAGGTAAAAACCAAAACTTTATTCCTTTACCCTGTACTGTGTGTGTATTCACATACACACACAGTACTATGCATTAGGATCAGTGGACAGCTTCTGGGAGCAAATTAGGTTTCGGTGTCTTGCTCAGGGCAACGAGCGACAAGTTTGAAAGAGACAAGATATACAAAATTAAGCAAGACAAAGGAAGAATGAAAGACAAGACATACAGACGCGAAAACCCAACAAGTGGGGCGAAGTAGATGTGAAGTCTAATCCTTCTGAAGTGCAAACAGCCCCGAGGGGAGTGATGGCATTAAGGAGAAAGGACAGGGCACGTCCAACAAGCTAAGACATCTCTCGCACCGAGCGTCCCGCCAGCCAAACACTGCCCCACCTCAGCTCTCTCTGACAGGCACAGACCTACCCCCCCGGGCCTGGCACACGGATCAGAGGGGGAAAGAAACCGATTACAATCACATCCGTTACTGAGTTCAAAAGAATTATGTAAACCAAATAGGGCTCCAACGTTGTTTGGCGCTGTTGCTTTGGCAAAAGTACCTGTCGCCAAACTCAAAGCGAATGAAGCTTTGTGCCATTATCAAATTGCAAAAGACAGTGATTTCATTAAATAAGTGTAATAAATAAAAACAAGATATTAAATAAGTATAAATATCAAAAAGTGTATCCCACTGTGGTTAAAAAGTTACAAAGTAGCTTCAACTTTTTGCTTTTACATTTCATTCTTATGACTGTAGTTTAACTTGTACTTAAGTAAAAGTACATCAAAGTACTTTTACTTAACCCTCATGTTGTCCTCGGGTCAAATTGTCCCGTTTTCCTATATCAATGTTCTTTTTAATTACCTAAAATAACAAGCGTGATTTCACATAACGCTTAATTTGGGGTCTTATTCAATTTTATAGCATTTGAAAAAGTGGTTTTGAAATAGTATTGAGTATTGAGTCTGTGATTATCCATCAACATCCATTCCTTTAATTTTAGTCTAAATAATTCCTTATTTCTGCTTTTCTAACTCAAACATTAGATACCATTTCCTATAAATGAGGTTTATTGACCATAAAGTCCAAACATAACTGTAGAACTGAAGTTAATAGGTTAGTGTTACGTAGAGTTGAACATTGATAACAAAAAAGGGACAAATGTAAGAAAAAAGCATAAAAACGTCAATGAAAAGCATCAACAAAGGTGTTGATTTTCAATTGTGACGGGAAGACAACACGAGGGTTAAGTAGAATAAGTAGATGTTTGTAGTTTGTAGTGTTTTTGCTCGTCTTCCTTTCACGGGAGGCGGAAAAGCAAATACAAAGTGCGACAAACATATCTGGAGAGCGGGGCGGAGGAATGTTAAGCCGACGCCGCGGCCGAGAGTCCCCCCCCCCCCACTGCTTTTGTGCTCCGACAACCTCTGACCCCCGGAGTTGACCGCGACCGATCGGGGGACAAACTGACAGCGTGTGCTTTGTCAATAGAGAAGGGGGGGGGGGGATGGCGGTGCCAAGCACTCTGCAGATGAAGGGGGGATGATGGCGGTGACATGTTTCCTTATCCCGTCCTGTCACGTGTTGCCACAACCTTTTAAATTGGCTCAACATAAACCAATACATTAGATGACTTCAACATCAAAATTCCAGTTTTTACCAACGCTTAACGGCTGCCAAGACTCACTGCGGCCTTCAGGGCCATATCAGCTGCAAAGACACCCAAATAAAGTCGGAATACAATACACACATAGAGCAGAAAATCACTGATCTAATCAAAATGTTAGGAGCTATTGAAGAGGAGCAACAACCAAGTCAGATATCAGATTGATTACAGTGAGCCAATTTAAATTGTCCTCATCCATCATTTCCAAAGTAGCTGCTCCACATCTGCACCTCAAACAAAAAAACTGTTCATACCTGTACACAAGACTAGAGTTCATTCCAGGGAATGCACGGGAAGATGGATGCGAAAGCATGACAGGTGGAATTTCTTTTAGGAGGATTGCGCAACGCTAACACAGTTACCAAGTAAAAAAGGAAACTATCACCAGGTGCAATCTGTCAACAGCTCCACCGACTCACCTTACTCACTCTGTTGTTTTTGGATGTTTTAACAAATGCTTTTTAGGACCGGAGCATCGCAGCGATTGCGTAATGTTCCTCCGAACTATAAACATGGCCCATGCAAAGTTCTTTGTATCTGGAATAAGTATCCCTAAGGTCATTGTCTTTGGATGGAAAGCTAATAATTCTAGCCAAACATTTGTACTCTGTCCCTTTTCTCCCTCTTCTGTGAGTTTACATAGTTGTAAAGTCATATCTTTGAGTTCAGGACAGGCGGTCGGACAAAAAAAAAGGCATTTTAAGACGTCACTGTTGCCTTTTAAAAGGGCATTTTTCAGTATTTTCAGCCATTTTATAGACTAATCAATGACTCAGGTCATGGAAAAAGAAATCAGCATTATTCAACATGGAATACATTTCTTAGTTGCAGCAGAAGTGATATTTCTGGTGTTTAAAAGGGCAAAAAACCTTCTAGACAACATGAAAAAGCCACTCTTCAAGAGAGATAAAACTTCCGAGTTCTGTGTTGTGTTCAGGTACTCGCCTGAACGTCTCTTTCTACATACTTGATATTTGGTTTCACACATTAGTCTCTTCTGACTCCCGATTAGCTTTATTTGTCTACTACTGCTGTGGCATTTAAAGTCATGTGTCCTCTTGAAAATTGTTTTTGGGAGGGAATTTCCTCTAAAAACAACCTTTACCCCACCTGCACTAACAACACACACATACACAGAGACATATAGGATTTTATGGGGTTGGGAAACATGCACAAACGCATGGAAGCACCACACAGGTAGCAGAGTCTTAACTGTGGGCGTGGGAGAGGACTAGCAGGGGCTTTTCAACGGTACGTTAAACCTGCTATGTGTGGTTTATAGGCTCCCTAATGCACTTACTGACAAAGTATGTTCCTCTGATGAAACTACAGAGAGAGAGAGAAAAGTGGGGGGGGACCGGAGGGGGGTGGCGGGGAAGGAAAAGGGATATTCCAGCTTTAAAAACACGCAAAGAAACTAGGTCTATGCTGAGAGAGTGAGCGGGACAGAGAGTTTGAGTGCACAAAGTGGCACAGGAGGTGAATTAAAGGTAGAGAAAGAAGTGAAAGGGAGAGATGAAATAATTTAAAAGGAAAGAGACATTTGCATCCTGACTCCTCCAGACACACGACATGCACCACAAACACATGAATGAACATATCGGCCATTATAAATGCCGATACCAACAGATCGGGAAACGCCTAATATCGGCCCGCCGATATATCGGTCGGACTCTGATGGAAAACCCTTACATATTTTAAACCAAGAGTGAAGGACTAATAAAAGTAGGCGTAAATCGGTTTGACATGTCTGTCCACACCATAATTATGTGGTTTTGGTGCTTGAACACCTTCTTTTCCTCTCATACAGCAGAAAAGGAAACGTGTAATCAATGTTTGCACGTAATGAATCAGGAGCCGTAGACGATGGGCTTAAGACTAACCTGCAGATCCCTCGGGCTGCCCCTAACCATAGGTTTCAGTCTCAATTCATGACATTGATTTATCAATCAATCAACTGTTTGACATTTAAGCCACTGGAAGCAGTAAACATTTGGCTATTTTGCCTGAAAAATGACAAAAATTGATTGATTGATTATCAATAGAGTTGAAGATTGTTTTAAGTCAACAGAGCTTCTGTGTCCAGAGCATTTAAAGTGTTGAAAAAGAGGGGAGATAAGAGATAAGAAGGGTGAAGGGGTTGTTGGGGGGGACCACCACTCCCAAATCAAACCACAAATCAACTTGTAATGGATTGTTTGACCTGTGAAAGCGGTAAAGGGCAAAAAGTGATAGGAAGAAGGGGTGTGAGGGGGTAATGACTGGGCTGGGGAGGGAAGGAGGGAGGGAGGAGGGCAGAAGGGAAAGGAAGGAGGAGGTGGGGGACCCCAATCAAGCAGTGATCAGTCGCCTCACTTAGCGTTTGTGGAATGTTCCAGCCTATAGCACCTGCAGGGAGTAGGAGGCAGCCTGACAAGTCCTGCCAAGCTCTGGAGGAATTCAAGAGAGGGGGGGGAGGGAGGAGAGGGGGAGTTAATGGATGACCCAGCACCGTTTGACAGTGTGCACGTTTTCAGCTACATTTCTGCACCAAAACCAGCTCTCTAACATTAGCTCGTCACTTAAGAAGATCCAACTTTTTCTGCAACAATCTGACGTTAAATGCATCTCAGCAGCTTCATCACATCAATGTATCTCCAAGAATCCCCAACTGTCACTTTGTTGCACAGTTAGGAAACCAAATATTGCAAAAATTACAAGTGAAGTATCCAGCTATGCTCAGTAATCTCTCCCACGCTTGTGTTGTTTGACCGATCCACAGACGGTGAATACTTCACCTTTGGTTTTGGGAAATTATGACGACAACTTTTCACTATTTCCTGACAGTTACTGTAATGCTGGGTTGATAATCACAATGATGCATTGGACATGTCAGGGAAGTCTGAAGAGTCAGCTAATTAATTATCATGTCACACAAACATAAATGGAAACCAGTGGGCATGCGAAACAGTCAAAAAAGTAGATCAGCCGGGGGTAACGCTTGCAATGGTGACGTCTACCTGCCAAAGGACGACAAAAGTTTCTATTTGTCCCATGAACTACGAACATACAACATATCCAAGGGTGTCAAACTTAAAACCCTCATGCGTCACCAGAGTGAGATTAAACAGTTATGTACACATGTGTACAACCCATCTATCTTGCATACCAACAAATGTTGAGAGTACATTTTCTAACCGTCCAGGTGCTACAGTACAGAATCCCTCGCTCCAACCTTTGACTCCGTCCTCTCCTTCCCGTCATGCCTCCTCCCCTCTCCTCACCATTCCTCCTCACCCGGGTGTGATGTTTCCCCTGTGCCAACAGCTGCGTCAACCCCTACAGACACTTCTGGCTCTCTTTGGATGTTCACTGAAACATCATTTTCAAACAAAAAAGACTGAGTGGGCACTCAGCTACACATTAAAATAATCCATCAATATAACGACCAGGCTAAAAAATAAGAAAGAAGTGAGCTACCTAAAAGAACTGCTGTGGGTTAAGGTTTGATTGATATTGATAAAAATAAAGCTAAGTAGTCCAAAAGATACACATGTTTTAAATGTAGCTTATTTTAGGGCAATGTGGCTCAATAAAATGGTAGCACAGCAGCTTGTAGCCTGAGAAGAATCAACTCAGTTAGCCTGAACAAACTCAGTCGGTTTTAGCATCATAATTAGCCAGTACTGACAAGCTAAACAATGCTAACACGCTACTCCAAAGGAAACACATATTTCCAAATTTTCTGTGGTTAATATGGCTCCATAAACTTTTGTGCATGTTTTAGCTCTTACCTCCTGGTAGCACTTGTAGCTTAGAAGAGTCACTTCAGGTAGTTAAGCATCACTAACTAGCTAGCAAACTCACAAACTAAACAATGCTAACACATCTCTCCTAGCCACTCCCAAAGCTGGGCTTGATGGAGTTTTTTCCTCCAACGTCGCCTTCCAGGCAGCTAACCCTAACCTTAACCCTAAAAATAACCATTGCCACGCTGCCTGGAAGGAGATGTTGGGGGTAAAAAACACCAAACACCCAAAGCTAGCTTCTTCTTGACATGCTAACTGGTAAACAGATACTATGGTTAGCTAGCTACCAAGCTAAGCACACAGCTCAACTGTTTTTAACCGAAACGGAAAAGAAATAAACTGCGAGTTGCAACATGTTTTTTGTAATTTGCAACAAAAAATGCAATGACATCTGGCTTCCGTTTTTCAGTCAACATATTTTTGACATTTTTAAGTTGCTTTCCCACCAACTCCCACTAGTGACAACTAAAGAATATTTTTTTAATGTTTTTAAATGGTATATAACCGTATTGTATTACAGTATTGTTCCAATGTTAGCTACTGCTAAGTGCTAATGCTGTTTTGTTGCAAGACAACACTAATGTGTGCAACCCTTGGGTCAAATTCCTGGGAAAACGGGAACTGTAAAATATTCAGAACTGTAACTTTAATACAAAATAATCCCAGTTTACACATTAACCAAATTCAACACATCCATTCCTGTATGAAGCACATTTCAAGATATACAACTTCTATATAATATGCTCTAGCAAATCTGCTGTTGTTTGCAAAGAGAGAAACATGGGCTGTGTTGTTATGTCTGTAAGTTACAAATGTACTTTAACTTTATGTCAACACAAGTATGTGTGTGTATAGTCTTATCTGATTATACTGATAACCCCTAATAAAGACCCTGTCAATTCAGCCAAAAACACATTCTATAACTCTGGGCTGGACCACTGCCTCACCACGGAGATGCCCAAAAAAGACACGGTTACCAAGGTTACAGCCCAGACCACCCAATGATCATCTGTCAGTCAGTCAGTCACAAGCACACACACACACACACACACACACACACACACACACACACACACACACACACACACACACACGTATCTATCCACTCAGCCACCCCCTCACACACACACACGTATACAACACAAAACAACAGGGAGGTGGGGAGTGGGCGGAGGAGTCAATTCAAAGTCAATGCAGCTCCATCACATGAGCCCTATTGAGACGCAGGAAGCTTCTTGCTGCTGATTCGCTTTTATGTTTCCCCATTAGCGTCTTTGTCCCCGCCAACGACAACGTCGGCTAGCAGATGGTTGAGGGTTTGAGTCCCTGATGAAGTTCATCAAAGGTCAATTTTTGCACCACGTGCCAGAAATGTCGTGAAATTATGATGACATCATAAGCAGCAGTTGAATGTGAATGGGAAAGAAGAGCCGTAGCCTATCCCAACAAAGCTTCAACAATAGGTATCCTTAGTATCCGAATGCTCATTGAGTGTTGTTCAAAGAAAAGGTGATGTTACACGGTGGTAAACATGTCCCCGTCCCAGCTGTTTTGAAATGTGTTGGAGGCATCAAATTCAAAATGAGTGAATGTTTGCTAAAGGTTTGAACATTAAATGTATTGTCTTTGTAGTTTAGTCAATTGACTATAGATTGAAAAGGACTTGCAAATCATTGTAGTCTGTTTTTATTTACGTTTTACACCACGTCCCAACTTCATTGGAGTTGGGGTTTGTACATTTACTCCTTCAAGTGCAATGTCTACTTGAGTATTCTCTTTAAATGCAACTTTATATAGCTTTCTACACCAGATATTTCTTTTTTTCCTCCATTTCATTTACTTTACAGCCTTAATTACTAGTTACGTTGTATACTTTTACATCTTAAACATTAAAATAGGATGCATTGGTGTAGATTTAACTACCAACTAATATATAAAGTTGTTAAAAATAACTAAAGTACTACGTACATATTATTTCAATGAGAAAACATATAAAACAAGACTGCATAATGAGTACATTTACTTAAGATACTTTAGGCACATTCTGCTAGATACGTCTTTACTTTCACTTTTTAAATCCAATTTAAAAATGACTTGTAATTGTAATTTTTCTTTTGAAATGTTGCTACTTTTGTGGAGCCGCGCTCCCAGGGAAAGCCTATTTTACCCTCTGAAGAATTTAGAAATGTGAAATGTTATTGAGCAGGGGACAGATGAATGGGCAAAAAAGTATCCCTAAAGACCAAAAAAAGAGAAGAAAGTATGCTGAAAACGCAAAAAAATAAGTACCCAAACGGCAAAAGCTAGCAATCGTGGAGGAGCATCTGCAGAACGAGCTAAAGGAGCTAAAGCCGATGTCTAGGATGACAACGACAGCCTGAGAAAAGAAGTATTGCTACTTTAACTAAAAAGAAAAAAAAGATCTCAACACTTCCACTGATTATAAAATAGTATTTTATCAATACTGGATGAAATCTGATGACGTTTTCAGAGGACGCCAAAGCTAAAGCTGTTACTTTAAAAAGTAATTTAAGAGTAAAATTGAAGTTTTGGGAGCTTTCCCCCCAACATGCTGCACAGATGTTATGGGAGATATACTGTACAGTAGCTAACATTTTTTGGGATCCTCCTCAACCAAAAGCCCTGCCCAACTAACAAGAAAGAAGCCATGTGGCCTCCTATCAGTCTGAATGGCCCCATCAAACAGCACCGCAGCTCTTTCTCATTCTAATGAGGGAGTCATCGCCGTAGTGCTGCATGGACTCTCTTCTTCACAACGTATCCTGACCCTCGTCATCACAGATGGCCAGCGTGTGTCTCAATTAAGTACTTAAAAACAATTTAACCCCACTCTACTGTAGAATTTATACGCTGTGTATGAAACTTTTCAGTGTGTCCTAAACTTTTTCAGAACAAGGACCACTTATTCAATGAAGGAAAAAAACCTCATGGACCACCTAACTGCCCGAAATACCCCCCCCCCCCCCCCCCAAAAAAACAAAAGGCCTCCTCAGTTTTCTACAAGTAGCTCGATTCCTCCGGTCAGTCGACAGTAAACCGTAAACTTTATTCATCTGTATTTCCTTCACATGTCACATTGATTGTTTGGGATATTATGACAGATTGTCTGAAGATGTGAGATGGTGTCAGACTTCAATGTTTTCAAAGTCTTTTCAGAGTTTTCTGTTGTCTGCATGAGGAAAAATCATTGCAGCCCCAAATATGCTGACGCATAAGATCAAATATAAAAGGTTTAAAGGCTGCACAAAGACAGAAATAATCCCCGTTTGCTTGCACTGTCTTGCTGCTGCAGATGTGTCCCTGCAGCTGTAGGAAGTCTTATAGGTGTGGCTTGGAAAAAGTTGCCCCAATAATCTTCCTGATTTAAATATTCATCAGCGAGGCGGGGTTTGAATTGCAAATGACTCTGAGCGGGCCCACTCAAATATGAGCTGCTTTTTTTCAGTCCCTGGGGCTGGGACACCCAGTTTAAAGACATCCAGAGACAGTTTTGAAAGTTGGCATATCAATATTCTATAAAATGCCAATCAAAAACACTGCAAAACCCTGACTGAAGTGTCCTTAAAGACTTGTAAAGTGACTGAAGAAGTATTCAGAACTGTGTCTTTTCATGCTGAAGACACCCACAACGTGACGCGTGGAGGACTAACATGTTGGAGACCTGTGCAGAGGTCTCACGTCTCTGATATGGACAACAAGTCACGTTGGACACATGTTAAAGTACACATAATGCAACAATCTGTGCTAAATTATCTCTTTAAAAGTGGCTTTGGTGTTCACATTAGGACAGCTGAGACATTTCCGTGCAATATTTCCATGAAAAGTGTCTTCTGCTGCAGTTGAATGGAGCGTAAAGTCATCGTGTTGCATCTGCGCTGTAAATAAACCGAGCGGAGAGCCACTTCACCTGGAGGAGTGTAAAATAAGCAAATGGGACTTACTCCGTGCGCAGATCCCGCGGCCAAGGCGACTGCTATCACACAAATCCTGTCAGAGAAATACACGTTTGAGTTATTTTTGTTATGTTTTCAGTGATTCTAGCCTCAGTTCCGCCGGAGCTCGGCTCATCTCGCTGCAGGAGAAGCTACCAACGCCGCGGCTGCTTGCACAGCCGAACACTGGAAATACGAAATAGGTTTGGAGCGTGATTTCTAAGAGAGGGAAATAACTTACAGGAGTTTCATTTTGATGGGACTGGCAGAGGGGGAACCGCAGCTCCAGACTCGATCCCCTTGTCTTCACCAACAAGGCACTTCAAACGCGCTCATCGACGGCTCCAAAAAAAACCCTGTCATCCACCCGGAGACACAGAAAGAGAGAGATAAAGTAGTCCCACTGCGCCAAACACAACCCCATATTTCTACACACGTACACACACACACGCACACACACACAGCTTCACGGATTAAACCAAAACCTGCACGTAAAACCTCTCTGTCTGTGGGTGATTTCTGTGGTAAAATGAGAGCTTATCCAACTCACCAAAGTTGCAGAGGTGAAGTCGCTGCTGCGCTCTCCGCGTTGTTGCGCTTCAACTCAGCCAGCGCACCACAGCAGCGGGGAGGGGCGGGGCCAACACATGTCACTCATGCCTCCATACCTTTTGGCTGCAACAAGGAGCTTTTACCCACGCACACAGAGCCATGACCTCTTCAAACTGTATGGTGCAGCAAAGGAGACACGTCTGTCTGGAGAAGGTCTTTAATGGTTTTAATCCATGCAAAAAAAAAAGCAAAACATAAAGAAAATATGTCACTATTAAAGACATTATAAAGACCTTTATGTCTGTGATACTCAATTATGAAACATGCATGAACATTGTATTAAAGGTATCCCCCATAATATCTATTTATGTCCACATATCATGTCCCTAAAACGTATTCTTAATAATGACTGTAGTTTAGCGTGACGTTATGATACTTTATGTAATATTAGCCTCCATAAAACCAATATATTGGTAGTATTATATTATATTAAACATGCTACTAAACAGTACACTTGATTTAATCTCCTGGGGTTGCATGATACTTCTGTTCATATCATACATTTGCAATTAACTAACAAATTGTTTTTCTTTCAATTAAAAAAGGATCCCATAAATATATTACAGGATTATCACAGCTCGGCATTGTCACGGTCATATTTATATCCATAGTGACATCAAATTAAAAACCTAGCTTGAATACCTGAGTCCTGAGCTGCTGCTCTAAACATGGTGCAGACACAGCGTTACTCATGTTGCAAACAGGCCTCTTTTAGCTCTTGAATGTTCTATTTTCGTACAACTTGACCTGAGTTAGCCCTCAACAGCATGATAATTAATCTACTTATAGATGTTGTTGGCATTACACTCATGTTGCTGTTTAAAATGTATATTGTCTTACATAAAGGATTTGTTGTTTCTGTTTTTAGCTGCGGTGTACCACAGGGATTCTTCCTGGGATCTATTGAGTTTTGCACTTTGACGCAGGAATTTGAAGGAATATCTAATGTCATTGCTGCAATAATAATAATAATAATAATGATAATAATAATAATGATAATTCAAACTGGTTCATTATATTCTTAAATCACGATCATCTTTGCACAGTTTCCAGATCTTGTCTCCACTAGTTATAACAACCCTGTCACCCCCCAAAAATCCATCCCTCCTCTCTATCTGGACTTTGATTAAAAACGGATTTGTGATACGTCAAAATCAAACTTAATACGCGACAAAATATGTTTCCCTTGAAATGAAATTGAGAATGCAGTTTAGTTGTATGGGAGCATAATTTCGAGGGGACAGGGATAGTTATACATTGACAAATGGAGATGTGGTTCCTCATTCATATACTGTAAATGGGGTTGACAAAATAATAGAAACACCTGTCAGTTTAACACAAGGCAATTCAACAGTACCAAAAACTACAGACTCCAAAAAAAAAAGTGGATGACATTTCTTTGGTTTCTTTGAAGAAGAATCGCAATCAATCGCAAGACTATTAGATTTGTTTAATACGCTGGAAACTGGCTGTCATGTTAAGATTGTTACATTACATGACAATTACATTATGATGAGGATGATATCAGTGCAAACAACTGCAAAAATGTCAAGAATATCTGAAGACTAAACTCACTCCAAGTCAAACATCCCAAACAAATGACTTATTTCGTATGATCTTTGCTTCCAAGTTTCCTGTTCCCATTTGAGAAATGCAAAGGAATTCAGGAAAATCAGGAAAACGTACTGTGTAGTATTCAAAGTAAAAGTACTCAATGTATAAAAGTCCTCACCTTTTAGAAACTGAAAACTATCCAAACAGTTGTGTGTTTCATGGTCTGATCATTTCAGCAGAACTTGTAGACTGTTATATTGTTGGCTAGTTTCATTTACAATAAAATGTTGTATTTTATAAACTACATGTGTTTTGTGTGCAAAGATCTCAATGTGTAAGGTAACTAGTAACTAAAGCTGTCAGTGGAGTGAAAAGTACAACATATTTTTTGTCTGAAACAGAGAGTAGAAAGTGGCACGAAAACTCAAATTTGTACTTAAGTACAGTACTTGAGTAAATGTACTTAGTTACATTCCACCACTTCACAGGGTCTAACAGAACAGATGTGTTGCTCTTAAACCTCAGCAAGCACAAGTCAACGTCAGAACGCTAACCTGGTGAAACTACACTGCAAAAGCTGGCTTTAAGATATTTGAAATTCAGCTCTGAAACTATCTCTGAATACAAAAAGACAAGTATTTAAGATCACAAGCAAGAAGAGAGAGAGAGAGAGAGAGAGTGAAACTTGTGAAACAGATCATTAACTTCTGGTTACTTTACAACTTCTTGCCCCTATCAAAGAATGTTATCTGCATGTGAGATGTTTTCGTGCCCTCAGGACTTATTGTCAAGAACATTACATGTTGCAATATGCAATGCTACAGTATAAGAAAAGAAACTGTGCAGCTGAAATGTGCGTTTTAGGAGGTTTGGATGCATGTTAGGATGATCTCGCCCATAAGGTTTTAGATATTACAGCCCGTATCAGCAGCTTGTGAACTTAACTTTGCCTATAAATCTCCTTCTTCACACCCAATTTAAAAAGAATGCAAGTAAATGAGAACGAAAGGATGATGTAGCCTACTTCGTTTGAACAAAAAAAAAAAGAAGTTATTTTTTCATTTGTTCCATTTTGCCAGCAGCAGCATCCCTCTGTCAGAAGTCAAAAGTGAGAATTTGGCCTTTCATAATCTGGCAGGAATGCAACAGGTCCGGGCGTATAGAAAATGTCAAATAAAGGTTTAATGTCAACGCTTTTTTTTGTGTGCAGCCTCAGGCGTTGGGTAGGATAGAGGAGGCACCGTATCCATCCGCGCTTGCGAGGTCCTAACACTGTTCAATTATTTTAGAAATTGCAAAGAGAATCCAAAACACATCGTTGCCTGGACTGAAATGTCAGGCATTGATTACATGTTGGGACCACATTTTAAGATGCAAATCATCCGGAGACTTCATTTTTAGGTGAAATGTCTGTCTTGGTGTAAGTGCAGGGGAGCTGATATAAGTGCGCCCTGGGTGTTGGAAGTAGATCCGGCTGGGCAGGTTTGCAAGTCGAGGAGAGGAAAAAGTTAGAGAGGGGGGACAGCAGAGGCGCACGGTGCTAGAGCCAGGACCACTGGAAGCCTCTTGCGAGCGAGCCAACGCGCCGAGAAAGAAGTGTTTTTTTTTTTTCCTATTATTTCTAAGAAAAGCAAGTGTGCAGGGGGGGGGAGGGAAAGCAGGGCTATGACACGCGAGTAGAGAGCCGTTAAGTGTGTGAGTGTTAACGCAGACGGACCCTTGTTTTATTCCCCCCAAGATGAACAGAGACTTGAAGAGCCTGCGCCACCTCGCCGTGCCTCTGCTCTTCCTCGCGCTGAGCGTCGCGGTGCAGCGAGCCGACTCCGCGGTAAGTGCGTTTCCACTTTCTTTCCTTTAGTTTGATTATTTTTGCAGCCATTTAAAGCCATCTGGCGGCTTTTTTTTTGCCCCGCACGAAGCAGCCGAGAGAGCTGCTGCTCTCAGTATACCCGGCGCCGGGACACCACCAGCGAGCCCAACTGTGGGGGGG
>NC_045751.1:11279144-11280362 GCF_008692095.1 Etheostoma spectabile | reverse complement strand
GGGGGGGGGGGGGGGGTTATAAATAGAGAGGCTGCTTTATAACAAGTGCTTATCCTTCTGCTCTCACACTAATCCAGTTACCACTTTTTTTCCATTTTGTTGCAATGACAACAATTGCACCTACTTATATATAGGCTGCACACCCTTTAGGGCTGAGATTTTCGGCTACTTTTTCTTTTTTTTCAAACGACGGTGAACCCGCGAGCTTCGCGAGCTGTGCTTTGTAGTTTCGTGGAAGAATCGGACACTTGTGTCCCGCTCCGCGCGCATCACGTCTCTCCCTGTCCTCCGCAGCGGGAGGCGACCTGTAGCGACACGCCGACCAGGGGGCACTGTTCTCAGCCTGCATCTGCCCTTTTTAATCTCGGTATCGTCCCTGCATCTGTCTAGCACTCTTGGTATCTCGTTGACGTGTGTGCGTGCGTGCGTGCGTGCGCGTACGTACGCGTGCGTACGTGCGCAACGCGTTAACTGCAACATGTTTAACTTTGTCAGTCTGTTAACGCTCTAATCTAAACCGCGGTGTGCGTCATTTTCGCTTGGTAACATCCATTTTCCATCCCAGAAGAGCGGGCATGTGGTTATTATTGGTAAAAAAAAATTTGCCCTGCAGGTGTGTTTTATGTTGACAGCACCTATAGCTGGTCCCTGGCGCATGCTGGACCGAGGCCACATACAATCCGCCTTTGTTTTGATGTATGCTTGGATTCTCTGTGCAGCCAGAAGAGGTTTTAACCCGACTTTCAGGGGCTCTGTTATCACTTGCATCAAGGGGAAATGTCTCTTTGCACTTGAGATGTGTTGGGAGCAGAGATCCAGGAGGATCCAGGAGGCGTGCGTGTTGGTGTTGATGCCCACTAACTCCACTCGGACTCGGACATCCCCGCATGACGCAGATGCGTGATCAAAGTCCCAGTCTGACTGAGCAATGTAATATTCCAACAGGCTGATGAATATTCACACCTCATTAATAATTCATGAGGACTATAGTTGCAGTCTGATGCACCGCCCACACACAAGGCGTGTCCAATCAGGCCTGCACACTTTCTCTTTATCACTGTATGGTATCAGTGGTGGAATGTAACTAAGTATATTTACTCCAGTACTGTGTACTTAAGTACAAATGTTGACGTACTTGTACTTAACTTGAGTCTTTTCTTTTCATGGCTCTTCTAACTTCTACTCCGCTACATTTCAGAGAGAAATATTGTACTTTTT
>NC_045751.1:11278989-11279134 GCF_008692095.1 Etheostoma spectabile | reverse complement strand
ACATTCATCTGACAGCTTTAGTTGCTAGTTACTTTACACATTAAGTTACTAGTTACTTTACAAATTAAGATGTAGTTTATAAAATAAGATATATTATTATAAACTAGCCAACAGTATAACGGCCTACGGGTCCAGCTGAGATGAT
>NC_045751.1:11276757-11278979 GCF_008692095.1 Etheostoma spectabile | reverse complement strand
ATTAAACACACAACTGTTTGGATCCTTTACACTTTCTAAAACGGGAGGATTTAAAAAAAAACTTTTAATACTTTAAATACATTTTCCTTATGACACTTACATACTTTTACGCAAGTAACATTTTCAACGCAGGACTTTTTTTTCCCACTTTAGTATTAGAACTTTTACTAAAGTAAAGGGATCTGAATACTTCTTCTTCCACCGCTGTAGTCCTCCCATCTGTCCCCGTTTGCTGCCAGTACGAGAACTTTTAATGGTCCAAATCATTCAGAAGTCTTTTATATACTTTCGCCCCATGTTTCTCATTCCCTAACAGAGCACACCACTTGTAATAAGTTCAGAGTGAGGTCTAAGTCAAACTACAGTGAGTCTGCTCAATGTTTATAATCTATGTGTGGTATGAGGACTTTTATGTACCCTGAATCCTTCGTTTCCATGGCGTTGTTTCATTACCCACCAGCGGAAACGTTAATAGGCTGTTAACCCTCTGAGGACGAAAGACACAACAGCGCGTGCAAGCGATGTTTGACAACACTCCCACTCAAAAAGCAAAGTCACAACATTTCATGTTAGACATTTATATGCTATTTTATTCCTTAATTGCGCTACTTTTGTGAACCCAAGACTTTTGTAGATTCATTTCAAGCACCGAAAACAATTGAGTGAACTGTATGTATGTGAAATATTTCCACTTTAGAGTTAAATTATCCCTTTAACTTTTTGCTGTGGAACAACAACACAGAAAGCTGAGTGTGTTCTGAACATTTTGATATGACACACACGGGGAATCAGTTAGATGCAAAAACCCTTGAAAGGAGAATTCAAGAAGATACGTGAGGCCCTCAGAGGGTGAGCATCACTTTTAATATCTCAGGGCGAGTCAAACTCTACGACAGGACGGTGAGTTTTCCTCAAACCAGTGAAATAAAACGTGTATCACTAACATCCCAGTGGGCTTCCTCCCCTGAGGTTACGCACCGCGTCTATAAAATACACAACTCAACATGTTAACTCTGAGATCTCTTTCTCCTGGTCCAGGGGTCCAGGTGGGGCTGCTGCTGAATTAAAAAGATTAAATCCTCCATATTGTGTTCATGAAAGCAAAAAAAAGGTCATGGCGGGTCACCAGGTACATTTTTGGCTCTTCATATGAAAGAATTTGGGCACCTCTGCTTTAAAATCAATCTCAGGAAAGGTAAACACGTCCAGATGACCAAATGAAAACGACTCTCTAAGATCTAGGATTGGTGTTAGAACAGTCACAGAAAAAAGGTTCGGTACGAGGTAAAGGCGTTTGGAGGTGTTGGCCGTGGTTACTGAGTGGCTGCTGTTAGCTTTGGAGCTATAGGAACGAGGCGGACCCCGCCCTCTTTTGAAGAGGACGAGAGGGAAGAGGACAACAACAAAACGTCTTGCACAGATTCATGAAGGACTAAGTATTTGAGCGTGAAGGTCCAGTCCTGACCCTGGGAACAGATGTTTTGGACCCCTTACCGGCTTTAAACCACATATCTTGTTTTTGGAGTTTGATCAGGTCCAGGGAAAAGCTAGCAATGCCGACTTTTAGAGGCCGACCAATATATCTGCGGGCCGATGTTATCGGCCAATATTAGGCATTTTCTACAATGTCCCTGTTAGTGATGGTGTTGCATAGTCTGTCCACCAGAGGACGCTCTACAACGTCCCTGTTAGTGATGGCGTTGCACAGTCGTCCACCAGAGGACGCTCTACAACGTCCCTGTTAGTGATGGCGTTGCATGTCTGTCACCAGAGGACGCTCTACAACGTCCTGTTAGTGATGGCGTGCATAGTCTGTCCACCAGGGAAGCTCTACAACGTCCCTGTTAGTGATGGGTTGCATAGTCTGTCCACCAGAGGAAGCTCTACAACGCCTGTTAGTGATGGCGTTGCACAGTCTGTCCACCAGAGGACGCTCTACAACGTCCTGTTAGTGATGGCGTTGCATACTGTCCACCGAGGACGCTACAACGTCCCTGTTAGTGATGGCGTTGCATAGTCTGTCCACCAGAGGACGCTCTACAACGTCCCTGTTGGCAACACTGATTTTTTTTTGTTAATATGTTTTTGTTCAAAGGACTTTAAGTTTCATATCTTAAGTTTTTATTTTTATAATTTTTATTCATGAGACCTTTAATATATTTTGATGTTCTGTTCTGACAATAAAACAAACTATCATATTTTAGTGAGAACTCATAAATAAC
>NC_045751.1:11273665-11276747 GCF_008692095.1 Etheostoma spectabile | reverse complement strand
TAATGTTAGGGAAATCTGTTTATGTTTAGTTTTTTAATATATATCGGCTGATATATCGGCATTTTGGATTTTTAAATAATCAGATATTCGCATCGGTCGGGCTCTACCAACTTTACACCAAAAGGACGTGTGCCCGGCGTCTTGATCGTTTGGTGTGAGGTGCAGGGCAGCAAAATCAATTTTTTTCTTCATCGTCATCGCAGTATTAACTTGTGCAACACACACATTGTGAAAGGCTGCGACATGTTGCTAAAGACAGAGAGATTTTTAAAATGAGCTAAAAGCGTATCAGCAGAAAACTACACTCCAAGATATGTAACTGTCAGTCTTTTATTAGTGGAGCATATTATGTACCAATTCAATGTTCAATGAGTTCCATTAAAGAAAAAATAAAGAAAAGAATGATGGAAATGTTTTAAATTCAACAATCAATTTGTTGTATTTTAGCAGAAAGGCCGAATTGAGTGCACTTTAATATCTGTTTATTGATATTGCAAGTGACATTGCATTATTTTCCTGATATCTAGCGTCCTTAAGGTGGTCATCAAATTCAGTCCGAGCTATCTTAAGTCAGTCGTCTTTTTCCCGTCGAGATGCTTAGACGAAATCAGGCGTGTTTTATAAGCTTGTAAATGTAAAGTCTCGGTAGTAAAACCTTCTAGTCTGGGACTAATAGATGTGAGACGGTGTCAGACTTTAATCTGTCAAGTGTTTTCAGAGTATTCTACATATGGAGAGATGATGCAAGTCACACACACGCACACACGCACACACACACACACACACACACACACACACACACACACACACATACACACACACACTCTGAGGCCCCCTAGTGGAGTCTGTGTGTGTATCAGACCAAATCCACCATATATTTCCTCAGGAATGCAGCTTGCCTTTATCATCAGTGTTCACTGAAAAAAAATATGAATATGAAATATGAAAGAAGTTGTGTATATCTGTCCTACTGCGGGTATTTACCTTACCTATTTACATACCCTTTAGAATCACCTTTAAGAAAGACATTTTCACATCTTTAACAGGCTGCTTCCTTTCTCATAGGGGATGTGACGTTGACATTTGGAGACGCGTGGTTTTCCCAGGACAGAGAATAAAGATAACGCCACATGAAATGTAAAATAAACACACGCCTCCCATTGTCAATCAGCTGGTAATCATTGACGTCCCACATCAAAATAACTGAATAAAAGAATTTCTTTTTAAAATAGATTATCTAAGAAGAAGTAGTGACGTCTGAAGTTAAACAAGTCCTATATAAAGCCGATTACGCCCTAGGGTGTTTAAGAATTACATTAATCTCAGCTGGTTGTTATCTTTACACATTTATAAGGATTTTTAAACCAATTCATAATGCATTGTTACATCCCTATGTCTAATATTACTGTTTAGCTGGTCATATGTGTGTGTGTGTGTGTGTGTGTGTGTGTGTGTGTGTTTATTAATCCTCGTCTAGATATGAATCTCCATTCAGCCAGGTGAGGGAGTTCAGTGGTAATGTATACCTGGGGGTTTGTCTTTGAACCCGTCATGCCGTGCAACCACAAACACAACCTGTGTGTGTATGTGTGTATGTGTGTGTGTGTGTGTGTGTGTGTGTGTGTGTGTGTGTGTGTGTGTGTGTGTGTGTGTGGTGTGTGTGTGTGTGTGTGGTTAGCCATAACATCCCACACACCTCTACCTGGGATTGGGTCACTTCAAAGGTGAAGCAACCTGTGTGTGTGTGTGTGTGTGTGTGTGTGTGGTGTGTGTGTGTTGTGTGTGTGTGTGTGTGTGTGTGTGTGTGTGCGTGCGTGCGTGCGTGCGGGTGTGTGTGTTAGCCATAACATCCTCATACTGCAAAGATTACATCTGTGACGTTAGCGAACACTGCAGAGCTGCATTTGAGCCGTCTTGTCTCGGTTTTGTTGGTTTTTATGATTTTCTTCTTTTGTCTACAGTTTGGACTTTTCTTTTCTGGTCTTGTCTTGACTTTTCTTTTCTTTACTTTTCTTTTCTTTTCTTTTCTCTCATCATTCCCCTAACTATTGATCTCCCTTTTAGCTCCTTGAGTGCCAAAGACACAGAACAGAAGAGTTGAATAATTTCTCTCTTCTGGAATTTGGAAAATTGAACTTAAATTAATATATAAACTAATATTCCAGAAATCTTTCATTGCAATGTTTTCACAAAAAAAGAGTCTGAATTGATGCTTTGGGGATCATCGCAGTTTTATGCCAGAAAATGATCCAACCGTCGTGGGTCCAAAGTTTAAAAAAAGAAGAAATATCTCACCTTAATGACCAAAAAGTTTCTTAACCACTGTTAGAGGACTTTGTTTCATTATTTTAAAAATGATAAAACCTGAACCTTTCCAAAACTAATATCTAAAGCAGCTGTCACGAGCAGTTAAAACCAGTTATTCCCCTGTTCAAGCATCTCAAATGTGAGGATTTGCAACTTTTCTTTAACTTATATGAGAATAAACTAGCGTTAACTTCCGTGAAGGCGGGTTCTCTGTTGAAGTCTAAAACTATTGGATCAGCTCAGAGCCACTCTGGATCTGCCGTAACCAATCGCTGACGTTTTAAAAAAAGGTTGATGACAGAAGGCAGCACTAAAGAAAACCTAAAAATATAGTGTTCATGTGATTTCATGCATTAACTAATGTACAAGAATCGTGATAACCATGAAACGTTGATTTCTTTTCAGACTTTAATCATAACAATAACATCTATAATCGTTGCATCCCTAGAATAAACCTCAACATCTTTGGGTTTTAGATGGTTGGTCGGACCAAAAGTGCTTAAAATGTTCTCACAGACTAAAGTTCAGGAGGAGTTGGAAGACATCAAAAGTGCATTTATCTTCTAAGACAGCGATGTCTATTTAAATACAAGAAGAAAAAAATGTGTACACTTTTGGGGAAATAAAACGCTGCAGATTTAGTTGTTTTGAACCTTTGAGATATCCTGCTTGGACTGAATAATCAGTTTTGTTCTCTTCCTTAAACTTATCCCAATGTACATCTATGCTGCTTTCTTTCTGACTGTATCTCCCCCCCTTTTCTCCCCCCCATCTC
>NC_045751.1:11251782-11273655 GCF_008692095.1 Etheostoma spectabile | reverse complement strand
TCTCTCTCTCTCTCTCTCTCTCTCTCTCTCTCTCTCTCTCTCTCTCGTGTCTGTTCACGAACACAAATTCCATCTTTATCTCGGCTGCTCTGGGAGAAGGTCTCCTTAAACATCTTTACCTCCTTTATATATAGTTACCCATTGTTAAGGAAGTGTGTGTGGGCTGTGTGTGTGTGTGTGTGTGTGTGTGTGTGCGTGTGTGCGTGTGTGTGTGTTTTCCCGGTAGAACTCACACCGTGGTGCCAATGAGCTGAAGATGCCGTTGGGATTAACAGGTGGACAACAGTCAATGAGAGCTTACACCAAATGTTTAGACAGCTAATTACTGCAGTCCATCCTCCTCCTCCTCTTCATCACTCGCTCTTCCTCCTCTTCATCACTCGCTCTCTCCTTTTACAGCTGGAAGAAGCACAGCTGGAGTTAGGGTTGGGACAGACCACATGCTTTTGTCCCAATTCGATTCTTTCACAACACATGGCTGCCGATTGGATTTGTGTTGCGATTTACATTTATTGTGATTATTCGGTATATATGGTCTACTAGAAACCCCAAATACAAGCGTGACACCTCAAAATGAACATTGCTGTGGGACCTTTAAGGGAAAAACACAAGACTTTCACCCAGGTAACGGGTGTTGGTGTCCCGGGAGTACTGCGGTACTTACGGGTACCCGGGTTTTAACCCAACCCAGAATCTTTCCTCTAACCTTAGTTGTTTTGGACGGTCCCTCTTGGTCGGCTGACTTCCCACCGGGGCTCTAATGTCATTTAATCTCTTTGCACAAGACGTCTTTTTCTGTCACTTACTCTCAAACCTCATTATCACCCCCCTCTGCCTCCCCCCCGTCTCCCCCTTTCAGGATTAAGAGGAGGGTAAACACGGTGTGTTTGTTAGAGACTTCTTTATTTACTTCATCCCTCACTTCCATCCCTCACTGTGTGCTCTGAGGCTTTAAAGGTTTTAAAGGTCAGCTGGGTCTTTTTCCACTTATCCTCCCACCCACCCATTCACCAATCCACCCACCCATCCATTCACCAATCCACCCACCCATCCATATATCAATCTATCCACCTATCCACCCACCCATCCATATATCAATATATCCACCCATCCAAATATCAGTCTATCCACCTATCCACCCACCCATCCATATATCAATCTATCCACCTATCCACCCACCCATCTATTCACCAATCCACCCAACCATTCATATATGAATCCATCCATCCATCCATCATCCATCCATTCATCCACCCACCCATCTATTCACCAATCCACACAACCCTTCATATATGAATCCATCCATCCACCCATCCATCCATCCACCCATCTTTCCATCCATCCACCCATCCATCACTAACCACACCGCCATGCAGTTTTAGCCTACTACTACTTACTACTTACTACTACTTAACCTACTTTTTACTTCGTAACAACCAGCTCAAGTCCTGCTTCCCAGTCCCAGCTCCCCACATGACCGAAGCTTTAACCAGTCTGCGAGGGACTTAAAGTTTCTTGAAACCTCTTTGGGGTTAAACACGGGAATCTCTGATCTTCTAATCTGGGGGGTTAAACAGACGTCACGTAAAGGTTTGAGGGAACCTTTTCTTTGAAGGTCGGGGAGAATGTCCAGATTAAAGCAGAGACCTTTGTGGATTTAGGGCTGAATTATGTTACAGATTAATGTTAAAGAGACTTCTTTGAATGTCTGGCCGTGTTCAGGCTTGGCATTAATGTGCGTCTTGGGTCATCTGATCACAAGAAAAGAGCTCTAAGTTCAGATGGGAACACACCCAAGACGCTTTGAGGGTGAATTGAGATCTTGTGGTCTGGGTCACACTGAAGGACCGCCCACTCAACTGACCTCTTCTGCTTAAAGCATTCTCACATCACGTTGGATGGCTTTGTCCACCATGTCTGGACATTTCGAAAAGCTCTTAGAGATGTTTTACGAGCATGTCAAACCTTTTGGGAGATGTGGTATGCCTGGACGAGTTTATATTAAAGTAGTTTGGGATTTTCTGTTATTTATTTTGTATTTTTTTGACTTTTCAATTTAATGATCTTTGTTTTAGACGAGGCATGTTAATGCCCGGTCTGAACAGGTCCTATGTACATAGTAACTGTTGGAGCCATTTCATTGGCGTGTGACGCTGGGGGTGAAATAAAGTTTATTCAAATGTGGCGTAATTGGTGCTGCGCACAGCAAGGTCACCATTTTTTTGACCGTGGTTACGTGTATCGGTGTATGGTGGCGATGTGGTAACTTATTATTTAGTTGTATCATTGTTTTAAACGGGTCGACATATCCAAATTTAAGTTTAAACTCCTGGACATCAAGTGATTGAGTGACAATAGTTTGTTCTACAGCACCCATCCACACCGATGCCATGCGTTAAATACCAACCACAACAATTAACAGTAACAAATGAACCAATTCAGACTGATCTCATAAAATGGCGTATGTATTACACACCGATTTGTATTCCATTATTAGTGTGTTATCAAGACACATACTCACTTTTTAGCGTGTATATCGACGCCGTTTGGCCTCCATTGATTTACATTACCTTGCGATATCAGGTGAATTTACACTGTAGCAAGTAGTATGAAAGGGTGAAAATGGTACACGGCACTTTCACCCAGGAGACCGGTGATTGTGTCCCGCCTCAATTCTCACGTTCAATTCTGGGCCCTGAAATGCATTTTCTATGGGCCCCTCCCCACATCCACAGCTATTCATTCTAGTATCTTTTTGAGGAGGGCCCAGGGTACTCGGTCCCCTTTTCGCCCCCAGTCATACGCCCCTGGTCACTTGTGCAACATTTCACATTCATACAGGCAGTCAATAACTTAAATGTCCCATGGCATGGAAACTTCACTTTATGAGGGTTTTTTTGGGCCGATCTGGAATGCCAGATCAGCCCATTTTGCCCCTTATGACCTCATCATTTTTTTTGCCAGTTTGCAGATTATCTGTATCAGCGTTTTATTTGCCTGATAACTGATAAAGTTAATGAATTAAGAAGTGTGATACTTTGGCTCGGCTACAGCTCTGTTCTGTCCCTCTGCTTTGGTTTCTCACCACTGAGTCTGACTTAATGACCCCCCCCCCCACAACATTATCTGACTCTCTGTTACTGGGGATTAGTTTTTGCCTTTTCTCATTTATTCAATAATTCTTTAAAGCATCTAAAGAGCATTGTGTGTTGGAGTTGGATTAACCCACGTTGGAGTGGGAAAGTTGTTGATATCTGTTTGATAGATTTGGTTCTGGGATCAGGTTTTGGTGACGATCCAGAAGTGCAATATCTGTTTTTGTACTTTTCTTCTTCTTTTGTGTTGCATTTTTAGCCAACAACTATGTTGTGTTCATGTGCTGGAGGAAATGTCAAACATCTGGAACTTCAACATTAAACATCAGAGTGTGTTGATGCATGCCCTATTTGTCAGATAATCCAAACTATTTCATTATATGCTATCATTAGGAAGGGTTTTCAAGTTTGAGAACAACGTTTTTGTTCCAGCCTGTATATTAAGTTGCATATATTTTAAGATTCAAAAGAGATCAGGCCTAAACGTTGGCCTCTAAATTAGGACAGTTTGCATTTTTCCTATGAGCAACTTTATCTTCTCTGTGTGTGTGGGTTGCATGTGTGTGTGAAAACAGAAACAGGAGACAGGCAGATAGTAATAAAAAGGCGCTGAAGGAGGATGGAGACGGGGCGAGTCAGCTCGGGTCGGGACTGCATTTACAAATATTTGTTAAGAAGTACTTTAGGGAGGCTGTCCAGCAGTCGGCAGTTGGAGCAGGTGAGAGGGAAAAGAGAGGAAGGCATCTGTAGACCAAGGCCAGATTTACAAAAAACTCCTCCCTTCTTTTTCTCGTCCAAAAGAAAGAACGCAAAACAATTGAGAGGAGAAATATTTGGTTCATATCAATCTTATATCCCTGCATCTTCTGAATTTTATTTGCTCGTCTGATCCTTTTGATCCAAACTTTATTGTTTCTTCCCACCTGAAGCTACATGTACGTGTCTCATTTGGCTTTGTCCCTGAGCAGCGCTTGCCTTCGGGCTGTAAGGTTTCCTGCAGCATGATGAGGAGAAGGAGGTCAGGAAAACACGAGAAGAAAGGGAAGGAGGGAAGGAGGGAAGGAGGACGGTATGTCTTGTGACTGTTCTGTGTGTAGGTGGACTTGTCGGGTAGCCCACTGGATCTCAGCCACACACACACACACACACACACGCGCACACAACACACACACACACACACACACACACACACACCACACACACACACACACACACACACACACACCACACACACACACACACCACACACGCACACACACACGCACCACACCACACACAACACACAATCACACACAGTCACACACAGTCAAACACAAACACACAACAGTCACAAGAGTCACACACAGTCTCACACACACACAACAGTCACAGACACAGTCACCACAGTCACACAACACCCATCACTCACTCACTCCCTCACCACACTCACTCACTCACTCACTCACTCCTCACTCACTCACCACTTCACACACCACACACACACACACACACACACACACACACACACACAACAACACACACACACACACACACACACACACACACACAAACACACACACACACCTAAAGGACAATTCCGGGCACAAATGAGAAAATTATCTGTGATATGTTTTCATGCTAATCAAATGGGACCAGTTTTAGCCCAAACCGCTAATTTAATTAGCTTGTAATGCTAATAGTCGAGACAAGGGTAAAAAAAAGAAATCGCTATTTCTATACACAAACAAGGCTCAAAATATCACCACGCCTCCACGGGAGCATAATGAGGGTCCCTACATGTAAACAAAGCATCGAGAATTTGTAAGTGTACAGACAGTATTAAAACAAAGTTTAGAAAGACAGTACCGTTCACGTATACACGGGCGCCATCTTGGGAAACAGTCACGACCAGTCGACCACCGAAGGCATGATGAGCTACATTACTGGTTACACAGTGTTCGTGGTTCGACTGGTCATGACTGTTTTCCCAAGATGGCGCCCGCCTGTATACCGAACAGGACTGTCTTTGTAATCTTCTTCTTCTTTTTAATAAACGGTCGACTCCGTATCCATGTGGTATTAACCCCTAGGATCATTTTGCGCTGGAATTAGCCTGTGGCTAACCGATAGCCTGAATGAGAGAAGCCACCGGAGGCTCTTCAGAGAGGCAGAAAGCTGATTTGACTGCAGCTGAATCGACTCTAGTGTGGGAGGGCATCTGCTTCTCTCTTCTTTGTAATGTTTCTCACTCTCTCTCTCTCTCTCTCTCTTGTTCCCTCATTCCTTTTATTGCTCTCTCTTCCATCTGCGGGCACCTGTTTCTTAAATCACACTCCTCAGGAGGAAAACAAGGGCTTCCCCAGGACCCCCATGGGAACAAGCGGTATGAGTCAGTGTGCGGCTACTGTTTCTTTGCACATTTCACAGTTTAGACTTGCGTTACCACATCAATGTGTCCAGACGAGAGAACGCTTGATCTCCTTGGCCGCTCCCTCCTTCGCTCCTGGCCTTAAAACGATGGCGGCGCGTTGACATTCTCCTGACAGGGACCTCTTGTGGCCGTGAGAATTATGACTCTAGTTCCTTCAGAGCACAAAGGGAAAAGCAGTGTGATGTTGTGTTATTTGTCTTTACACTCTGGGCTTATTTCTTGCCGTGTGGTTAATTTGCACGTTGCAAAATATATATTTTTTTGAACCTTATTCTGTTTCGTCTTCGAATCTCTCGTTTGGTCCACAACTCAAAGATATCCAGTTCACTACAAAAAAATATTTACATTTAACGGGCTGGAATCAAAGAAGTTTACTTTCTTTCAGAACTCATAAATAACTACAAGTAACTAATGTTAGGGAAATCTGTTTATGTTTTGTAACGCATTTCTGGATTTAACAAAAATATATATATATATCGGCCAATATATTGGCATATCAGATAAAGAAATAAAAATAAAATCGGATCGTTATCGGCCTCAAAAATCCTTTATTGGTCGTTATATACATATAACCAAGAGAATAGTAAAGTCCTGTCCCCAGGTTAATAAAACCTAACAAAATAGATTTGAAGTTTTGCAGTTGGATAAATATTTATAGATAAATATTTATCGAGAAACGGCTCCTGTTTCCAAATCCAAATACTTTTCTGTTTGTGTTTAGGTGACTTTCTGACTCACTTTTAAAGGGTTTTGCACAATAAAAAATAAGAAGATTAAATGGCTCCTTTAAGAAAAATATCTTTAAAACAAACTATAAAAAGGGCATTCGAATGCACTTTTTTTGTGCAATTGAGAATAAAAACTTTTTCTGATTAATTTCTCACTTTTTCCAGCCTTTTTGCACTTAAAAAAAAAACTTGAGCTGGTTTAATAATAGGTTTTACACTTATTCTTGGAATTCATGGTCAACAAACCTCATTTATATAAAATTATACATAGGTTTTTAGTTAAAAAGGCAGAAATTATGAATTATTTTGGCTAATAGATAAGATCAGAGGATGCTGAGTGGATCTCAGATGGGTAGATGTCAAAGTTTAGTCCGGATACTGTTTGGAAACCATTAAAAAAAAAGAATTAAAATGCTCTAAGATTAAATAAAACACCCAAAAAATTCAATGAAAGTAGTCATTCATTTTACCTGAAGAACGTTGGATGGAATCATCCATGTTATTGTTGGGCAATTTGGTTGAAAGAAACCCATATTTATGATATTAAAACATGTTGAAACGGGTCAATTTGACCCGAGGACAACACAAGGGTTAATTTTTCTTTTCTGATTTTCTTTTTTTTTTGCATGTTTTTTTTTTTTTATTGGAAAGCAAAGACAAGCTACTAAATGACGGAATCTCCACTATTTTAGAGCTTGCTACAATGCTAACAGCAGGTGTTTCGTCCAGCATTTCCAGGTGTTTGTTTCCCTTCTAAAAAACCTTTTTTCTCTCTTTTTTTTGTGTGCAAAACCAACACAAAGCTGCACAGTTGAACTTCCCCCTCTGACATTTGAGCTGCCGGCCTCCAGATGTGGAGGCGGTTTCTAAGTGCGGATATTTAAGAGAAGTGCAGGCAGGGCAGGAACCTGCTGTGACCTGCCTCTTCACAATATCCCGTCAGACACCAGAGGACTCGGAGAAGCATGAGAGAGCATGTTGGTGATCCTGTGAGGTTCTGAAACTGATAGAAAACTGATTACTAGTACTTCGATGTACTTTATGTGTACAGTGTATCTTTAAAGTTGACCATGTGTTGTTGTTGCAGGGCTTTTGATTCCTGAATGTCTAAATAATGTTTAGCCTAAAGTCTCCAATGTGGCTGAGATGCTTTTCATCTTTTTACCTGCGTGCTTCCCACTCTTGTCTCCGCCCTCGTGTGGTGAAGACGTAAAACGACAGGCGGACAGGTAGAAGGAGGGTTCGGACAAAAGTATGCGGACGCCACACCGCTGCTCCCTTGGGCTCGTTTGGGGCAGTTTGGTCATATTGTTCCTAAAAGGCAAAAAAAAGGCAAAATGCGTTTTTTGCGATCCGATCTCAAAGCGTCCTGAGAGTGTTTTCACCCGTACATGGAGCTGACCACCTGTGATCTGATCAGTGGTGGAATATAACAAAGTACGTATACTCTGTTACATTCTTGTTGTCCGAGCCTGTGTGTTCTCGTCAGATCAATGTGTGCTGCATTCACTGTCCCGTGGGAAATAATGCAAAGTGGGGCTTCATGCAGATCACCCTGATAGATAACCAGAATTGGAAGTCAGAATGTAACCTGGGCCACAGATACATCTTCGATTTAATCTTAACGTCACTTACTTACACTGCAATATTGTTTTTTGTACTATGGCAACCGCACTTTACAAAACCTTTATTTGACGCCACTTTACATTCATTCTATACCTTCTGCTCATTGGCTGTTGTTTGCCTGTTTGTTTGTTTGTTTGTTTTGCTTTTATTGTAGAAAATGCTGCTATAATAAGGGAATTTCCCCGCTGTGGGATGAATAAAGTATCATCTAATCTAATCTAATCTAATCTAATCTAATCTAGATGGTAAGCACAATTACATTAGAGACTAAAACACAAGCTAAACTACATCCGTTCAAACATGGCTCCTTGTCTGTAATACTCTGACATGACTCAACTTCCTTCCAACTTATTACCCCTAGTTTTACACTTATGTTTGGATTTAACGGTCAATAAACCTAATTCATAGTAATTTAGATCTAATATTCAAGTTAAAAAAACGGAAATTAGGAATGATTTTGACTACTAGTTCAGATCAGAGAAACGTACGTTGATGGACGATCACACCCTATTTTGTGTATGGATCCGTCTGTGTTTTCTGGCAATTGGGTAAAAAGAATCCCATATATTTCATATACAAACTTTGATAAAAGGTGAAATTTGACCCGAGGACAACAGAAGGGTTAGCAGTCGGTTATTAGGGGTGAGTGTTCAACCTTTTCCACATATTTTAATCCCTGTGACTTTCTATCCCAGCCAGAACGAAGTCCAAGTGTAGAGCAAGAGATTCAGCATTTAAAAAAAAAAGAAATCTCTTCTCATCTGTGTCCCAGATGAAGTGATCAGGACATCCAAATGCTATCTTGTTGTGTCTACAGCAAAGGTTCCTGGGTAAATATTAAGATTTAGGCAGCGGCTCATCCAAACAGTGATGCTCCTCCAGCATGCAGGTTAACGGGAGCGATGCAAAGCGGTTTGCCTGAAGGTTTTTACAGATGTCCACTTCTCTGGCAACGTCTGAACCGTACGGAGGTAAACAGGGACATTTTCTTCTCTCGGAATTCTCCTCCTGATTTGTTTGGATTGATGCTTCTTGATGCAAATTCTTTGGCTCCGCGTGCAAAAATCCCTCGAGAGCAAACCGGGGGAGAAACGTGGATTCAGAGTTCCAGTTGGACGTAGTTACAGGCCCTCCCAGGACAAAACTAACACACAAGTGAAGGGAACTTTGACAGAAAAGCTCAGGGCTTAAAGTATTCCCGCACCGTGCCGGATCTCCGGCATGCGGCCGTGAGGGAAAATAAATGAGAAAATAAATTTGGGAACTTTTATGCGGTTTTATATTTTCAAGTCAATTGATTTCACCTACCAATCATATGAGAGGAACGCAGCTCTAGCTAACGCAGAGCTTAAAGTACTCGGGCCTGGTGCCGGATTTCTGGGGTATGACTATTTTAGAAAAATGAATAAATGAAAAAGTCCATCCTGTTTTTGATGCGTTAGGTTTAACCAATCCTTGAACTTCCACCTACCAATGAAATGAGTTCTAGCCAATCAGATGCAAAGTAGGGCGGGTCCCTGCCGAAAAGCGAGAGTGCGGTGGGTGGTCTCTGTGGTAACGCGGCTAAAAGAATTTAGAGACGGGTGTCACTCCCCAATGTGTGGCAAGTGCAGATTTGAGTTGCACATGCGTCACTTTACGACAAGTAGCATACAAGATGCTAACGAGAGACTTCTGTGATGTCAACCCAGTCAAAATGGACCTACTTAACCAAGTTGGTTCACTGCTGGCTACAAGTTAGCATCAAACACAACAAAGGCTGTCAGTTGAACGGCGTTTTGAGCTAACGTTAGCAATCAAACAATAAAAGATAGCTAACACGTTTTTGAAATGATTGCTAGCTTAGCTACAAGCTATCAATCAAACACAACAAAGGCTGTCACTGGAACAGCGTTTTGAGCTAACGTTAGCAATCAATATATCATAGATAGCTTCAACGTTTTTGGAATGATTTTTTTTTTTTTGATGATGACCCGCCCAAAGTAACAACAACAACACAACATCTAGAAAGTTTTGTTTTCACAATGATTCAATGTAGGATTATGATATTATTGCAATCTGAAAATCTACATTGACTCTTAATTTATAATAATTATGGTTGGAAGAAGCAAAAATGTATCCAAAACTTTTAACTTCTTAAAAATGATGACTTTTATTATTGTATAATGTGAGAAGGACTTTAACTGTTTTGCTCAGTCAAATTAACTTTAATGAGTGCATATTGCAACATTACACTATGCCCCCCACGAAAGCCCTGAAAGCTACGTGTGAGGAAATAGACTCATTGGTTCTGCTGGAGCGCCCCGTGTCGTTACCACTGGACTGACACCAGGAAAAGGTCCGGGATTGCATAAGAAAAATAAAAAGACAGGTCACACCCCAGTGACTGTTTTGGGTCTGAAGGAGAGAACTACTTGGACCACACACATCTGTCTGTTTTGGCAGTTGCAGCGTTTGACCGTGAACCTGAATGCATCCCTAAACCGAATTCCACAGGCGTGCTCTTATCAGCGTGACTTTAAAGCATGTTTAGATAAACTAAAAAGACAAAAAACGGTGATGAGCTTAGCCTCTCTTTCCTCCCTCCCTTCAACTTTGTGTCTGCCTTTGTGTCTTCGTCCCCTCCTCTCAGTCTGTCCCCGGGCTACACATATGCAGGCATTCAGCCGGCGAGTCGCCGCTCCCCTCACTAATGTCTCGTTGCCGGTAGCGAGGCTTGGCCGTGCCAAGCGGTGATGTATGTGGAGCGTTTGCAGAGAGATGGTAGAGGGGACATGTTTAAACCTGTGTCAGGCTGGGCCGGGCTGGGACAGGATAGGGTGGGTTCAAATCTCCCAGGGAAAAGGAATTCAACCCCTCCCTGCTCACAAGAAACACGTGATGATCTAGAAAGATCGGCAATGCAGACCTGCACACTGAGAGAGAGTTGTGAAGTGAGGAAAAGCAAAAAATATATATTTTAGAGTGTAATACAACTTATATTCTTGAGATCACAGCTCTGATTGCGCATCGTTTTTTCCCCGATAAATATTAAAGAACACTTCCCCCTTAAAGTGATCACTGATTAAAGCAAGTACTCACCGAGATACCTTGAATTGAAGAAGAGAGCCCGTGGATCCCTCCACAGTGAATGACCAATCCAAAACGGAGGAAGTTCTTCTCCACAAATAAGTCTCATGCGCGAGCGAGTAGCACACCCGTGCAAGCGTGGGACTACGTGGGATACAAATATTTGGTTATTTAAAAATCCTAAATGCCAATATATTGGCCGCTATATACTGTATATTTAAAAAACAAATACAGAAGCGCGTTACAAAACAAACAGATTTCCCTAACGTTAGTTATTTGTAATTATTTATGAGTTCTCACTACAATAATATGATAATAATTTGTTTTATTGTCACAACAGAACATCAAAATATAGTAAAGTTCTAATAAATAAAATGTATTAAAATACAAACTTAAGATATGAAACTTAAAATCCTTTGAACAAAAACATATTAACTAAAAAAAAATCTGTTGCCAAAAGGGACGTTGTAGAGCGTCCTCTGGTGGACAGACTATGCAACGCCATCACTAACGTGAACGTTGTAGGCGTCCCCTGGGGACAGACTATGCAAGCCATCACTAACAGGGACGTTGTAGAGCGTCCTCGGGTGACAGACATATGCAACGCCATCACTAACAGGGACGTTGTAGAGCCGCTTCTGGTGGACAGACTATGCACGCCATCACTAACAGGGACGGTGTAGAGCTTCCTTGGGGAAGACTCGGCAACGCCATCACTAACAGGGACGTTGTAGAGTGTCCTCTGGTGGACAGACTATGCAACGCCAACGCTCATAACCATTTTTATTTTTTGAATATTAATTTATCCAAATCATTTATTTGTCATTATAAACGATTCTGATGAATGATTTTTTTTATTTTTTATTAAATCGGCCATTACAAACACCAATGCCGATAGATTGAGAAATGTCTAATATCAGCTGATAATATCAATAATATAGCTCTAGTTTGAAATAGTATAAAAGCATACCACTGTATAAACTAGACTTGGGTTGTACTGCACAAGTCGACTTTCCACAATTCATGTTCTCCGTCAGATGGTTTGTAGATCTCGAGATTTCCGACCGCACTTGAAGGCAGCTTCATTTCACAGGAGAGAGAGAAAGAAAATTAGACATAGCAAGTGTTTTTGTTGTTGCAGGAAATATTCAGCTATTATACAAACACCCGGGCGACCGTAGCGGGACGTGGGGTTGCATTTTGCCAAAAATTGAGTCGATCAAAATGTTTCACTGTTTTTCTGAGTGTCCCCCATGCGGCAGCCGCCTAAAACGCACCACCCCCATTTAAAAATGAATGGAAAGACCTGGGTTTTTAAACGCTTTGTGAACGCAGCCTTATTCTGGAAAACGAATATCTGTTGATACAGACTACTTACACAAAAAAATAACTCCTGGATAAAAACAGTGGGTCTTGATGCCGTGTCTGTGTGTGTGGGTGTGTGTGTGTGTGTGTGTGTGTGTGTGTGTGTGTATGTGTGTGTGTGTGTTCACCCATCTGGATGGGTTAAGAGAAATTCCAAACCTAGAAAGTGTGTGTTTGCGGATACTGCGCGGTGTTTGCATTATGCGGAAGCAAAGCAGAATGCAAACTGCCATTACTTACAAAAGGAAGTAAATGTGGTTCTTCGAGTGTCTTTCAGTGTCTCTCAGTGTCTCTCAGTGTGTCTCTCAGCGGGAGGTCACCAGGGGTCAACATTCATTAGACCGAATGAAAGGCGAGGGTCTTCCTCTTCCAAAGGGTTACTCAAAACACACATGGTCAGATTTTGTTTTTTCTTTTGTCAAAGGGAAAGTATTTGGTGGTTGGTCAGCACCTTGAGGTACTCAACGTCCAGCCGCGATGAAAGGGATCGACAGCTCCCACACACACACCCACACACACACACACACACACACACACACACACACACACACAGGATGATGCTTATCCTAGACCTTAGTGTCCCTAATACTGTATCTGAAGTCTCTTTTATATAGACCTTAGTGGTCCCCTAATACGTATCTGAAGTCTCTTATATAGACCTTAGTGGTCCCTATATAGTATCTGAAGTCTCTTTATATAGACTTAGTGTCCCTAATACGTATTCGAAGGCTTATATAGACCTTAGTGGTCCCCTACTTGATCTGAAGTCTTTATAGGACTTAGTGGTCCCCTAACTGTATCTGAAGTCTCTTATATAGACCTTAGTGGTCCCTAAACTGTATCTGAAGTCTCTGTATAGACCTTAGTGGTCCCTAATACTGTTATGAAGTCTTTTATATAGACCTTAGTGGCCCCTAATGTTATCTGAAGTCTCTTTTATATAGACCTAGTGGTCCCTAATACTGTATCTGAAGTCTCTTTTATATAGACCTTAGTGGTCCCCTAATACTGTATCTGAAGTTCTTTATATAGACCTTAGTGGTACTAATACTGTATCTGAAGGCTCTTTTATATAGACCTTAGTGGTCCCCTAATACTGTATCTGAAGTCTCTTATATAGACCTAGTGGCCCCATACTGTAACTGAAGTCCTTTTATATAGACCTTGGTCCCTAATACTGTTTGAAGTTCTTATATAGACCTTAGTGGTCCTAATACTGTATTGAAGTCTTTTACATAGACCTAGTGGTCCCCTAATATGGATATTTGACACACTACCTCTTTGCTCATTTGTAAGCCATGATGTCCTATTTCTCATAGGTGGGCCAATTCTCTGGGGGGCAAGCTTATGACTCAAAGGGGCAGGTTCCTGATCGGCCATCGAGCTTTCATGTTCTCAAAGGCAGGCAGGAACAGGGCTCGGTTTACACCTATCACCATTTCTAGCCACTGGGGGGCCATAGGCAGGCTGGGGGGACGCACATTAATGTTAAAAAACCTCATAAAGAGAAATTGTCATGCCTTTTAAAAGCTTCATTTCACTCACACAAAATATTAAAAAATTAGCCATATGACTGGCAAACAATATTTTAAATGTGTATGGTGGCTGCAGCTCGTTCTGACACAATCACGTCAAGTGGCCGGTACTTTATCATAAACGTATCCTTCTTCCTACTTTTAACCAGTGTGCAGTTCACATTCAGGGTTTTCTCCACTTATAAGACTCAGGTGCAGCACGAATGAATGTAAAAAACGTGAGCAGCAAAACTAACTAAATTACGCTCTCAGATCTAATATTGTAGTTGGACGTCTTAGCAAGTAATGTCTTTAAGCTTTTGAGTGTTATTATTTATAACTTCTTCCAGCTATTTCAACGTTTTAGACACGAGTGGTAATAATAATGGTCCAAAAATTGAAATTGCATATTTATTTAAGAAAACCATCACATTTTTTGAGGGATGAACCCTAAACCCCATGTCAAAACATGTGCACCTGATTCTTCCACAAACCTAGGTAAATTCTAACATTTATGGTCTTTTGAGGACATGATTGCAGTCATTGTCAGAGAGGAAAAAAAGTTTGTAAGTGCCCAAAACGTTGAATCCCTGAAAGAGCGGCACCTGTGGGCAAGGGATAAGTGGAAATCGCTAGGGTTTTTTGAGTAAGCATGGTGAATGTTAATGCCTTTTTAGAGCCAGGGAGCTCTGTTGGGGACAGATGAATTAGAGGTTGCAGGAAAACAGATGGATAGAGAGAAAGAGAGGAGAAGAGAGATGGAGGTTAAAAAAGTGTGAGCTGCAGGCCTGGGCGTGGGAGAGCAGAATCGCATTGAGCTGAATCAGACCAGAGACTAATGTGGAGATACAGGGCTTGTAAAAACTAACACACACACACACACACACACGCACACACACCTTTTGATTGTATCTGCTCTTAAAAACGACACTTCCTGGTTTTAACACAACTGGAAATCCACAAGCAACAACAGTAGGCTAGAATCGATTATTACTATATATTATATATTATATTATTATCATGTTCTGTCACTGCATCGATGCAGAATCGACCACGTCCACATCAGACAGCGATGCATCGGTGCAGAGATTGATTTCAAGGTGCACACACACACACACAAAGATAAAACTATTCAATCTCAGAGAAATGATTGGACAGAACAAATAAGGAGATGGTGCAAATACCAAATTTATAGTATGCCAAAACATGTAAAAGGTGAAGATGGATTATCAAAGTGTTCCCAAGACTGTGGCTGCGGATCTGTGATCAGTGTTGGAAAGTGGAAGTTATTAGCGTGTGTGTGTTATTGATGGCAGCTGTGTGTACTGTTTATGAGAGTATTTGTCTATTTGTAGAGTGCAATTCTATGCTGCATTAATGTGTGTGTGTTTGTGTGTGTGTGTGTGTGTGTGTGTGTGTGTGTGTGTGTGTGTGTGCGTGCTATCCAGAGCAGGGCCGTGTGTATAGATGTCTGATCATCAGTCTTTGATGAGCGGGGGAATTCCAGTCTCACCTGCTCACCCAGCTTACCCCTCCATCACACAAGCTCCTTTTGGCTTTTATTTATTTAGTTATTTTTACCTACTAAAATCAACGTGAGATACTCCTACGCTGTTTGTCACTAGGGATGTAACGAGGCATTGTGAATGGGTTGTGTATTTTACTTTAATAAAAGGTCTGAGTACTTCCACCCCATGTGAATGTAAATGCAGGCTACTGAGTGTGTACAGAATATTGGGAGTCACTCTTCCTCTGGTCCAGTAGGTGGCGCTCTACCCCAGTAAAACTGGTCAGAATAAGGGCAAACGTGGGACGACTTTTCGCTAATGTTCATTAAGTCCTCACGGGATTTTTAAAAGGTTAAAGCAGTTGTTTTTGGCGTCGTCGATTCCAGCTGTTCTCTTCTTTTTCCATGTCAAAAACCACTGCAGCGGAAAGAGGCTGGGTAGCTGTAACTGGGGTACGAGATCTCAGATTTTAGCCGGGGTTAACGTCGGTGTTTATATTGGGTATTGTCCTAATTCGAACATAATCGGGTGTTTGACTCAGGCTGCTACTACGTGTCCTTAACAGACCGCCAGTGGAGATTGAGTGAGGCGAGCCAGGCTTCAGCTCCGGTCCAGGGCCTGATGGTTGCCGTTGGCATGACGGGGGGAAAAAAAAGTGGGATGGAGCGGAGGAAAGGAGAGAGTGAGAGAAATGAGAGAGAGAGAGAGAGCTAAAAGACAGATACAGACGGAGGGAATGGAGCAAATATCTGCAGCTCACTGACCTCTCTAAGTGGATTACATGCCTCGTCAGTGCTATGGGGGACAATAAGCGGGGAGAGCGAGACGCTTCAAACACTGTATTTAGGCAAGTTTTTAAACCACGTTTAGCTCATTTTGGCTCGGTCTTTTACCTTAAACCAAGGAGAAACAGATTTGCAACACATCAGTACACAGTGCAACTAAGGCTGGGCAATACTTTGATAGAATATAGACATCTAATCGTGCATGGACCCTTTCCTTTTTGGATGTCATATACATGGAGCTTTCTACAGCTCGCATAAATGGAGCGCCATAAAAGACTTTGGTCTCTTTGCTCAACATGGCTGAATCCTTGAAATCCACGCTGTAGACTTGTGTTTGGGCCTGTGTGTCTTATGTCCGTCTCTATGGCAATGTCCTTTGTTTGTGTGTCTATTTTTGTGTGTCTTGTTGGTGAGCTGCAAACTCCGTTCCTGCTGTTGTGTTTTTGTTGGGTCTCCTCCCTCCCTGACTTTCCTTTCTGTGTTGTTTTTTGGTCCTGGGACACATTCTTATGGGTCAGTGTACTGTTCAGGTGCCTGAACTTATAATATGTGTGTGCGCTATGCTGTGTGAACGTTGTATATATTGCATCTTTTTATTGTTTTCATTGTTGTTTTTCATTGCTTATATTTATAATGCACTTGCTGAGGAAGAACTGCAATTTCAGTGTGTACTTGATGTGCAATGACAATAAAGATTCATATCTTCCTATCTTATATTATCATAAAGGAATATTTGTCTGCAGCTCACTCTGTTAAGACAATCCTTAGGAAATCGTACCGTGAAATTAGAATCTCACCACATTGTGAGTTGAGTGTATTGTTACACGTATGTAATACTTTTACTGTAAAAAGTACAATTTTAGGGTCATAAGAATGCTCCCAGTAAGTCAAACAGCAATATTTCAATAGTGCATCCGTAGTTATTTTGCAAGAATTTTGCAACTTTTTTGTTGTTGTTTATTGTCATTATAACAATCCATAATTTGCCAGTTTACAGCAGTTGTTCAGTAGTAGATGAGTTTAAAAATGGTAAGACATGGTATTTCTTAAAGGTCCCATGACATAGTGCTCTTTGGATGCTTTAATAGACCTTAGTGGTCCCCTATACTGTATCTGAAGTCTTTTATATAGACCTTAGTGGTCCCTAATACTGTATCTGAAGTCTCTTTATATAGCCTTAGTGGTCCCCTAATACTGTATCTGAAGTCTCTTATATAGACTTAGTGGTCCCTAATACTGTATCTGAGTCTCTTTATATAGACTTAGTGGTCCCTAATACTGTATCTGAAGTCTCTTTTATATAGACCTTGTGGTCCCCTATACTGTATTGAAGTCTCTTTATATAGACCTTAGTGGTCCCTAATACTGTATCTGAAGTCTCTTTATATAGACCTTAGTGGTCCCCTAATACTGTATCTGAAGTTCTTTTATATAGACCTTAGTGGTCCTAATACTGTATCTGAAGTCTTTTTAATAGACCTTAGTGGTCCCCTAATACTGATCTTGAAGTCTCTTATATAGACCTTAGTGGTCCCCTAATACTGTATATGAAGTCTCTTTTATATAGCCTTAGTGGTCCCCTAATACTGTTCTGAGTCTCTTTATATAGACCTTAGTGGTCCCCTAATACTGTATCTGAAGTCTCTTTTACATAGACCTTAGTGGTCCCCTAATACTGGATATTTGACACACTACCTCTTTGCTCATTTGTAAGCCATGATGTCTCTCTATTTCTCATAGGTGGGCCAAATTCTCTGTGCGGGCAAAGCTTATGACCTCATAAGGGGCAAGGTTCCTGATCGGCCCATCTGAGCTTTCATGTTCTCAAAGGCAGAGCAGGATACCCAGGGCTCGGTTTACACCTATCACCATTTCTAGCCACTGGGGGGCCATAGGCAGGCTGGGGGGACGCACATTAATGTTAAATAACCTCATAAAGAGAAATTGTCATGCCTTTTAAAAGCCTTCATTTCACTCAACAAAATATTAAAAAAATTAGCCATATATGACTGTCAAACAATATTTTAAATGTGTATTGGTGGCTGCAGCTCGTTCTGACACAATTCACGTCAAGTGGCCGGTACTTTATCCATAAACGTATCCCTTCTTCCTACTTTTTAACCAGTGTGCAGTTCACATTCAGGGTTTTCTCCACCGTTATAAGACTCAGGTGCAGCACGAATGAATGTAAAATCAACGTGAGCAGCAATACTAACTAAATTACTGCTCTCAGATCTAATAGTTGTAGTTGGACGTCTTTAGCAAGTAATGTCTTTAAGCTTTTGAGTGTTATTTATTTATAACTTCTTCCAGCTATTTCAACGTTTTAGACACAGAGATGGTAATAATAATGGTCCAAAAATTGAAATTGCATATTTATTTATATTGAAAACCATCACATTTTTTGAGGGATGACCCCTAAACCCCATGTCAAACATGTGCACCTGATTCTTCCACAAACCTAGGTAAATTCTAACATTTATGGTTCTTTTGAGGACATGATTGCAGCTCATTGTCAGAGAGGAAAAAAAGTTTGTAAGTGCCCAAAACGTTTGAATCCCTGAAAGAGCCGGCACCTGTGGGCAAGGGATAAGTGGAAATCGCTAGGGTTTTTGAGTAAGCATTTGTGAATGTTTTAATGCCTTTTTAGAGCCAGGGAGCTCTGTCTGGGGACAGATGAATTTAGAGGTTGCAGGAAAACAGATGGATAGAGAGAAAGAGAGAAAGAGAGATGGAGGTTAAAAAAGTGTGAGCTGCAGGCCTGGGCGTGGGAGAGCAGAATCGCATTGAGCTGAATCAGACCAGAGACTAATGTGGAGATACAGGGCTTGTAAAAACACACACACACACACACACACACACACACACACACACACACACACACACACACACACACACACACACACACACACACACAGCGCGAGCACCTACTACACCTGCCACAGATTTCCACCGTGGTCAGAAGAACAGGGGAGACACTTTTTTTTGCTTACTTTGACTCTAAATCGCTACTCGCTATGAAAAGTCATCCGTCCTCTCCTCACCGTATAACACACACACACACACACACACACACACACACACACACACACACTCTCTCTCACTCGCTCTACCACACACTCCCCACGCTGGCTCTTGATGAGATCGACGCACACACCAACGCACAAGCATAAACGTCAGGCCACTTATGTTAGTTATGGCAAAAAAGAAAAAAGAACCATAAATCGTTCTTAAAAGTGAGACACAACCCTACTGTCTGAGTGGACAATAAGTCCATAGTCCCCTTCAATGTCCTTTATTTTTGGCCAAATGTCCGTTACCTCTTTCTTTGTGTTGGCGTTTTAAACTGGTGGATTTGTGAGGACTATGTATAGTATGTGTAGTACTATGTGTACAGTTTATTCTGGTATATAGCAGAACAGTGTTTCACAGTCACATCCGTCACTATAAAGCGCTCCAGTTAGCATGAGACAGGCTACTGCAGACTGGTCAACGGTATTACACAGATTATTAACAAAATACCAGTATTACATCACAAAATTGGAAACTGTACCTGGTAAATAGAAGAACAATGTTTCACAGTCACATCCGTCACTACAAAGAGCTCCACTTAGCTAAAATGAAAACAGAAATGATTCAGTTTTACTTTTGCCACGGTTGTATCATAAAAGTTGGGTTATCAAGCTAGGCTAACCGGACTACCCAGCTAGGTAAGCTTTTTCATTTAAGCTAAAACAAAAGGAAACTAACAAAACGGGTCTCTTATATAAAATGCAATGTGGATACTACATGCATACTGACATATCACAATTAACACATTTACCCAACTATAACAGTGGAGCTCAATATATGTGACTCACCATGAAACAGGCTACTGCAGACTGGTGAAGGTGTGTAAGAATTGACCCTAAAGTCTGCAGAATAGCACCAGTAGATGACGCTCATGCTCCAGAAAAGCCCGTCTCATGGAAAGTACTAGCCAAATGAGAAGTTACCTTCTTTTTTTTTTTTTAAAGATTATTTTCTGCGGTTTTTCCCTTTATTAGACAGAGATGGTGGATAGATGTGTGAATTGGGGAGAGAGAGATATGGGGGATGACACGCAGCAAAAGGCCGCATGCTGGATTCAAACCCGGGCTGCTGCAGGACTCAGCCTACACGGGGCAAGTGCACCCACTGAGTGAGCTATAGTGGAATTATTAACTCCTTCACTACACTAAACTTAATTTAACTACACATAGCTAACTGCTCCCCAAATCTCTGCGGGGTAAATCCAGACTAGCTAGCTAGACTATCTGTCCAAACGTAGTTTTGCACAACTAAAACCACTTTTTAACGTACACAAGTTCCACCAAAACAACTTCCTTCCTGAGGCTGTTTCTCAGCTGCACGGTTATTGCGTCCGGCGCCAAGCGTCTCCAAAGACGACTGTGATTGGTTTAAAGAAATCCCACTAAACCAGAGCCACGTGGACCTGTGTGGACTAGCCAGACCCTCCCCCGCAGCGCTGTGGAGGAAGGTCTGGCAATGCGAGACGAAAGGCATCAACACACGCACGGACACACAAAAGGGTTTCACAGAAGAATGCTGACTAGTCCGCCCGCCGGCCCTCCCTGTCTTTCTCACAGACCTGACTGCCTGGCATGCGTGCAATCGATGCCCGTCTGGCATTCGCCGTGTCAACAAGCATGGGAAAAGTTAATCAACAGCTTGGCCCTTCCACTCCCATCCCTCACGTCCTGCATTTAACCCCTTTTCTCCACAACTTTCTCACTTCTCCGCGCCTCTGAAAAATATTTCCTGCTGAGAAAACAGCAGGATTACAGGATACAAATTTGTTTTATGTTAGATAACAGCTTTCTATTTGAGATTAGCTTGTTGTTTGTTCTTGCATCTTATCATTGACAAAAACCTGCAGGAGAGCCTTTCTACGTCTCTGGGAGTGGGGGGTGGGGTGGGGGGGGTGACTGGCCTTCAGCAGTAGCTTAATAACGGAGCACCCTCTAGTGGTGCTGGTGGATTTCAGCATGAAACTACCCACTGTTACTAATAGATATTTAAGAGAATACAACGACAAAACTGCTGCGAGCTAAAACATGCAAACCGCAGTGGTCTTCTGTGGCAAAAATTCTAACATTTTTACACTTTTCCATGTCTACATGGTGACTGTCAGCAACATGTTTCTGCTTCAGTTAGTGAAACATATATACTGTATATACTGTTTCTATTTAAAGTTATCTATCTGCCGTTTTGTCTGAATGTCTGTGCTTTTGTGGCCAAACGTAGCCGTGAGACTCTTAAAAAAGAGAAGTCAAAGTCAAGAAAGAAATATAATATAACATTTTAACACCAAACGTCCTCATCTTTCTCCTTCTTCTCGCCCAAACAGGCTTGCCATGGATGTGTGGGGTCTAAATGTGACTGCAGCGGAGCGAAAGGAGATAAGGTGCGGCAAAACGACACGTAGATAAGACTTTTCGACACCACACTACTGCACTAAGTGCAACCTGCACAAATGGTTTATTCACATTTTAGCATATTATGTAAGCAGTTGCACATTTTTGTTTTCCCATCCTGGATGTATTCAAATATTTCTTCTTTTATTTTATTCCTATTATTATTATTCCATGTATTTTGTATGCATGTATTAGTTTTGTATCTCATTTATATTTATAATCTGTGCTTTGTAACTGATTTTGCTGCTGTAACACCGTAATTTCCCAATTTTCTTGGGATCAATATCTATCTATCTATCTATCTATCTATCTATCTA
>NC_045751.1:11250858-11251772 GCF_008692095.1 Etheostoma spectabile | reverse complement strand
TATCTATCTATCTATATGTCTATCTATCTATCTATCTATCTATCTATCTACACATTGGACACTTTAACATTATATAAATGGTTTATAACACATTATAAAGTAGTCGTGAGCAGACATAAGTTGGTACTAGCATTTGTATTAAAGACATCAGCAGTGTATGCATTTTAAAGGGATAGTTTGGGATCTTTTCAAGTGTGGTAGTCCGAGCCACTTCTCCATAGTCAGTGTGTTAGCTGCAGGAGATGGAGGGCGGCACGCGCCCAGGTTGGAGGAGCATGCAGGAGTACCGACGTGGAAGCTAAGCTAACGTCCTGCTGTGGATAAGGTGTTTTTAGACACCTAAAAAAACAATATAATCGAAGGTTCGGATTGGGCATCGAGAACCGGTTCCAACTTTGGAAGTTTTGTTTTTCAAATCCCATCATCGGTTCCAGATTTAACACACGGATGGTCGGTTTTCCATAGCAGCCAGACGCTTGTCGTGTTGTGTAGCGGCGCGCTAGTGTGGCATCATTTTACAGAAAATGAAAAAAATCCCTAGTAAAAGTGTATATCGCCATTGAATCAAAATAAAACGTTCCTCTTATTTGAAATAAGCATGTGACCAGGGGTGCACGATTCAGAAAATGTCACGATTTAATTCAAAATCGATTTAAAAAAAAAAAAAAAAGATTCTCAATAAAAAAAATGAATCACAGTATGGAAATGTACTTTCTTTTCCCATGTGATAGTAAACACACCATAAAAAAGGGAAAAAAAAGAATAAAAAACCCAAAACACATGAATCGATTTGTAGAATTCTGTTATCATTATCAACCGATTTTTAATCCGTAGAGCTTGAATCGCGATACGAATGTGAATCGATTTTTTTTTTACACACCCTTACATGTGACCCGTTTCAACTCCCCCCCCCC
>NC_045751.1:11248612-11250848 GCF_008692095.1 Etheostoma spectabile | reverse complement strand
CCCCCCCTCAAAGAAATCGAGAATCGCTAAGAACCAAAACCGAAAGGATGAATTGAAATCCGAACTGTTAAAATCAATCGATAGAAATGAAGCCCAGCCCTCCTCCCGTGTTCTGCAAGGTAAAATGATGTTTTTATTCAATTCAATTTCAATTTAATTTGATTTATAGTATCAATTCATAACAAGAGTCATCTCGAGACACATAATATAATTACAGACATAAACATAATTTACAAGGACCCAACAGTTCCTTCAGTTTATGAAGGAGTCTGGTGCTTTGAAGAGAACGGAGATAACGGGCTTCAGTTCCCCGCCATAACGGGCCGTCTGACCGCTACGTAAAGGGGGGGAAATCTCCTAAATGTAGCCTCCCTAAACAGATTTATTTAGGTGTCTGAAACATGTTTACTGCCCCCGTCCACGTCGTGTCGGTGCTCCTCCAAACTGGAGGTTTAGAAGAACCTGATACAACCCTAAAAAAATCCAAACTATCCCTTGGAAGATGGATGGAAGAACATGTTGTGTGTACATATGTTTGTTGACATGTGTTTACTGTGTGTGTGCGACTGTGCACAGGGCGAGCGGGGCTTTCCAGGTCTCACGGGACAGCCAGGAGTCCCCGGGTTCCCCGGACCGGAGGGGCCGATCGGAGCCAGAGGAGAGAAGGTGGGTTAGGCTATGAAGAAAAAGTAGCCTAGAGCATTTTTTTGTTGCTGTGACAACAGCTACTGCTACAGTATCCTGGAGCGCGATGTGGAGCGGTGCTGACGTTAAATAAAACAAAGCGGTGGAGCGAGCTAGAGAGAGAACAGAGAGAGAGGGAGCGGTGCAGGCCGCATCTGGTAATATCGTACAACTCTCTGTGCTAACACTCCCAATTTTTGTCGTTGTTATGGAAACGACAGGTCTGGCTACTCCGCTTGTTATTGGACGGCTGTCAAAAAAGCGCTTGATGTAGGAGAACTTTTTTTAACTTCAAAAAAGGCGAAAAAATAGGAAATTTTTCTAAAACATGCACATTTTTTAAATTAAATGAATAAATCAAAAAATACATACATTAAAAATTAAACTTTTTTGAAAACATGGTTTAAGCCATGGTGGACGCTGGCGGCTTAATATAAAACGCCAAGTGTGGACATAGCCTTAGGGGTCCATTTGAATGAGGTTTCAACTGGAACGGATGAGGGAAAAGTCGGAAAGTAGAGAAGCAAAACCTTCTAGTCCAGTTAGGGGTGCAGTTTTTAAGCTTGCTCCATGTACACGTACTCGGCTTGTTATTGGACGGCTGTCAAAAAAGCGCTTGATGTAGGAGAACTTTTTTCAACTTCAAAAAGGCAAAAAAAAAAAAAATGACATCTTTCTAAAACTAACTAATTAAATAAATAATTTAAAAAAATAAATCCATTAAAAATTAAATCAAACTTTTTGGAAAACATGGTTCACGCCATGGATGAGACACCAAGTGTGAACATAGCCTCAGCCTCTTGTGTTTTATGTGTCTCAATGTTTTTATTTTTAACTGTTTATTCATGTGTTTTTTGTTTTGTTTTTAAAGATTATTTTTTGGGCATTTTAGGCCTTTAATAACAGGACAGTTGAGGATATGAAGGGGGAGAGAGAGGGGGAGTGACATGCAGCAAAGGGCCGCAGGCCGGATTCGAACCCGGGCCGGCTGCGTCGAGGAGTAAACCTCTATACATGGGCACCCGCTCTAATCACTGAGCTATCTGGGTGCCCTATTCATGTGTTTTATCGTTTTTTTTATTATTTTAAGTGTTGTTTAACTGATTTTGTGTAAAGCACCTTGCATTGCCCTGTTGCTGAAATGTGCTCTACAGATAAAGCTGCCTTGCCTTGTGGACATAGCCTTTGGGGTCCATTTGAATGAGGTTTCTACTGGAACCCATGAGGGAAAATTCGGAAAGTTGAGAAGCAAAACCTTCTAGTCTAGTTAGGGGTGCAGTTTTTAAGCTTGCTCCATGTACACGTACCCAGGTAGAAAATGTAGGTCTAATACGCTCAAAAACAGGGGTCTTCAACATGTTTTAGGCCAAGGACCCCTTAGCTAAAAGAGAGATAGAGTAGGGCAGGGATTCCCAAAGTGGGGAGTCGGGACCCACAGGGGGGTCGTGAGCCAGAGAGGGGGCGGGGGGGGTCGCAAGTTGATTTCCAGAAATTAAACAAAAATTTAAAAACGATTAGAAATAGCATATGTTAGCCATGATTTTAACACAAG
>NC_045751.1:11248439-11248599 GCF_008692095.1 Etheostoma spectabile | reverse complement strand
CTAAATTTAAAATAAAACCAAGCAAATAAATAAAAAGGGAACAGCTCTTTGGATTTTCACGCCTATAGTGCGTGTTTATATATATAATGTCATATAATGTTTACATACGTTTATAGTGTTGGGGGTCGCTAGTCACTTGCACCGTTACTTTGGGGGTCGT
>NC_045751.1:11245673-11248429 GCF_008692095.1 Etheostoma spectabile | reverse complement strand
GGCTGAAAGTTTTGGGAACCCCTGGAGTAGGGACCCCCTACTACACATAGTGTATTAAATGACGTTGCATTAAATTGGGCCGCATGGATGAAAATGAATTGCAGTGGATCCTCAAGCCTAACTGTATGGCTACCATAGAGGTATAGAAAGCTTATTTTCAATGGGTAAATTACATTTTCTTTCACAAATAAGTCAATTTATCTGGACCCCATGTTGAATATTTCTGCTTTAAAATAATGTGCTAGTTAAATATCATGTGTGATCTTATAATCCGGGTTGGATTTCATTTCAAGTTATCAACATCTTTAATATAATCTTTTATGACATTAATGTATAATTTGGATTTGACAAACACGATTTCCCAGTTTTCCCACCTAGCTGTCCTGTTCATTAAAAGAAGGAAGTGCCCCAGAAATTAATCTTAATCTTATTTGTCGGTTCTTCCTCTCAGGGCAGTGATGGAGCTCAAGGACCAACTGGTCCAAAAGGAATAAGAGTAAGTTTATTCTTTATTTTTTTTACTGTCTTTACCAGCATACAGCAGGGTGACACTTTCAGAGACGTACTGAGAGAACGTCTCTCTTTGACCAGGTTTACATTCAGTTATTCTCCTCATTTCAGACTAATCTCCATTTTATATACCGGTTTAACTTCATTTTGGTTTGTTTTTCTTGCTGAATTGTCCGATAACGTGTCTCAAAGCCGAATGATTTTAGGTTGTAAAACCCTCCTCTGGCCAGCAGATGTCCACATTTCACCTCATCTTGAAAACACACTCCATGAAGTTATAAAGGAACTCTGTTGGACTTTTACTGCAGCCTTTATGCTTTACACATTACTGATTTGCTTTTCTTTTTTTCCCTCCTAACAGGGGCCGTCTGGACTGCCAGGATTTCCAGGAACGCCTGGACTTCCAGTAAGTCTCCCCCGTCAAAACAAAACAAATCAGGGATGGAAAGAGTACTTGTGAAGAAGATTTGATATTGTTACTCAGTTTACATTGCTTAATGTACTTTACCTTGTATCCTGATTCATCATCTGCTAAGTCCCGCCTACTATGTATCTCTGTTAGCCTGTCAATCAATCTCAGTAGCAGGCGGCAGTTGTGTGTATTTTTAGCTGCTTCGGAGCGGTGTGCGTCCATCAGAAATGACAAAAAAACGCACGCAAGACAAACGTTTCAAACTTAGAACTTTACACGGAAAACGTCTTGTTTTGATAAACAAATGCGTTTTACATTATGAATTATATTTATTGATGAATAGCTTTAATGTGCATTTAATTGCAGCTGGTAAATGTGGAGCTACATTTAAGTTAAGTATTTATGTTAAACAATGGATTGTACAAATCCTACTGTAGTGCAGTGTACAGTATAAATACAAGTAGACGGACAAATAAATATTCATCAGTTAGTATTGAATAATTAAATTATAATACAAAAATAATTGAAACTCTTAAAAGACGTTAGGAAAGAGCAATTCATTTGGTTTCATGGGGGTTTATTCAAAAATGGTTCTGTAATATTCTAAAAACATGTTGCTTCTTTTATTGTTTGCAAGAGCAAGACGAAGTTGTGTGTGTGTGTGTGTGTGTGTGTGTGTGTGTGTGTTTTTTAAATTATATAAGACGACACTACTTTGCAAAAACACTAAGGTGGCACGTGTGATGTAACTTCCTGTTTACCGTGTGTCTCCTCAGGGTCTGCCCGGGCAGGACGGACCCCCAGGCCCCAGAGGATTGGCGGGATGCAACGGTACAAAGGTAGGCTGATGAAAATCTGATGAAAATCTGATGAAAATCTGATGGAAAATCTGATGAAAATCTGATGAAAATCTGATGAAAAATCTGATGAAAATCTGATGAAAATCTGATGAAAATCTGATGAAAATCTGATGAAAATCTGATGGAAAATCTGATGAAAAACGGATGAAAAATCTGATGGAAAATCTGATGAAAAACTGATGAAAAATCTGATGAAAATCTGATGAAAAATTTGATGAAAATCTGATGAAAAATCTTTCGGAAAATGAAAAATAGAATAAAAATGGCATTTAAAACCAATGCTAGTGAATTAGGTACATTCTGACAAGACAAAAACGAGGTAAGACCCCCTAAAAACTAAGTTGCATATAACATATTTCTTAAAGGATAATAATGAGTTATAATTTAGCATCAAGGCTAATCTGTGCCAGCTTTGAATGTCTTTTACACTCGCTCATCTTTTTAACTCCGGAAGTCAACATTTCGAGCCGTAATGCTATGAAATAAGCCTTTTATATGCTGTGACAAAGTCTTAACTCAAGGTCCACTTTCTAATTTTTTCTTGAGGAAAATTTTTATAATATTTTGGTGTGTACTGTGCATACCATACGTGTGTTAAATGTGTTCCTCTTCTCTCCAGGGTGAAAGGGGTTTCCCAGGAAGTTCAGGAATCCCCGGACAGCAAGGACGGCCGGTGAGTTTGCAGCATTGAAGAGAAAAGAGAACTTTATGCGTTAAATGTGGAGGCGTGGACCCTACGCCGTAGCCTGACGTGCACCTAAAAAAATATATAAATATAAACTACATATCCCAGCGACGCACGTTGCTCGGCCGTTGCTTGGTAGCGTTGCATTTCCTCCTGACTCATTACTGGTTTTCCTTCCCCATAAACAACATGAAATCAAGGAGAGGGTTAACTTTTCCTGCTATAGATTTCCCTCCGTGGTCAGAAAGATCAGGACACACACACACACACACACACACACACACACAGA
>NC_045751.1:11238710-11245663 GCF_008692095.1 Etheostoma spectabile | reverse complement strand
CACACACACACACACACACACACACACACACACACTCCCCAGTCCTGCTGTTTTCTTAAAGAGACGACACATACACCAATGCACAAGTAAAACTGGAGCCTCCGCACAACCATAAATCACACTTAACTTTGTTCGATATCAATATTTTTGTTACATTTTCTTCTTTTTCTCCTTCCTAGGGTCCACCTGGTCTGCCGGGACAAAAGGTAAGTGTTTGGTGGGACATGTATACAAGTCATACAAACAGGGGACATCGAGCTTAAGGAAGATATGTGGCACTACATGGACTGCATTTAAAATAATAATATAATTAAAGCATAAAGAAACACATGTAACATGCAAACAATACGAAATAGAATGTGTTACTTGTTGGTGATCTTCCTCTTCTGCAGTGTAATAATAGCAAACAATAATAATAATGATAAATTGTATTTACAATGCGCTTTAGGTTTCAAATGAAATCTCAAAGTGCTACGGTAGCAAGGAGTTCAAAACAGTTCCCAGAATATAACAGAATCAACAAATAGCAATAAAACACCATAAGACTAAAATTAAAACTACGACTGTTAAAAGGCCTTTAACCGACAAAGTGTGGGTGTACTTCTTATTCTCTTGGCTTAGTATTACAGTTCATCATGTCATACTGCTCTGTATTAGAGTCGGCACTGTGTCAGTTTCTACTCTTTAACAAGTGAGATTTTTGCAAATGTTTTTCTGTTTGTTAATGCTGCCATTATTATAAAAGTACACTAAATTCTCCCTTTGTTTTATCAGCTGTTCTTTGGTTAATAATATACAGATACATATAATATAGAAAACGGTCCAGTTGCATTGTTAGTGTTTTCCACAAGATGGCGCTGTTTATTTAATCAGAGATCGGCATAACAGACTGGGAAGCGGTGTGGTAGACAGCGGATGCTTCTATGCTTGCTGATCACATGCCGCTGATATCTCATTGTGTGTTTCTGGTCCACAGGGCGACCCGGGTGATGTGATCTCCACCAATCGTTTTGGAGAGACAGGAGCAGTCGGATTGCCCGGATTACCTGGAGCTACTGTGAGTTTCTTTGTGTATTTTAACCTCTAAAAAAACGCGTACTGTAAAACCAAAAACTTTGTTCAGACTCATGTTAAACTGTATTAACAAAGATACCAAAGTGTACAAAGATGCAAAATATGTCGGGCCACATTTGGTAGAGTTAGCAAATTAGCTTCAATGAAGATCTGGAACATGCTGAGAACAGAAGTGAAAAAAAGAGGACTAGTCCAACCTTAAAGGGGAACTATGCAGTTTTATTTTAGCTTAAATTGCCTTAACTGAACTGAGAAAACGGTGAAGAAATGGCTATAACTGCATAGCGCCGCTTTAAAACTGTATGTTAGGGTTTTATTTAATGTAGATGGACACACCTATTCTTTAACTTTGGTCTTTTATTTGCTGAAATATTAGAAAGAGTTATATTCCTGGCTCTGAATTGACAAATTTCAAATATACACAGAAAAGGCCTCATGTATTTATCTCTATACTATATTTGTGATCATTGCCAAATATTTAATACAAACCCCATTCATCTCTTATACAAACTAATTTGACGATACACTGTATGAATATTCCTAGCCATAAATGCTCGTAAAAGGTTCATTTTCACAGGAAAGTATTTCTTAAAGTATGTGTTTTAAAGTACGTATGTTTCACGACACAGGGAGCTCCCGGTCCCACCGGTTTGCAAGGTCCAGTCGGCCCTCCGGGACCCAGAGGCTATGAGGTAATGAAGGAAGAAATCTTTGTATTTCATTTATATTTATATACATGTTTTTTTTTTTTTTTTATTTCAGTTGAGTAACCAACTGAACCATTAAAGATGTTGAAGTAAACATGGTGGGGTTTTTTTTCAGGGTCGTCCAGGTCCCCCAGGACCTCCCGGACCAAAAGTGAGTCTAAACATTCAGGAGTCAATAGAAAAATGGATTTTACATAGACGGGATGACGTTGCGGTCTCGCCAAATGAATCCTCTTTGTCATTTTTGCCTTCCGGTTGACAGCTAAGTAACTGAGAGCTTGTTGTCTTCTTGCTTTCTCCAACAGGGGAACATGGGATTGAACTTCCAAGGACCCAAAGGAGAGAGGGTATTAATTCCTGTGTATAGCATTGTATAGCATCTTCTAACAATGGAGATTCTGTGCACTACTGTATCCGTACAACTGAATGAGATTAGCTGACCGCGGTATCATACATCTAGCTAAATTAGCATAGTTGTGATTACTGACGTTACCCGATAAATCCAGTCTTGTGCTATTTTTCTGACAAGCAAAAGCCCGCTGTCCATGTCCTGATAAGTGTTTATATTGAAGGGAACTCCCAAACAGCGAGACTCAGTCTCTTGTTTATTGATTTGAACTGCGCGACAATGCGACTCTTTCAGCGGGCGTGTGGGTGTGATGAGCATGAACGTGACAGTTTCACGGGATTGCGCCCACAATCGCTTCCCGTGTGAAAAGCATTAGTAGATTTATTTGATTTGATTAGGACAATGCAGCTTAATCAACATTTAAAGTAAATGTGCCAGCGTTAGCCAGTCTGCTAATTTTCAACTGTAGAATGGTTACCTAGCATGCAAGCCTTTAAAACTTAACCCTTAATCTGGCTTGTGCGTGTGTGCGTGTGTGTGTGTGTGTGTGTGTGTGTGTGAACACAGGGTGACACTGGTATGCCAGGACCTCCTGGTCCTCCTGGGCAGGTCGGAGAACAGAAGAAGCCACCTGAGACGGAGATTCAGAGAGGAGACAAGGTAACTGCCAGCCCAAAACACTCGATTAAAGTAGGCTGCCTTACAGTTGTATTGAAGTTTGGTGTAGTTACTTTCCACTGCCGAGAAAAACTAATGCTAATATTTTAATAGTTAGCGAGCCTAAATGTTAATGCCCGACATCTGTCAGATGCTGGAACACTACTGTTCCCTGTTGGGACACAGATGTTGTTTTGTCCATACCGTTATCCTTTGGGACACAGATGTTGTCCTCTCTGCAGGGCTGTAGTCCGGACTCGAGACCGTTTTTCTATGGTCTCGGACTTGTCTCGTACACGCTAGTATTTGGAAATTAGACCTTTTTTCTATCCTGGACTCAGTCTTGACTTGGACTCAAACCTTTTTGGACTCGGTCTTGTCTTGGACTCGCACCTCTTTGGACTTGGTCTTGACTCGGACTCAAACCTTTTTGGACTCGGTCTTGACTTGGACTCAAACCTCTTTGGACTCGGTCTTGTCTTGGACTCGAACCTCTTTGGACTCGGTCTTGTCTTGGACTCGAACCTCTTTGGACTCGGTCTTGACTCGTACTCAAACCTCTTTGGACTCGGTCTTAACTCGGACTCAAACCTTTTTGGACTCAGTCTTGACTCGGACTCAAACCTTTTTGGACTCGGTCTTGACTCGGACTCGAACCTCTTTGGACTCAGCCATGACTTGGACTCGACTAGTCCTGGTCTTGGATTTGTATTGGACTCGACTAAGGTGACAACAGCACTGCCTTACCGTCACCTGTTGGGAAACAGATGTTGCCCGTACCGTCTCTGGTTCCGGCTCTGACCACGGCTCTTAACCTGATTTACATGAGAAAATGTGAACTAATGTAAAATGAAAGAAATATTTCCATCAGGGTTCTGTTAATGCTGCATCTTTCACTTCAGCCACTTGATGGCAGCAGACCATTTCTACACCTGTTGCTCCGGACAGTAACTCACTATATTTGCAGACTAGTTAGACATTTTTTAGATATTTTGTTACTGTGCTTTGCCAATATTGTGAGTGTTGGACCATGCATGAAGACTATAAATTTATAACAGCGCAGGAATGAGTTACATCTTTGTTTTTGGAAGTGTTTATTTCCTGATGATGTTTTATTGATCAGGTGCATTACTGTGTTGATATTATTGCATGTTGGGATATTATATCACAAAACATCTGATGACAGGGCCCAGCACTGTACATATAAATCTATAAATGAGCATTTCTATTGTAGTTAAACCCTGTGTTGTAGGTTCCATCATCAACCGGTAAAGCTCAGCTATTCGTCACTGGAGGGCACTTTCAATCAGTCAAATAGTTTGGTTGAAACTCTAAATGTTTTCCCTGTAGGGTGATCCAGGTCTTCCAGGTTCCCCAGGTGACCGAGGCTTTCCAGGACCTCCTGTAAGTATCTCTTCCCCACCCGTGAACATCGTAGGGTTGTTGAAAGAGCTCCGCATCACAGAGATCAAAGTTGACTGGTGAGATACAGAAAAAGCCCTGTACTGTTTTGACCAGCCATGTTGTTGTTGTTGTTGTTGTTGTTGTTGTAGGGTCCCGAGGGTGGCCAGAAAGGAGACAAGGGAGAACCAGGAGAACCAGGCAAACGAGTAAGGCCAGATCACACATAAACAGATTTATAAATGTACTTAGTAGGACAATTCGTTCACCTAACTCTTTTTTTCTATTCTAAGTACCTCAGTTTGCTTCAAAGTACTTTATTGAATCTTCTAAAAGCAATTTCATTTCTGGGGCGCCCGGGTAGCTCCCCTGGTAGAGCATACGCCTCATGTAGTCCCGTGTCGAAGTGTCCTTGGGCAAGACACTGAACACCGAGTTGCCCGCAATGCTGCGTGCTGCCTGTGTATGAATGTGTGTGAATAGTGAATGGTTCCTGTATGATGTAAAAGCGTTTTGAGTAGTAGACTAGACTAGAAAAAGCACTATATAAATGCAGCACATGTACAGCGGCTCAGTTCTTGCCGCAGCGCCTGCAGGTTCACTTCCCACCTGCGGCCCTTTGTTGCATGTTGTTCCCCCTCTCTCTCCTCGTTCATGTCTAAGCTGACCTATCAGCTGGTCTAACATGCTAAAAAAAACAATCTTTCAAACAAAAGCAATTTCTTTTTCTTACACTGGAATTAGTGGAGTGGAATTACTGTTGACCTCCAAAAGTTTGTAGTAACTTTTCGACAGAAAGCCTCGTGTGCTGTGCAGAGATGAAAATCTCTCTCAAGTCTTTTTCACTCCATGAATTCCTTCATAGAGTGACTGTCTGAAACCATGCGTCGTTATCTCTCTTTGTACAATTTGTTGCATTGAATCTTTACAAAGACTCACATAAGTGTTGGGATGCAGCTGTGTCGGAGCTACAATGGCGGGCTATTTTTGTTCATATTTTTTGACATATTAGTACAAAATGTTGTCACTTCATTGGAAGCATACCGAGGCTTTAACAGAAACCCTATAACATCCAAATCCTGACATTTAAACACCTTTTTGAAGACACAAGTATAGGCAAAGCTATCCCCATTTTTCAAAAATATCCTCACTTGTAAGGTCTAAACTTCAAAATATAGACGCACAAGACGACACACACATCTTAATGCTTGATGTTTAAAAAAATAAACAGAACATAATAGTCCGTCTGGACCTCAAACCTACCCACTCTGTCTGTAAAGAGTCTCGAGATAACTCTTGTTATTAATTCATAAGTCAAATTGAATTGAGTTGAACCCTTTCCTTCTATCTGCAGGGCAAACCAGGCAAAGATGGCGATCCCGGGACTCCAGGCTACCCCGTGAGTTCTGCCAGCAAACTAGACTAATTCATAACATAACACTTTTTTTTTTTTACTCTTGTGTCTAACTTTCTTTTTTTTTTGTTTCTTCCTTTGTTCACCATCAGGGGCCCAAGGGAGACTCAGGCTTGCCAGGTCCTCCAGGCAGGGATGGAGAGAGAGTGGGTTTTCTACACCTTTTAAAACTATATCCAGCAAGTCATTAGATGATGTCACGCATTGTTTTTGATAACTTGCCCCTGTCCCGCTCTTCTTTTTATTTCTTTTAGGGATTTAAAGGGGATCAAGGATACCCAGGCCCACCAGGAGTGGTGTGTATTCTACAGTACATTTAACAACTCTTAATTCAAGCTCTTCCTATAGCTTTTCTTCTTCTCTACCTGCTAAGTTTCCTCTGGGATGATTTTCTCCGCTCTGCACGTATTCTGGAGCAAGGCCGTAACCGTAGCAGACAGTGGACAACACTAATAGAATAAAACTCGACTTGGCAATTAAAATATGAAGTCAATAAGTTAATAAAAGGAAGAAAATACTCTGTCAAACTCAACTCTAAGAAGGGCCACACTGGAAAAGGAGAATCCCGTCAAGGGGCCAGACAATGGAGTTTGTTGTCGTGCTTTAATTTAATCAAAAATAGAGCTGGGCAATGTGTAGAAAATTTTATATTGTAGAGTTGACTAGTGCTTTCACAAAACATTAACACAATGAGAGTTTTGATTAATCGTCACCAATAACGTGGATACAATGACTAAGTGGGTAAAGGCAGATAATAAAACAGCTAGTAAGTCTGGTAAGTTCAGAAATTTACATTACTTAGCTGTAACGCCGCCTTTAAAACCAGGAACAGACAACTCTTGATATTATGATTTGAGAAGATATCTATCCTCAAATATCTACATCAATATAATATCGATATATGGCCCAGCCCTAATCGAAGAAGCCAAATATATTTGACTGTATTATTGCTTGTCTCATAAAGCTCTCTCCTTTACAATTTGGTCGACCATTGAGCCCTAAAAAGGTCAGCAAAAAGTTCCTCAGCCATTATAGAAATAAGCGACAAAAACGCTGAAATAAAGCACTGAAAAATGTCCCATAAAGCAACAAGAACCAGAAAAATAGCAAAACTGTCAGACAAAAGCCAAGCGGCAAAACGTCTTGAATTTGACAGCAATTTGGCCCGTGGGCCTTGAGTTTGACCTAATCTAATTAGGTAACTGCTTCTCTGGGCACTACATCTTCCTGACCACTAGGTGGAGACATTTCTATCCATCAAGCTTTTCTTATAATTTGTAGAGTCTTTAATCAACTCCTACATTAGGCCAATGGGGTAGGATCAGGGGAGAACTTGCTTGGACGCGTGTTC
>NC_045751.1:11237812-11238700 GCF_008692095.1 Etheostoma spectabile | reverse complement strand
TAATCAATGTCCACACGTACTGTCTGCATTTTGCTGCTGTGACCCATTTATTTTCCCTTTGTCAAACCATTGAAACCTTAACACGATTCTGACTGATCTGACTGACACGCCTGACATGGTGAAAAGCTGTCTGCTCTCCCCGTTTCTCCACACACCTGTGTACCTGTGTACCTGTGTACCTGTGTACCTGTGTACCTGTGTACCTGTGTACTTGTGTACCTGTGTACCTGGGGCTGATTACCTTTATGCCTTCCCAGGCAATGCGCCACCCAGTGCTCCAATATCAAATTGCAGAATGTATACATGGTATATAAACAAAACAAAACAAAGTGTTGTAATGGCTCCAACATAATTTAATCATGTTTTTCTAGCATCTTGTAATGCAAACTTGTAATGTAATTTGTAATTGAAAACTGAGCCATAAAAAGTGGAAAAAACAATAAAAAAAGAAAGATAAATGATGCTCAGTACGCAACATTTCTTCTGACCACAAGGTGGCGATATCTGCATCTGTCTCCTTAAATTAATGCGATTTCTTTCTATATTCATAAAGATTCATCTTGTATATTAATAGTGTGACTTTATTTTTTTTTCTTTCTTAATAAAATAACCAAATAACGTCTGAGTTGCATTAAAAAAGGAGCTTGCATCTCTTGTGAACGTGCTTTCTGCCTGGTGTTGCCTTCAGGTGATCGGCGGGCCGACGGTGGGTCGGGTCGGCCCTAAGGGCGAGCCAGGGTTCCCCGGCACCCCGGGGAGCAAAGGAGACAGAGGACTACCAGGTAAACGTGCTCACACAGACACAAATCTTTCAAGTATACAGTGTTGCTCACAAGCTTACATACCCATGCTTAAGTTGACTGAAAAGAGGAATACAAAAATCATGTT
>NC_045751.1:11237641-11237802 GCF_008692095.1 Etheostoma spectabile | reverse complement strand
ATCTTAATGCCTTAATTAAAAAAAAAGAGGAAAAATCCAACCTTTTAAGGACACCAATTTTCTTTGTGAATGAACATTATATTATAAATAAAGAAATGTTATTTCTTAAAATACAGGGGGCATAAGTATACACCCCCCTATGTTAAAATACAGGGGGCATA
>NC_045751.1:11232430-11237624 GCF_008692095.1 Etheostoma spectabile | reverse complement strand
GTTAAATTCCCATAGAGGCAGGCAGATCTTTATTATTAAAGGCCAGTTATTTCATGGAAAACATTTTTTGTTCTTGTGTTTTGTTTGTGTGAGCTCAAATAGGTAAATGACAAAATAAACTGGCAAATGAATCAAATATGAAAGTCCCAGTTATTTTCCGCTCTAAATAAGTGAGTTTTTTAACTGCTTCTGGTCCTGTCTCCTTCAGGTTTGTCAGGACCTCCAGGACCTCCGGGACTTTCAGCTATCGGTGGTACCGGTCCACCCGGCCCCCCAGGCTTCCCCGGAGAGAGAGGTCAGAAGGGGGACCTTGGCCCACCAGGCCTGTCTTTGCCAGGTTCCCCAGGGCGTCCAGGGTCTCCTGGTGGCCAGGGTCAACCGGGGCCCCCCGGGGCTCCTGGCTTTTCCACACCAGGGCAAATCTGCATTCCAGGCGAGCCCGGGCGTCCCGGGGTGCAGGGAGAGACGGGTTATCCAGGGGAGACGGGCCAGAAAGGTGAGAGAACACAGAGATGCTGGTGTTCATCCAAAACACTGTGAGCAAGATATGATGGCTCAATAGAAAGTATGGGTGCTTCACATCTGTAGGTCAGTTTATTTGGTCCAGTCAAGAGTCGCAAGTCACATGACATTCACATCATTTAAACCTATTTCCTAAACTCCTATGCAATTGGTCAGAACAATAGCTTTAATGCGTTAATTTGACATTGATGAACGTCTGTTACATTCAAGCCGTTGCCAAATGAGTTGCTACAAAGGTAATTAAGACTAAAGACTAAGACTAATTAAGCTCCACACAACTCTCTCTGGATTTCTCAGTACGACTATGTTCAGATAAGATTGTGCCGTCCGGAGTTTCCCTCTCACGTAATGCGCCCTGTCTCTATTGACGATGCAACTCCCTTCTGTGGTGGCGTGTTTTCGTCCGCCACTAACTATAGTCAAAAGATGGCTTATTATACAGTTGTAGAAGTTTGGTTTAATAGCTATTGCTTACCATCCACTAGACAACTCTGAAAAGGTCTGACACCATTTCACATTTAAAGACAATCGGTCTTTATGTCACTGAGTTTTTATTCTCAGACTGGAAGATTTATTTAGTCCTTCAACCTCACAACAATATCCAACACGCTTGATTTTGTCGGAACGTCAAGGTGAGGTGAAGACTGACTTAAGACAGCTCGGACTGAGTTTTATGACTACCTTACACCAACCGATTGAGACGGCGGGAGAGCAAGACTCTCATGATTTCATTCCGATATTGGAAAGTTGCTTGAAAAGTCGTTTGGTGTTCGACATAAGATGTCATAAGATAATAATACAATATCAAGAAGTGGATTCCAGGGTTTTCCCTTTAACGTTATAGCATTTAGGTGCAGCACCCAAGCCGTTTTGGGCAGCACCTGAGACAATTGTAGTTCACCCAGCTGTCTTTGAGCTTTCTGAGTGTTATTTATTTATTATCTGATTTAGCTTATCCAACATTTTAGACACAAATATGGTGATAATAATGGCCCAAAAGGATGTTAACTTTTTTATTATTATTGAAAAACCTATTTTATTTAAGAATAACCACCACTGCAGGGCATAGCAGGGCCCTGCAGGGCATAGAAGTATGTAGCAGGGCGTAGCAGGACATGGCAGGACACTGCAGGGCATAGCAGGATGTAGCAGGGCACTGCTGGACGTAGCAGGACGTAGCAGGGCATAGAAGGGTATAGCAAGATGTAGTAGGGCACTGCAGGGCATAGAAGGGTGTATCAGGGCACTGCAGGGCATAGAAGGGCGTAGCAGGGCATAGAAGGGTATAGCAGGGCACTGCAGGGCATTACAAGGCATAGCAGGGCGTAGAAGGGCTTAGCAGGGCATAGCAGGGCGTAGAAGGGCTTAGCAGAGCACTACAGGGCATAGAAGGGCATAGAAGGGCGATGCAGGGGACTACAGGGCATAGCACGGCGTAGACGGGCACCGCGCAAGAAAACATGGACCCCGAGTCAGTGATCTGTTGTTGTTTCAGGTGAGAAAGGCGACACCTGTGTGAACTGCTTTGGCAGCACCAGCGGCATCCCAGGACCCCCAGGACCTCCCGGACAGCCCGGATTCCCTGGTAACACCTTCCTACTTACAGTAACATATTGCCCATCAGTCAGCTTTTGGTAGACATCTTTGGGAGGGCGTTGGTTTTATGAAAGAGCTGCCAAGTTCCTACGCACTGTAGCGGTCTTTAATCATTTCTCACGTTAAGCAGTGTAAATCGTATCTATTATATCATCGTTATAGCTGTATTTGTAATTCCTTCCCTCTCCTCCGTCAGGAACCCCTGGCTCCCCGGGTATCAAAGGAGACAGAGGATTTTCAGGAACACCTGGTGCCGTTGGACCGCCTGTTAGTACTTTTTACTTTTCCTAAAATGGCACATATCATTCTCATCACAGTTATTGGGGGATCTGGGGAATGAAAATACTACTCTAAAGATATTCTTTGAGCTTTAAATTTGAGCTTCAAAATTAAATTTCAACATTTAGCTCTGGAAAACTGGACTGCTGTCAGTAGCAAGAAAATTTAAAAATAATCGGGGCTGCCGACACCGTGTTATCCTCCTGCTAGCGTTAGCCCCCAACAGGCTCAAACAGGGCACGTTTTAAACGTGTTTTTAGCCTCTTAAGATGGTCAAAATGTCGTTTAAAGTGCCTACCCATGTGCAGTGATTTCTTTCGAGGGAACAGAGAGAGTCTGACTGCAGTAGATGTGACAGAAAGGCATAAAAGTTATGTTAATCCATACCTTTATTTATTTCCTGTTTTCCGGTGGAGTCCACACGAGTCAATTGTCGAACTCATGCAATCCAAGATTCCAAATTGTATTTTTTCCACAAAAAAAACGATTTGCCGTTGTTAGGTCCTTAGTAATGGATATGTAGAAACAGGCTATAACCTGACACCACAGTGGAGGCTGGAGAGCAGAGCAGAGCGGTGGCTTCAGTAACCCACTGTCGCTTAGCTACCTATGCGCATGCGCGATAGCTCTTGAACTCTTGAACTGCAGCTCTCCTGGCTCCACTGTGGTAAAACCAAACCAAAGTCGCGAGTTGAGTTGTTCCCATCCAGTGGAAGCATTAAATGCCTGGCTTTGAGTCTGAGTTTGATTGAACTCCTATGGTGAATAACAAAAATCTAAATCTACCAACTACATTGTCTTCTTTGCTGTCTGTCCTTTCCTCTCCAGGGTCGCCCTGGTCCTCAAGGTTCTCCAGGGTTCCCCGGAGGAAAGGGAGACCCAGGCGATGTCATTACAGTCAACGGCTTGCGGGGAGAGAAAGGGGACACTGGATTCCCGGGATCCCCAGGGCTCCCCGGTCTGGACGGTCGGCCCGGTCGCGATGGACAGCAAGGATCTCCGGGACCCAAAGGAGCTCCTGTAGGTGGCCCTCGCTCTGTCATTTAAATCCATCCATCTGTCCACTGCCCACTTCATAACTTAAAATGTCCTCGACAGGGCTCTCTGCTGGTGAAAGGAGAACGAGGCAGCCCTGGTGAGCCAGGTCTTTCAGGTATTCCAGGAGACAGGGGTCCTCCAGGGAGCCCTGGCTACGGACCTCCAGGACCTAACGGAGAGAAAGGTAGCCAGGGCGTCTCGGGAAGACCTGGAGGTCCGGGTGCACCCGGTAAGAAGACAATTTCTTTACTGATTTTTTTGCACTCACAGGTAGTACATTACAACTTTGTAACCAGTCCCAACCCACAACCCTTGACCAAAATCAGAGTATTTGTCCTTCTTCAACCTGCGGTAAAGCTGAATAAAAACCAAACCAATAGTACAGTGGTGAAATATTACTCTTGTTATATTAAGTGCCAGGTAACATGTTTGTAACATCAAAATGGTGCCATAGGGAGCTTCGCTTATAGAGGTGAGGCTTACCCCCATGGTTGTTTTGTGTACAGTAACCATAGCAATGCACAGAGCAGGCCTTAACAAGCAAGAGGCCGTAAACTGTCAAAAAAGGCAGTAAAAACCCTGATTGAGACGCAGATGCCAAATTCGCTGCATAGGCCTACATTTAGGCCTTTATTATATAGTACATCTGAAGATGTGACAGGGGAGAGAGAAGGAGAATGACATGCAGCAAAGGTGACAAGGACTGAACCTTTGTTCATGGGGCGCACCCTCCACCAGGTGAGCTACCCAGGCACCGCAATACCAAAATATCTTAATCTGAAAGTGCTTAATTTGGAAAAAAAGGCTTTATTCTTAATATCCAAACAGAATATACTGTTTATATGACATGTAACAAATGCAGTATATCGTATATTCAGATTCATAGTGGAATATTGGTGTGTATGTAAACGTGCTCTGTATTACTGTCCAGTAGTCTTTGTCTTTCCCGTCTCTCTCTCTCCTGATGACATACATAGAGATCCTTTAAACCGGTGTTTTCTCCCCTGCAGGTGCTAAAGGAGAACCGGGCCTGACGGTGGCTGACAAAGGCTTACCAGGACCCAGAGGACCGGAGGGCGAGCCCGGACTGCCTGGCTCACCAGGTACACAGTTATTATTTTACAGTAAAGGATTGTTTTCTTTTTTGCCCTGCAGCGTTGACTCCAGGAAACTAAGGTGACAACGTTTCTGTTGTCTGATTGGTTGGCAGGTAGCCCGGGTCAGCCCGGACAGACTGGTTTCCCTGGGTCACCAGGATCGAAGGGTGACCCTGGACTCCCAGGCATCGGACTCCCAGGACCCCCCGGAGCTAAAGGTAAAAACACCAATGAACCCTTCCGCTCATCCTTCTTCCTCCTTGTCTTCATTTTTCAGCTTCCTGTTGCTTTTTCCTCCTCGTCCCTGCGCCCCCTCCTTCACCTTCACATCCTCCTCTCAATACGTCTCACGCCTTCTTCTACTCCTGCTATTGTCCGCTCACAAATCCTCTGTTCATCCCCAACTTTTTTGTCCTCCTCCGCCCTCACTCCCTCTCCATTTTCTCCTCCAGGATTCCCAGGTATCCCTGGCCAGCCAGGAGCTCCAGCAGCACCGGGCAGACCAGGAGTAGACGGACTCCCTGGCCAGCCTGGATTTCCTGGACCCAAGGTAGATAGATAAATAAATGGATGGATAAGGTGCTTTATTGATACTAATGGGAAATTCACACATAGATAGATAGATAGATAGATAGATAGATAGATAGATAGATAGATAGATA
>NC_045751.1:11230662-11232412 GCF_008692095.1 Etheostoma spectabile | reverse complement strand
TAGATAGATAGATAGATAGATAGATAGATAGATAGATAGATAGATAGATAGATTTTTGAATTATCGGATTTTACTTGTTTATTTGGCAAATTTCGCCAATTCGTTTTCTTGTTATAGGGTACTATTTATCACAAGGTACATTGAATTAACCGTTTTCCTGTGTGTGTGTGTGTGTGTGTGTGTGTGTTTGTGTGTGTGTGTGTGTCTGTGTGCGGCTTTGACAGGGCGAGCCTGGCTTTGGCCTCCCTGGCCCCCCAGGTTTACCAGGAGTACCTGGAGCTAAAGGTTTCACCGGACCAAAGGGAGATCCCGGTTTCCCCGGCGGCCCCGGCTCACCTGGTCGATCTGGATTTGATGGCTCTCCAGGACTGAAAGGTATTCGGCAGCTCTGTTAGGCCCAGTTCTGAAGCGGCCCGTCTCTGCTCAAACCAGCTGATGGTTTTACAGGGACTCAGCTGGTCCAGAGACTGGTTTTAGAATTTAAGGAACGTCAGCTGTTTCAACAGCCAATAGAGGGGTCAGCTGGTCAAGTCAGCTACAAACTATAGAATTAAATTGATCCATTATCCATTTTATTTCAATTTTACAAACTGTCAACTGGTAGAAATGGCAGATGCAAGTACTAAGCCTGAAAGTCGCAACTTAGAACCAAAGTACAAAGAGTTGTACTGTGACTGTTGCCGAGTCAAACATTGCAACTATTTGCATCTCGCTGCAAATCTTTGGTCTGATGTGGGCTTTACTGATTTCGATGCATGCTTACACACACAAATGTAATCACCTATCCTCCCAAAAACTCTTCAAAGCCTGCAGTACACCAAGCTCACTCTCTCGTCCATCTCTGTCCAGGTGACGCCGGTACACCCGGTACACCCGGAGCTCGTGGTCCCCCCGGATCCCCCACCATTGGCTCACTGGGGGCTCAAGGCCCCCCTGGACCCCCTGGACCAATGGGACCCCCAGGTGAGATACATAAGGCTGTATTTTCTTGCAGAATCCTTTCTCAAAATTGTCATTGTGTTGATAGGAACTGACACATGTCCAGTACAGCTGTTACTTGGTGCCAGGGATGTAACGATGCATCGTAAGGCGGTTAAAATCTTTATAAATGTGTAAGATTAAAAGATAAAAAATGAATGAGATGCAAATTTGCAAAATTCAAAGGACTTATTGCGTAATCTACTCTAGATTTCATTTGTTGGACTTCCAACATCACTATGTCTTCTTAGTTTATTTATTTAAAGAGATTTTATTTCTATTTATATAGTTTTTGATGTGGGATTTGTATGGTCTGTCAAATCCTATTATTTACAAAGTATTTATTAATTTAAGATAAAATACAATTTCACTGTCACTCGATAAGAAGACACATCTGTTGTTTTGCCCAGTTTATAGAAATAAAGGAATACTTTCTCGTCATTTGTCTGCAGCTCATTGCGTATGAAAATAAATCCTGAGAAAATTGTGTCATGAACCTACGATCGCGAATCAAATCAAATTGGGAGTTTAGTGTATCGTTACATCCCTAATTTTACATGAGATTTGTTGTTTTTCATTTTGTGTCGTATCTGTGTTTGTTTTTACATGTTTACCATGTTGACATATGTGTTAGTTTGTATGGGAAGTCTCCCAGGACTGTGCATGGCCACCCACTTGTCCGTGTTTTGAGCTTGTGAAGGTGTCTGGATGTCCTTTTGGTTGAGGGGTCCAAACTATGTGTTGCACACTTTCCATGTGAGCCCCCCCCCCC
>NC_045751.1:11228831-11230652 GCF_008692095.1 Etheostoma spectabile | reverse complement strand
CTCCAAAGCACCAGGCGGTCGAGGGTTTGTCTGGTTGATTATAAAAAAACACAGTCACTCTTTTGGGTGTCATGGTGATCACGGTGATTGAATGTGTGTGTATGATGGTTACCACGCTTGATCTGGGGAACGTTTCCCTCACATCTTCATCTTGTCTGTGTTGTTCTTGCGAGTGCCACATTTTGTTTTCTCTCTCACCCTTTTTCCCGGCTGCATCACCATCCTCCTCTTTTTGAGCAACACACGTCAACGCCTCACCGTTTTAACATCACTCAAGGCTCTCTCTTCAGGAGCACATCAATCGTAAACTAACCTCACAGAGTTTTGGTTCACCACAATTAAACCTCACGCCGCTCTTCCTTCGGATGTGCACAAAAAACCTCAAACTAACAAAAAATCCAACAAAATCTTTCAATACTCTCCATTCAGAGTGTTTGCCAACCGGCTTCATAAGGAACTTTAAAACGCATTTAATGCATTATATACTTTGTTTTCCTCATCTCATCTTTGGCTTTATCCAACGCTCCGCCCTCTGCTCTTTGAAACACGCCCCTCCCTTACCTGCGACCCTTTGATGCCAAGGCGAGAAAGGTATTGTAACCCAAAACCGGTTCTGCTTGATGGCCAGTTAATGGTGACACATAAAGTATCACACGTGACAATGTTTGCCAGCGTTGGGCTTTAAAGGTCTCATATCATGCCCATTTTCAGGTTCATACTTGTATTTTGGGTTTCTATTAGGACATATTTACATGCTTTAATGCATATTTTTTCCTCATCACTTGTCTTTCTTAATATACCTGTATTCAACCTCTGTCTGAAACGCTCTGTTTTAGCGCCGGTCTCTTTAAGACCCTCTCCCCAAAAAGCCCAGTCTGCTCTGATTGGTCAGCGTTTCTGGGTCTTCCTTGTTTAAAGGCACCGTTTCTGAATACGGGTTGTGGCTGGAAGGGGCACAGCTTCAGCCGTGAGTGATGCACAATCTTGCAAATATAATATAATATTCAAGTTTTAAGATTTTTATTTGCCATTTGGGCATACACCAAACAGTCCAGGCACATGTGACTCATGTTGCAGGCTCTTTGAGTCAAGTAAAAATAAAAAAAGATTTAAAGGCAAAGAAAAGCACACCGACTAAAACAGGAAAAACAATTATACATATAAGGGAAATAATTTGAGATAAAAGACTGAAAAACTTAGATACTGTGCAAAAGAGTGCAAAAATATAATAAATTATGAATATTGTAACTGGAGGATACAACTACAGGGGATATTGCTATTTTTAATACCCAGGAAAACAAACATGCCTTTTCCTCTGTATTAAAAATAGCAATATCCCCCTATAGTTGTATAGGAGTGTTTAAATCTAAACTTAACGTTTTGGTGCCTAAACCTGGCTGTCGTCGCCACTTTTTCCGCGGCTGTATTTCTTCTAGCCACAACCGTGAATACGAGCCGTGAGCATTTCTCTGTGCATGAGCGTTTTGATACTTTCACAGTATTTACACAGCACCTCGGCCTGCTTTACGATCAAAGAAGAAATGGATATCTCACTTCCTTACAATATGGGGCCTTTAAAATTCACAGTATTTGAGGTATTAAGACTCATTTATTTTGTATAGATAGAATTATTGTGTGTGGATACCTGTTTGTTTTTAATGTTCCACTGCTTTGTCTACGGAAAACACACACGATTGATCATATCCTGACTGCATCGGCATGTGTCTTAAGACCAGATTTAACTATTGTTATTACTATAGCATTTAGTTGTGGGCTCATCACTGGGGAGGGGGGGGGGTAGGGCATTCAGTTTCTATATCA
>NC_045751.1:11224928-11228821 GCF_008692095.1 Etheostoma spectabile | reverse complement strand
ACAATATAATCTTGATATCATTATTGCAGGATGGATTGTCCAATCAGTGTGACTCCTAATATTATTATAACTTTTGTATTTATTCTGTTTTAGTTAATATATTTTAGTTTGGGCTTTTTGTTCTTTTTTCTCTTTCTTTTCAGTTTGTTAGTTTATTTCTAGTTTAATTGGAGATTGCACTAGAGAGTGCCCAGATTACATTTTTGCATCTGTCCATCACATTTTTTATTGGTGATGTGTATGTTAATCTGCACTAATTGTTTATGTGTAAACGAGTAAACTAAACTCAACTAAATTGAACAGGATTCCCTGGATCAAACGGAGAGAAGGGAGACCCTGGCCCCCCAGGTCTAGATATTCCAGGTCTGCCAGGAGACAGAGGAACTCCCGGTTTCCCAGGTTCCCCGGGACCAGTTGGAACTCCAGGACCCCCTGGAGGACCTGGACGGGACGGCCTGCCTGGACTGCCAGGTAAAAACTACTGCTAACGTGATTATTCTACGGTCATCAGGACTAACAGTAGCTAACTAACAGGCCTACTGGCTTTCTGATGTTAAAAAAAACTAACTGTGTTTTCTTCCCATCAACCATCATCTTTGGCTTTTTCCGATGTTTTTTTCTAAGCTTTTAAAAAAAGAAAAAAATCATAGCCTAATTTTAATTTTACAGTACATTGCACATCATTATTTACATTATGCAAAAACAGTTTCTCATTTTCTTTTTCAGCGCTTTTTGTCTCTTTTTTTTGTCATTTCTTCCAAGGTTTTGGTCACTTTTTTAAAATGCTATAAAATTCCATAAAACAAACACAATTCGGTGAAAGTAATCATTCATTTTAACTCAAGAACATTGTATGGCATCCATGTTATTTTTAGGCAAATTGGTTAAAAGAAAACCAAGATCCTGATATTAAAAATAAAAAAAAACGGGTCAAATTGGACCTGAGGAAAACACAAGGGTTAAACCAATCAGAATCATCTCAGGTGCCGCTAAGCTCTGGACGGTGGCCCTGTGAAACAGTCTCGGGGAGGAACTTATTTGGTGGAACGTTTGCACCCAAAAGAAAACGCCACACACATACATGGTAAACTTCATTAGCTCTTACCAGTGGATCGCCACAGCTATCCCACCACTCTGTCCCAAAACGCCTCAGTTAGAGAGGAAAATGCCGTACATGTTCTTAGTAAATCTTTACAATCACTCCCCCAAAAGAAACAGCGTGTAGCTTGCTAGCTCAAAACACCCGGCGGCGAATATCCTGGAAATGAAGTGTTGCCGTCCCAGACTAAGATATGACCGACTATATGATGGTCTTGGTAATTGAACACATCATTTTTTTGTTTTTTTTTCTGCTCTAACTGTAACGTCCGACTGGCTGCAGGTCTTAAAGGAGACATGGGCCCCATGGGATCTCCAGGACCTTCTGGAGAATCAGGAAGACCAGGAGGACCCGGCGGTCCAGGACCTAAAGGTGTTCACTCATAACTCTTACATACAGCACACATCACACACAGTGGGTCCCGAGTTATGTTCCCCACTTTGTAAATTTTATTTCTGTAGTGTTTTAATACAAGAAAACGGTATGTTAATGGGAAAAAGCTGACACAAGCTTTTACTCAATTTTTTACATTTGTAAACACAGGTTTAGATTATTAATTCCATGAGGAAATTCATGATTCATTATTTAAGTAAATGTAGAGATGCTAATCCATTAGTTGTCAACTATTAAATTAATCTACAACAGTTTTGATAATCGATTAATCGGTTTCAGACATCTTTTATGAAAAATATGTCAAAATTCTCTGATTGCAGCTTGTTAAATGTGAGGATGTTCTTTCCTCTTTGACAGTACACTGAATATCTTTGAGTTGGGGGACAACATTTTGACTTTGGGGAACACTGATCCACATTTTTCACCATTTTAAAGACCAAACGACTAATCTGTCAAAGGTCCCATGACACGGTGCATTTTGGATGCTTTTATAGACTTTAGTGGTCCCCTAATACTGTAACTTAAGTCTCTTTTATATAGACCTTAGTGGTCCCCTAATACTGTATCTGAAGTCTCTTTTATATAGACCTTAGTGGTCCCTAATACTGTATCTGAAGTCTCTTTTATATAGACCTTAGTGGTCCCTAATACTGTATCTGAAGTCTCTTTTATATAGACCTTAGTGGTCCCTAATACTGTATCTGAAGTCTCTTTCATATAGACCTTAGTGGTCCCTAATACTGTATCTGAAGTCCCTTTTTATAAACCTTAGTGGTCCCCTATACTGTATCTGAATTCTCTTTTATATAGACCTTAGTGTGTCCCTAATACTGTATCTGAAGTCTCTTTTAAATAGACCTTAGTGGTCCCTAATACTGTATCTGAAGTCTCTTTTATATAGACCTTAGTGGTCCCTAATACTGTACCTGAAGTCTCTTTTATATAGACCTTAGTGTCCCTATCTGTATCTGAAGTCTCTTTTATATAGCTTAGTGTCCCCTATACTGTATCTGAAGTCTCTTTATATAGACCTTAGTGGTCCCCTAATACTGTTCTGAAGTCTCTTTATATAGACCTTAGTGGTCCCCTAATACTGTATCTGAAGTCTCTTTTATATAGACCTTAGTGGTCCCTAATACTGTATCTGAAGTCTCTTTTATATAGACCTTAGTGGTCCCCTAATACTGCATCTGAAGTCTCTTTCCCAAAATTCAGCCTTGGTGCAGAATCACAGCCATTAGAGCCAGTCCCACAATGAGCTTTCCTTAGTATGTGCCATTTCTGAGTCTGTAGCTTTTGAGGAGGGGGGGGGAGCATAGAAAGGGGAGGTAACCTTGCCCCTTATGACCTCATTAGGGGCAAGATTCCAGATCGGCCCATCTGAGCTTTCATGTTCTCAAAGGCAGAGCAGGATACCCAGGGCTCGGTTTACACCTATCACCATTTCTAGCCACTGGGGGGGCCATAGGCAGGCTGGGGGGACGCACATTAATGTTAAATAACCTCATAAAGTGACATTTTCATGCCATGGGACCTTTAATCCAGAGAACAATGGACAGATTAATCAACAATGAAAATAATCATTAGTTTCAGTAATGACTAAATGTCTTGCTTTGTAATTTATGTTGTTGCTATAACAAAAAGAAACATAGGAGTTAGGGAAACTTTTTAAAGAGGATAAAGAAACAAAGTGCTGACGACCGCTAAACTTCTCTGATTCTCCCGTTTCTTCTCTGCAGGTGAACCTGGATTCCCAGGCCGAGACGGTGGACCCGGCGGCCCCGGTGCTAAAGGAGATAAAGGAGATGCCGGCATCCAGGGACCCCCAGGAACCATTGACCCCTCACAGATTCTGAAGGGACAGAAAGGAGAACCTGGACTGTCAGGTACAGTCGAAAATAAAGCTTTTTTTTTTTTTTTTTTTTTTTTTTTTTTTTTTTTTCAAATGTCGATTTTCTGTTTCAAACCGATCTTCATTTGAATGATTCGATATTGATTTATAAAATTCCAGAGATCGACTAGTTTTAAAGCTAGACTGAAGAAATTGGTAAAAAGAAACCACTTCAAACGATCTACTCAACCCATGTCAGTCTAAATAACGCTCCAGAGTGAGGCAAAAAACGGGCATGGAGATGACCGGCTTTAGGTAGAATTCAATTCAATTTTTCAATTCAATTTTATTTATAGTATCAATTCATAACAAGAGTTATCTCGAGAAACTTTACAGATAGAGTAGGTCTAGACCACATGCTATAATTTACAAGGACCCAACAATTAGTTCTGTTAATATATATTTTTTTACATACATTTAAATATACAAAACATAGTTTGATTTAAATTGGCTGGACAGGCCGGTGAGTAAAGTGGGCGGACCAGTGAGTAAAGTGGGCGGACCAGTGAG
>NC_045751.1:11222341-11224918 GCF_008692095.1 Etheostoma spectabile | reverse complement strand
GGACCAGTGAGTAAAGTGGGCGGGCCAGTGAGTAAAGTGGGCGGGCAAATGAGTAAAGTGGGCGGGTCAATGAGTAGAGTGGGCAGATCAGTGAGTAAAGTGGGCGGATCAGTGAGTAAAGTGGGCGGGTCAGTGATTAAAGTGGGCGGGTCAATGATTAAAGTGGGCGGGTCAATGAGTAAAGTCGGTGGGTCAGTGAGTAAAGTGGGCGGGCCAGTGAGTCAAGTGGGCGGGGCAGTGAGTCAAGTGGGCGGGCCAGTGAGTCAAGTGGGCGGTCCTGGCCCATTACTGACTACCGCCTGATACATACACAAAGATATTAAACATTAAGATGAGAGAAACAATAACTACAGAAACAAATATATACAATATAGTATAGTGTAGTGTTTTGTATATGAAAAAGGAGGTTGAAAAAAAATATTTACATGTATAGCATGTGCAATGGGCAGACAAAGTATAAAGTATAGTATAGATAAAGTATTCAGTAACTACCCGCTGTATAATGAAATACACAATGCTTGTGTTCTACAGGTGGACCAGGATTTTCAGGTCAGAAAGGCATCGCCGGTCTCCCTGGTGATTCCGGGCTACCAGGATCAGATGGACGACCCGGACTCCCCGGACCACCAGGTACCAACACACACCCCCATGCACACATACACACATACATGAATACACGCTTACTTGTGCAAGGGGATTCCTAACGGGCTGTTTCCGCTGTGCTGCAGGTCCCAAAGGAGATCCCGGCATCCCAGGAGGCCCTGGAGGTCCTGGGCTTTCAGGAGCTAAGGGCGGAATGGGAGAAATGGGATTTCCAGGTGAGTTTGAACTCAAAGGGGATTCGTGGTCACTGAGGCTTCATTCACACAACAATGTTTTGGTTAAAAGACTGAGGAAAAACTGACTTTTTGTTCTAATACGTACTTTGAACTGCGCGGTGCGGGAAAGTTGATTGCGATATACGATCTCAACGCTAGATGGGAGAAATTCCTACACATTGGAGCTTTAAATTAAACTGATGATTGGTAGCATTGTAAAGTTTCTAGCCAATTTGGCCGCTGATGAATGAGGCGAAGCGTCTTTTTGAATCGTCCGGCTACAAAAACAATGCGACAAGTGTTGCCAGATTGGTCGATTTATTAAAAATACCAAACGTGTTTTGGTATTTTTGTGTCTCTGGCTTGGAAACGTAATCTTTATCCACCAACAGTGCTTGGAGAACTAATCCTACATTTCCCATGAACATTAAGTCCTGGCGCGGCAGACACCCGTTGGCTACGGGCCAAGCGTGCATGGTATCGATTACGAGCTACGCTACAATGGAGAAGACTAACGGAACCGAGCCAGTGGCTAGTGGCAAATCTGATTGGCTGGTTACTTTAAAAATCTACGAGCCATGTTGGCTGGTGATCAAAAAAGTTCATTTTAAACGCACATGCCCAGTGTGTGTGTGAATGGTCATGTGATTCTGCTACTGGGGCAAAAACTCGTTTTTTTTTTTTCTCAAAAAGCCAATTAAACATGAAAACGTAGCAGTGTAGATGTCGCCTGAAAGCTGTTCTGTGCCAGTTAGTTGATTGAACATGTTTCCTCGTTTTTCTCGTGTATTGGCTCCCAGGTGATACCCAATCAGCAGAGACGTGTTTGTAAACTCACTGTAATAAAAAGGCAGGGAGTCTCGCACCCAAGAGGGTGTTTAACCCCCCCCCCGTTTCAGTCTAGAAAAACGTTTTTTTCAGGGCTGAACGTGGCCCTGATTTCTTTTTCATAAACGCTGATGTCACGCTTTGATGATGTCACAGGTCCGTCAGGGCAGAAGGGTCTACCAGGTCAGCCAGGTCGGCCTGGATCCCCGGGACAGCCAGGAGGACCCGGTTTCCCTGGGGCCAAAGGTGAACCAGGCTCTGCTGGAGTCGGACCACCGGGATTGTCTGGACCCAAGGTACAGACCCGACTCAAACACTGACACGTCTTACATCAGAAAAGCTTGTGTGTAGCGCTGGAACATTTTCAAATTTTGCTGTACACATAATTGTCTCTGAAAGTCAAATCTAAAAATATTTATTATATGTGTTACTTTTTAAAAACGAATCCCAGCATCCATCTTTTGGTTAAGTCGTTGTTATGTAATCCAGATAATGTCGTAACACAGGTACACAGCCTATAAAGTAAACCACACCTCTTTATTATCATTACATTACATTACATTACAATCCATGTAATTTAGCTGCCTCTTTTATCCAAAGCGTCTTACAATTGCTATATGTGCTATATATGCTCCAAGTCGCACGCCTCTGGAGCAACTATAGGTCAAAGGGATGCTATGTAGTTTTGGCCATTTCTTTGCTGTTTTCTTGCATGCTTCTCTATAGAGTTCACCTACAGGTTTCTCTATAGTGCTCCCCTACAGGCTTCTCTATAGTGCTCCCCTACAGGCTTCTCTATAGTGCTCCCCTATAGGCTTCTCTATAGTGCTCCCCTACAGGCTTCTCTATAGTGCTCCCCTACAAGTTTCTCTATAGAACTCCCCTACAGGTTTTTATATATAGCTCTCCTTCAGGGTTCTCTATAGAACAC
>NC_045751.1:11211276-11222319 GCF_008692095.1 Etheostoma spectabile | reverse complement strand
CCCCCCCCCCACAACTTTGGAATAGATATTTAGCAGCTACGATGTTTACTTGTGTCTGACTCCTTGCTCGGCCAATCAGAGTGCACATTTTAGCTTCACACCTTGTGTTTTCTGTCTCTCAAAGGGTGAACCAGGTCAGCCAGGTTTCCAAGGAAATTCAGGACTGAAAGGAACTGCAGGATCCCCCGGTCTCCCAGGGTTACCAGGAGGGCCTGGTCCCAAAGGCGACAGCGGAATCCCAGGACTACAAGGTGAGTCTGAGGTTTGACTACAGCGGGTTTCAGAAAGAGCCACAGAAGTACAGACATCATGTCCTCTGCTAATATTTTAAACGTACAATATGTCACTTTCTGCCGCTAGGGCTGGTTAATCAAACCAATGGATGTACATAAACACAGACTTTTGATGACGCCGTGAAGTTGCATGGCATTATGGGAGTTGTTATCTTCATTATTAAACACCATTGCCAATTAAAAAGTTCTGCAACAAGTTTATCTATTCAAGTTGTATTCATGTTACATTTGGTAATGTTTCTCCGTGTCATTCTACTGAAAATAGCTCCAGTTTCCAGGGCTGGGTATTGAATTTAATACTTTTTTCCTCCTTAGTATCAAGTATTGAAAATTTACCTCGTCATTTAAAACCACATTTCAATATCTTTCAATAAGGAGCAAGTCCTATTAGCACCAGTAAGGCAATAAGCATGCAGCATGTTTCTACCAAGATCTAATATAAGCCCAGTTCAGACCAAAGACTTGCAACAAGCCGGTCTGCAGCGTTCTGAAAGCTGCCGCTTCACACCAATGCGACAATATGAGACGGTGTATCATCTCCATAACGACGACTCTTTGTTGTTTGAGTTGAGCAGAGACGGTCACGTAACTTCAGATTCTGAAAATGTTTAGTCTTGTCGCAAATCTTCGGTCTGAACTGGGTTTAACGTCGCAGAGACAGACACAGATTTACACAGATTTGTGCTGTGACAAATTCATTTTCGTTCAAATGGATTTTATAAAATTGGTATCAAAATAAGTATCGTTCAGGAAATGCTATCAAAGTCACGGTATTGGTATGATTACCGATATGAGTACGTTTTTTAGGCCAATACCCAGCCCTAGCAGTTTACCCCACATACCTAATTACTTTTTTCTTCATTCGATTAGTATCACTAACTGACCCGCTAGCTTTATTCATAGCTAATTATACTCCGCAACTGTAAAAAAAAGCTGTATTACGATTACTGAGTGTAAATCTTTCCGTGACATTGTATGATTTACAATTGCTCTCGAATGCATCATCTGGGTTCCCGTGTTTTGACCGAAGTTAGAGGAACCAGAGAGGTCAAAGGTTACATGACGCCACTGACAGGCGTTTCTTTTGACATTTTAATGCAGAAATGTTACAGACTGTACCTTTAAATCATTGTGCGCTCGGTGTCGACTTGCAGTCGTGTTGAAAACAAAGCTGACGTGTTGTCCACCTTCTCCGCTCAGGACCTCCGGGTATCCCCGGTCCCAAGGGTCTCGACGGAGGGCCTGGTACACCGGGTTCCACCGGAGCTCCCGGTAGACCAGGAGAGTCCGGCCGACCAGGAGGACCAGGGTTGCCAGGAGACAAGGGTCAGGCAGGTCGGGACGGGATCCCAGGACCGGCTGGAATCAAAGGAGACCCCGGTAAGTCAGCACAATGCTCGGAAAAAAGACCAAATTCAAGATTTCCACGTTTTGTTTTTGATTTGTTGCACTTGTGATTCACGTCTACTCCAGGGCTTCCTGGTTACGGCGGACCCGGTGCTCCGGGGCTTCCAGGGTTGCCAGGTGAGTCCCTATCAGTGCTGGCGTGTAACTAACTACTCCAGCGCTGTACTTAAGCACACATGTTGAGGAACTTTACTTCAGTCTTTTCATTTCATGCCACTTTCTACTTCTACTCAGGGAGAAATATTCTACTTTTTACTCCATTCAGTGGTGTAGTCTAGTGTTTTGTAGAGAGTATCCTGGGATTCTTCCCTCCCAGCGTCATGCTCGCCCGTCCCAGAGCGAGACCCCATGTGTTTTTTGTAATGTTAGAGTGTTAAAGTGTAGAAAAAAGCCTCATCCGGCCGATATTTGATATTTTCTGTACACTAACGTCTGCTGCAGTGTCACTAGAAGCAGCAAAAGCTTCATGAGCCGGCTCACCAGAAACAAAAAATAGTGTATTTTTAGTTTTTTCCTGTTTTTGTTGTATATCTCCTATAGTCTATAGCAAGGCTGACCGATTTTGGGCCACGTTTGGCCCGTGCTCTCTTTGTTTTGGCCTGCCGTGGATTTGACATGCTCATGCTTATTTTCCTCTTATTTTAAAAGTAACGACTACAAAACGTACATTTTCTGCAGTTAAAAAGTACTTAATCTGAGTTTAACAGTAATGTAAAGCACAGTGCTGTTAAACTTCCCATTTAATCTACACACACGTTTTGTCTATGGAGAATGGCAAAAATTACGGTATTCCAAAACATCAGCATTTATTCTTGGCCCATTGCCTTCCATCCAGATACATTTTGAGCCTTCATATGAAAGAATTTGGGCACCTCTGGTCCATAGTGATACACATTAGTTCATTTTAAAAAATGTTGGCGTTTTTTGAACGCCAAGCCACTGTGTTGCTGTTCCTTGGCGACTTGCAACACAGACGGGGTAAATTTATGAATGAATTTGTGTAAGTTCTGACACAAAACATCGTCACGTATCCTCAGGCTTTTGTAAGTGGGTATTCATGGACATCCTTGACTTTTCCTAGTGGGAATCCAGTGTATTCCTGCGTATCAGGTAGACTACACCACAGACTGCATTCATCTGACAGCTTTGCTTACTAGTTACTTTACACATTAAGATTTTTGCCCACAAAACACATGTTTATAGAATAAGATGGCCCCTATTTTAACAATCTAAGCGCATGCCGTGAAGCATCTGGCGCGGGTACAAATCCACTTTTGCTTGAAAAAATGGGGGCGCAAAGATGGGCGCAGGTACATTTGCTAATTAAAAGACATGAGGACTTTTACTTGTAGCAGAGTATTTTTACAGTGTGGTATTAGTACTTTTACTTAAGGATCTTAGTACTTCCTCCACTGGTAACCGTCCCCTTTCTGTAAGAGGCAAGTTTGTCCTGATTATTGTTGCTGCACCGATATAACAATCTCTCCTGGATCTCTCACCCAGGCTCAAAGGGAGACGCCGGTCTCCCTGGCCCCTCTGGCAGTCCTGGTTTCCCCGGCACTAAAGGAGAAACCGGCTTCCCCGGCTCCCCTGGCCTTCCCGGCAACATCGGACCTCCTGGGCCCCCGGGTCGGGCTCTGCTGGGTCCCAAAGGATCACAAGGACCCCCTGGGCCTCCCGGTCGAGCAGGTAAAGCACCTTTTATGTATATTCGTCACCACACGTGCTGCCAGAAAAGTGCTGCCTGGTTTTCTGATGAACCCTGTCCCACCTAGAGTAAGTGGTGGCTTGTTATACTCACCTACAGCTAGAGCTGTGACAATGCCAAATTTTACCAAAGATAATTGTACAATATACTCGACATACAATATAATTGTCTCTCTCAGTCAATTTTTAAAAGATATTTATTTACTTTAGTACTTTTTCAAGCAAGTTAAAGTTGAATGAATCCCAGGATACAACTTTATCTTTATATCATTTATGTTACCCAGGCGATGTAAAAACACAGGTACCTCTAAATTCTCATAAAACAGTGTTCATTTTTTCCTTTAAAAAAAAAAAAAGGTTCTTAAACTTACATAAAATTGGCAGTATAAAATGGATCGTCATCAATAAAAATCAACATAACACCAATAATCACTTTAATAATTACAAGTTGGCATATCTAGACAAAATCATCCATTACAAACAACAGTCATACCCCATAGCAGGGATTCTCAACTGGTGGGTCGCGGACCCGTTGTTTTGATATTTAATTTATTTTTAGTCACTTTTCTCCATGTTCCTAATCACTTTCTCATTAATGTGCTCTGAAATGCACTTTGCACATGTAAATATATGTATTTATTTATTGGTTTGAATTTTATGAATGTGGGTCGTGACTTAATGACCATGGGAAAATGTGGGTCCCAGGGAGAGACCAGTTGAGAGCTCCGGCCCTGTAGGACCTTAGCTAATGTGGGTCCCAGGGAGAGACCAGTTGAGAGCTCCGGCCCTGTAGGACCTTAGCTAATGTGGATCAAACAAGGAAATGGCAATTACGTTTAAAAAAACTGCAACGAGACAATTATTTAAAAACCACCCATTTAGAAACTACCTAGGACATTATTTACTCAAACTAGAGAAAAAAATGATGAATCCTTGTGAATCAGGTCCGTTCAGTGAAAACCAGACAGCAAAACGGCCGAAAACGTGCACTTTAAATGGGAATGCTTTCATCTCCATGTCGGCTGATTTGCATGGGGGCGCCCACCACCGGCCTAAAAGAGTCACTGTTTGAGCACCACATCGTTACCAATCATTGTCGACAACACTGAGCACGGATGAGGAAATGTCGGGGGTGCTCCTCATACACCAATCACTGTTTGTCAACGGGGGGGGGAGGGGTTTGAACCCCGAAAAAAACGAGCATGTTGTGTTTATGGCACTCTGTTGTCTCCAGATCATCCAAGTGTTTTGTCTTTTATCCACCAATCCATCCAACCATCCGTCCTCATGTCTCCCTCACACCCTTGCCCTCGTCTCCTGATCCCACGATGATGGGGGAAGCTGTAATCTATCCGTCTCTCCACAGCCCTGAAGTCTTGTGTGTGTGTGTGTGTGTGTGTGTGTGTGTGTGTGTGTGTGTGTGTGTGTGTGTGTGTGTGTGCGTGTGTGTCCAGTGTTTGTGGTCGTGTTAGATCACTCTGAAGAAATGTTGGTGTAAAACAGCTGAGCCTGAGACAAACTCAAACAAACTCTTGACTTGCATCTTCAAAACGGAGTTCAAGATCTTAAATATACATATTTAATGACTAAATACAACACTGAAAGAAAAACTATGACGCTTTACGCTCAAAAACCCAGCTAATCAGCTTCGTCAGGCAACAGAAGCAAGCAACAAACATGTTTACTTAGTTTTTTTGCAGCTGAATTACATATTTCAAGTTCACAAAAATCCATTGTTAAAGATTTTTTGTTGCTTAATCGTGATTATGATTTTTTTGTTGCCATAATTGAGCAGACCTAACAAAAAACACAGAAATAAAAGCAAATCCATGAAATTGCAAACAATTGCTTAATGTAGGAAGATGATTAAGAAAACAGGCTTTCCGGGCCTTTTAACATGAGTTATTATGGGTAATAATATGGATACTGCTAGCTCCTATCACCTTAAACAAGAAGAGTCCAGTTGGGGGTGTCTGGGTTTGCGTCAGGCTTTGCTGCATCATGTTTATGTCCCACCAATCATTCATCTGCATGGAAACTGTTTGTCCCAACACAATCTGAGAATAAAAGCCTAACACAATGCTGGAAAAAACCAGTGGACAGGCCTCAGATGGATCGTGCACACAGTGTGATACAAGGAGCCAGTGCAGGGGTTTGGAGTGAAATGCGAAAACACAAATTAAGAAAGAGACAATGCCCTGTTTTCAGCTTTGTGACAATGCAATATCAACCTAATCAAATGGGGATTTAAGCTTAAGTAGTAGGCTGCATTCCATAAGTAAAGACTTCATCCTTTAGTTTATCATCAAAATCTCCACATTTGGAAAAGTTAGTGTGCAACAACCGGGGGTAATTCTCAATGTCTATCGTGTCTACGAATCTACTCCACGTTCACATCACTACAACCTAGCAACATTCACTCGGAAAACTTTAAAAATACAAGCAGGGAAAATACATTTCAAATTAAAGTTGTGACGGGAGCGGCAAGGTCTGTAGGGAATTGAAAACAGTTTTTACATCCATTCTTAATGTATTTTTTGGCTATAATAGGCCACGCCCATTTGAACAATCAGTACAACACTGCAAAAATGATTTTGATAACTTTTTGTCAGGTCCATCTGAAGAGTGTATATGCAAATGTCCACACCAGCACTGTGTTAGGCTGGTAAAACGTGTTTTTGTGGGTGTCAGGGTGGCGTTTTAATGGATCCCACTGCAGATCCAGGGAAGACCCGCCCTCTGAAGCAGCCCGATTGGTTGAGGTTAGGCATTGACTTTGAGTAGTCAAGATTAGGAAAGCCGATTGGCCAGTGGATAGGCCCGTGACAAATCCGGTTCCATTACCTTGCACAAGCATGGACGCCTCGCCAATCGTAGCGCACGAATGCTATTAAAGGGCGGGTCCATAGAAATGTATTTCTACAGTCGGATCTTGCCTAGAACGGCAGTGGGTTCCAAGATAACGCATCAGAGTGACAAAATGAAGCCATGACATTTAACCCCCTGTGTTTCCGGTGGCTTGGCCCCACCCACTGCGGTGTGGCCCCGCCTCCTCATGTGATGACACGTGCATCCGGTCACCGCAGGTCCCGCAGGTCAGACCAACGGCGTCCAGACGTCTCCTGCACGCTCCTCACAGTCTAACCCCACCCTCTGATCTAAAGGGAACACATTCCCACTGGGAAATCGCTGCATTTTCTCTTCTCTCACTCTTTAGTTCTTCTTCTAACGACTGTCTTCTTTCACTTTCTATGCACACTGATGGTAGTTTAATGCACCTTTTAACAAGTAAGCACCTTTAAAAAAAAATAATACATTGTTTTATGATGATAATTATAAATCACACACAGTAGTGGAGTTTAAAACTCTGTCCTTTTCTGGCACAAGTAGCATGAAAAATACCAATGTGACATGCAGAGTGTGCTATGCATTTAGCACGGTACAGTTTGAGCACCATATAACTAACTCACCCCAAATCTTTGCTTTTAGTGTCACTTACTGGAATTGTAGTTCTGATGGATTTCACTAAACTGTTGTTATGATTTAAAAATACTAGAGCTTAAATGTTTTGTCATAGCAGCCAGTACCTCCCAAATCTCAAAAATGTCCTCCCAACTCGCTGTTAAGAGTATCTCTCCCCCGGGTGGTCACATAGTAGAACAACAAGACAAAATGTCCTCAGTGGTTTTGAGACCAAAGCCACCAGACTCATTTTATGGTAGTTGCTGCTCCACTGCTGCCTCCATCGGTTAGTTACGTTTTGTTTTAGTGCGACTGAGACCAAAGCCAGTTTATAGGTTAACGAACGAGACGACACGGTGTATCATCACCGTAGCAACAACTCTTTGTACTTCAGTTACTTTGAGGCTTTTTTGTAGCTTGAAATATCATTTGTTGTGTTTAAAGATATGAATGTGGATGACGTTAGCGACAGTGAGAATCTTGCTACAGTAGCATTTCTAGTAGAGATAAAATGGAGAAAACAACATTTTATTTCTCTGATTCCCTCTCTTCGGTCACTCTCTAGCTCGCTCCGCCACGTACCGTGCTCGCTTGTTGAGCCTCCGTCTGAAGCTCTCTTCAGTTCGACCAGTTGACAGTTTGTAACGTAGAGAGAAAATGGATTATACATAGTTTTATTTCTAAAGTTGGTAGCTGACTTGGCCAGCTGACTCCTCTATTGGCTGTTGAAACAGCTGACATCCTCTGATGTCCTCTCATGTCCTCTGACGTCCTCTCACGTCTTCTGACGTCCTGTGACGTCCTCTCATGTCCTCTGACGTCCTCTCAAGTCCTCTGACGTCCTCTCACGTCCTAAAACCAGACTCTGCAGCTTGAACAGCTGAGTTGCAGCTGGTTTGAGACCAGCTGACTGAGACAGGCTGAGACTCTTTTTCCTGCAACGTTCTAAATCCGTTTTGTCTCGTCACAAATCTTGTGGACTGAACTGGGCTCTAAAGTCACTTTGAATCCTCCAAAGTTAGGGTGACCAGACGTCCCCGGTTTCCGGGGACAGTCCCCGATTTTAGCGACTTGTCCCCGGCTGGATCTGTCCCCGGAAATGTCCCCGGTTTTCACTGTGACTGACAGACCCGAAATTGGAATGAAAGAAAGAAAATACTGACAAAACGTAGCCGATAGTCGCACACCCTACACACGCAGACTCAAGACAGCCAGAGCCAGCGGTGCTCAGAGAGGTTTTAGAAGCCGTGTTTTACGATGCTAAAATCACTTATTATTTACATGGAGTCTGGTGCGTTTAGCGAACGCAATTTCGCGAACTTTTATGTTTTAAAAAGGATCTTAATCTTTAACAGAAAGGTCGACCTCCTTAGAAATCCTTTCCATAATGTTGTCAGACACTTAGAATATTAATCTGAGTCTGTTAGCAGCTAAACAAGCACTTTTATGAACGTAAATACAAGCTGGACAATTATCCTATTAACTTCCACTGTAGCTTGTTTCTGCCGACTGCAGCGATCTCGTTTAATACTTCATCAATGTCAAAGGAAAATATGTCCTCAGTAGTTTTTGTTGTATCTGATTCTCAATGAGCTGTTGCAGAAACAGGCCTTGAGCAGTAAAGCAAAAGCTGTCAGCAGTTCAGTAAACATTACAACATTATGAAATATTGAGACTTTCTATCTTGAAATATTAAGACTTTCTATCTTGAAATATTAGGACTATTAGGACTTTCTATCTTGAAATATTAGGACTTACTATCTTGAAATATTAGGACTATAAGGACTTTCTATCTTGAAATATTATGACTTTCTATCTTGAAGTATTAGGATTTTTTATCTTGAAATATTAGGACTTTCTATCTTGAAATATTAGGACTTACTATCTTGAAATATTAGGACTTACTATCTTGAAATATTAGGACTATAAGGACTTTCTATCTTGAAATATTAGGACTTTTTATCTTGAAGTATTAGGATTTTTTATCTTGAAATATTAAGACTTTCTATCTTGAAACATTCCCCTCTGAGGTGTAGTAGAGGGGAGTATGAAGTAGCAGCAGGGGTGGGTCTAGGATCAGACCTTGGGGGGGCTCAGCCCCTAATGAGAACAGCTCTAGGTCTAGTGTCCCCGTTTTAAGTTTTACAAAAGTAAAAACATTACTTGTTTTGGAGGTAAATACGCTTCGGAGCTGAAAATGTCCCCGGATTTTGTCTGAGAAATCTGGTCACCTTATCCAAAGTGACACAAGAACACAAACTAACTAACCGATCGGGACAGCAGCAACTCCAGTGTGTAAAAGGACTGTTTCTGTTAAAGGAGTCCGGAGGCTTTGAAGAGAGCAGACTTAACGGCTTCAGTCGTAAAAGGTTGTATGGCAGCAAGGTAAAGCTGGGAAAAGCCTCTAAATATAGCGTACACTTAAACCGATGTAGATGTTTTGAGGTTTCTAAAACATGTTCAGCTGCTGCCCCCGTCCAGCTTCTGTGTCGGTACTCCTGCCGACCACCATCTACTGGAGCTAACACACTCACTATGGAGAATGTAAATGTAAATGTGCTGTATTTATATTGCGCTCTAGTCTTAACAACTACTCAAAGCGCTTTTACATCATACAGGAAGTATTCCCCATTCAGACTTAGACTTAGAATTAGATTTAGCTTTGTTAATCCCTTTGGGATGACTCCCGCACGGAAATTAAAGTCACCAGCATCCGATACAGCATGAGAAGAAGAAGAAACAAGAATACAACACAAAAAAACACAATGATCACAATGACGCACTGGACAACACACAGTACATGTGGTCACATGAAGGGATTTTTTTTCATACACTGTGGCCGAGGCTGCCGTGCAAGGTACAAGGAGAAGTTGCTCAGACAACCACACTTTAAAAAATAGTTGAACTATCCCTTTAATTGTACTTCGGGTGCATGAATAATGTGAGAACACAAATCAGTAGGCGTAATATTTGACCTCCTGGGGGGTCCATACATTTCAAAAACCTCAGCAGTGAGTTGGGTGCAAATGTTGAGCTACGGGAGCGCTGTTGGGTGCTACTTTATCACTTTTTTAAAAAACTACAGCTGCACGGTCAGTAGGCCATTCTCCCCATTACATAAGTATTAATTATTTATGAGACTACAAACAAGCAGCAGTGAAGCTTTCAAAGTTGTCCAGTAGCCTTTTTAATACGTCCCCGCTACTTACAGACTTATACTTATATCCTGTTTAGCCTGACTGTGTTCCTGTGCTGATCTTCTGTCTAAACCTCCTCTTCTTCTTCTTTTGTTGTTGTTGTTGTTGCCCTGTGCCGTCACCCGGGCTCCGCTTTACCTGGGAATTCTGGGAAACCTAGGTCCTCCAGGTTAGAGTCCAGTGGTTTGATGGTTTTGATTCATGCTGTGGTACATGTGTGCTCATGACGGGCTCGAGGTGGATTCACTTCAAACGCTCGCTGTTAAAAAGTCTGAGTTTGTAGAGTTAAAATTGAATTTTTTGTTTTTTTAATTGTTTTTTTTTTAAATGAGATACTGACTTTCAAATACATCAACTTACTGTTATGAAGATGCATTTACCCCAGCCCCTTGATTAGTATCATTACACATGGTTTAGTATTGTGGTCTCTGTTTTTAATGAGGACCAACACATCATGGAGGGACTGAGAATGAGTGAAAATCAGTTAATAGGTTGATGTCAGTTTCTTTTTGTATTTTTGACCCTCTCTTTACCCCGCAGGACAGGCGGGACACTCAGGACTGATCATAATCCCCCTTACTCTTGCATAACTTTCATTCTGATGTTTTCTTGCCATTTTGATGGAGCACAATTGTTTTGTTTTTTGTTTTTTTCTGCTTCTTCTTTTCCATTTTTGACAGACAAATGTTAAAAACTGCTCTTTAGAAAACACATGCTCTCATTAGCAGATCCAAACACAATCTGCCCATTGCTGTTGTTGTTTTCAGTGGTGATCCAAGAAAGAAAATCTGAGGGTGGTGATGTATTAACCATTCTACACAGTTTTATTTTTAGACGATTTTAATTTTTTTTTTTAAACCTGCGTAAACCCCCGCAAAGTTCTTTATAATCCGCAGATTCTGTGTGGCCGCTGCTCATTGGTGGATATAAAGCGAGTTTGGCAAACTGGCAGAAACGTCTCGGGTTACGTATGTAAC
>NC_045751.1:11211174-11211266 GCF_008692095.1 Etheostoma spectabile | reverse complement strand
CCGAGATAGGGGAACGAGACACCGCGTCAGTTACGACACTAAAGGCGTTCCCGTAATGTCGTAACCGACGCAGTTCGAGTTCCCCTCGAAGG
>NC_045751.1:11208752-11211164 GCF_008692095.1 Etheostoma spectabile | reverse complement strand
GGGTTACGTATGTAACCCTTGTTCCCCGAGATAGGACAACGAGACACTGCGTCGGTTCCGACACTATGGGAACGCCTATAGTGTTGTAACCGACGCAGTTTGAGTTCCCCTCGAAGGGGAACTCAGCTTTGCCTCTGAGAAATTTTGATGTAAAATGCGTCAATAAAGGCCTCAACTTGCCTTGCAACATTTCTTTATGCTCCCTAGCAACACTGAGACAGCGGATGAGGGCCGTTTAGGTGAAAAATAAAACAATACGCAATACAGGAACCTGGATATTCTCTGAGATTATAAAGTCAAATTTGATTGTAACTAGCGATTAGTTTGCACCTGTCCCTTACAGTTGCCTCATCTAAATCAGTAGGGTGTGCAAAAAAATGTAGGAATCTATTCTAGCTCTACAGATTCGAAATCCGTTCATAGAATTACAAACCTGATTTATTTATTTTTGTAATGGCGTTTTTTACGTGTGTACTACATTTACATACTGTGAACCGTTTTTTTAATTGAGAGTTTTTTTGAATCGATTTTCAATCAAATTCTTGAACCTAAAATTCGATATTGAATAGGGACATTTTCTGAATTGTGCACCCTTACAAATCAGGATGTAACATTTTGATTCCAGGCTGAAATCACAAGTTTTTTTCCTTATTGCATAATTAAATTGCAAGGTTTGATTTGATGAGGTCATCCGCTGCAGGCGTAATGGTGATGAGGTTGACAAAATAAAACAAAAAACATAATGACATAGATTTGCCTCTTTAATCAGTGGGATTCTGAGATTTTTCTTTGAATATTACCCCGTCTCTCTCCCCCAGTTCCAGATATTTTTGATTTCTTTTTAATTCAATTTATTTTTAGTATCAAATCCTAACAAGAGTTATCTCAAGACACTTTACAGATTAGGTCTAGACCACACTCTATAATTTACAAGGACCCAACTATTCTAGTAATTCCCCCAAGAGCCAGTAATTGGTGCTACGGGGGCAAGGAAGACCTCGGACCGAGTCAGGCTCTTGGCAGGCGGTGTATGACGATGCCGGGTGGGGGTGTATTACCCGCAATGTCTCTAATACGCCGTCACACAACACACCAACTTATATCAGAATGAATATTATTTTTTTATAATAAGGTTTTTTTTTACAGCCAGTTCTGTAATGAAACTCTTTGGTTTTGTTAAGTTGACATCTAAGATATTTCTTGTGTTTTAAAACTTATCACATGATTATAAATAGTTATTTTAACATATTATTGTTACGTGCAGGTGATTTGTGAAGGCTGGAGCTAAATATATGCTGATATATAGGATATATATGATATATATATAGCTCCAGCTATGTACTGTGTATGATTTCATGAGTCTGTTTTCAGTGGCAGCACTGTAAAAAAGAAAACACACACGGTCCGGGTCAGTTTAGTTCCCATTTATACAGTTTAAAATGTGAAGTGAGAATATGGTTTAATACATATTTTCCAGAAAAACGAGCCGTGAATGTCAACCACTACATGGCAACAACATTTCATATCCCTTGTGTGGTCCTTGGGTCAAATTTGACCCGTTTTCAAAGTTTTTAACATCATAAATATGAGTTTCTTTCAAAAGAATTGCGAAAATATAACAAGGATGCATGGATGTGCGGAACCCATACTACAATTACAAAAAAAAGATTATTATTTCCATTAAATTTTGGGTCTTTTATTTAATTTTTATAGCATTTGAAAGGTTTAAAACTGTAACTTTGACAGTCTGTGATCCACTCAACCTCCTCTGATCTTAACTCATAGGTCAAAATAATTCATTTTAATTTGATAATTCACAAAAAAATTGGTCAAATTGGTTTTATTGACCATGATTTTAAAGAAACGTTGAAAATCAGCGTCAAAATCATCGGAAAAACGGGGGGAAAAAGCATTGCATAAAGCGCCAACACAAACAAATATTTTCAATTTCGACCCGGACAGACGACACAAGGGTCAACAGTAGAAAAACTCCTGAAATCTCACTAGTGACTTGACAAACGGCAACCAAACTGATCCTGGTGAGAATTAAAAGAGAGGAAACAGTATTGTGTTAGTCAGTAGACATTCTGCATCTGACCTTTTGACCTCTGCCGGCTGCTTTTAAAGGTGCACCTGGCCCCGAGGGGCCCCGCGGGCCCTCAGGGCTCGGCGGCGTGAAGGGAGAGAAGGGGATCCCCGGCGCTCCCGGCCAGCCGGGCTTCGCCGGACAGAAGGGAGAAAGCGGCATTCCCGGATTCCCGGTAAGATATCTTTTGCTGATTTGAGAAGGGAACGACTTACAATTACTCACGTTACTGTAATTGAGTAGTTTTGTTTGTACTTTTACGTCTACTTAAGTATGTTTTGTTTGATGTGTTCGCTGCATTTTAACCCTCGTGTTGTCTTCCCGTC
>NC_045751.1:11208302-11208742 GCF_008692095.1 Etheostoma spectabile | reverse complement strand
ATCAACACTTTTGTTGATGCTTTTTAAGTTTTTCTTACGTTTTTGTCCCATTTTTCAACACTTTTGACCCTTTTTTTCAATGTTTGTCAATTTTGTTTATGTTCTCAACACTACGTAACACTAACTTATTGACTTTAGTTTTACAGTTTTTTACAATTGACCAATTTATGGTCAACAAACCTCATTTATAGGAAATTATACCTAATGTTTGAGTTAGAAAAGCAGAAATTAGGAATTATTGAGACTAGAATTAAAGGAATGGATGTTGATGGATAATCACAGACTGGAATATGTCAACTTTTACTCAATACTATTTCAAAAACACTTCAATTTGTTTTCCAAATGCTATAAAATTGAATAAGACCTAGAATTAATGAAAGTAGAGATATGTACTTGCCACAGAGCGTTGTGTGGAATCAATCATGTTATTTTGGGGAATT
>NC_045751.1:11207065-11208292 GCF_008692095.1 Etheostoma spectabile | reverse complement strand
TTGATATAGGACAACATGAGGACAACATGAGGGTTAAATCACATCCATTTCTGACTATAAAATAAATAATTCTAAAAAAAATTGCAAATAGGAAATTGCATGCCGTAAACTACCACTGTTAAAAAAGTAACTAAGTAGTTTTTACTCTGAGTAAATTTTAAATGAGCTGCTTTTTACATGAGTAGATTTAATTATTATTAAAATCTTTTTTATTGAGATTAAAGAAAAGAAAGAAAAGAAATACAAACAGGGTGGTGTCTTCCCAAAGAATATGGGATCTCACACACACACACACACACACACACACACACACACACACCACAGACTAGAAACACTCATACACATGTTTTAAAGGTCATCCAAAAAGCTAGTGTAATATGAGCAATGACGCAAAATACAAGTGCATCAATGGAAAGATATTGATATCTTTCTTTGTATTTTTGTAGTACGTGTGCGTGGAGGTCATGTGTCATGTGTCTATGTGTATTTATGTTGTGTATCAGCTATTGGACACCTTAAATAAAGCATCTCTATCTCGATCTCTATCTACTGTGTAAATATATATATATATGAATAGGTCGTAAAAATGGCCTCCCAGAAATGGAGCCAGCCTTGAGTAGATTTTATATCGGTAATATAACTTGTACTTTGTTCATTGAAGTAATAGTACTTTAACTTATGTAGAATGTTTTTTGTACTCCTTCCACCTCTAGACTCAGGTGTAACTGTCTGGTCTTCTTTCTTCCCAGGGTCCCTCTGGTCTTCCCGGTTCTCCTGGTTTGAAGGGAGACATCGGTCTGCCCGGCGTTCCTGGATTCCCTGGTCAGTCCACAGTACTGGAACTGCATTTTTCGGATTTCTTCCTGCAATCCCCCCCCAAAAAACCTGTATTGTGATCTTGTGAATTTGTTAAAAGCAAAGCCCCAAAAATGTGCTTCATTCATGTTTTTTTTCTTTTCCTCCCAGGACAAAAGGGAGACCAGGGACTCCCCGGTGCCACCGGCCTTCCTGGAGATCCTGGAGACACCGGAGATACCGGTGGGTCGACACATTCACCTTTAAACTTACAGTGATTAGTGCGGGGCTTCCACGGGGTCATTTTCAGGTTCATAATTGTATTTTGAGGTTGTAGCAGAATAAGTTTATGTGGTTTAATTTTCATAAAACACCATATTGTTGTTGTACCGCACATTGCTGCAGCTCCTCTTGTCACCCTGTGTGTTGAGC
>NC_045751.1:11205780-11207055 GCF_008692095.1 Etheostoma spectabile | reverse complement strand
TTTAGCTCCAGAGTGAGACATCTCACTTCTGTTCCATCTTTCTAAACTGATGGTTTTCCTCTGTAACATTTGACCTCCAGGCCCTCCTGGCGACTCCGGCATTGCCGCGGCTCCCATCTATGTGAAGGGAGAGCGAGGACCCCCCGGTGTTCAGGGCCAGCCTGGTGGTCGGGGACAACCCGGCTCTCCTGGGCGTGAAGGACTTCCGGGTGGGTGAATGCGGACTGGTAAAGGTCACGGGACACTTGGTGATGAAGAATTACAACAGAATTGAGAAATACATTTACATACATAGTTATGTTTTCAGTTAATTGAGTTCTTCCTACGACAGAAGATTCCTAAGAAAACAGGACAGGCTTTTAGTTCAGTGATGTTTTTGTACATCTTAAAATATAATAGATATAAAAATATATAAAATATAATTTTTATAATGTAATGTATAGTTTATTAATCAGGAGGACATTATAATATTGTTATTACCCACTTTACACACACGCTCAGTACTCCGTAGTGAAGGAGCTGCCCATGGAAAGGCGTCCCGAGCAGTTGGGGCTTCGGTGCCTTGCTCAGAGGTGACCTGGCACCGTCCACCCCCATACTTTGCCCCCCAATGGGGACTTGAACCAGCGACCGTCCCATTCTTAAGCCAACTCCCTTCTGACTATACAGCCAAATTCAGCTTCGGTTTGAATAATGTTGAAGGTCCGGCTTTATTGTCATTACACAAGGCAGAATTTCACAATAAAATGCAGCTGTAGCCGCTCCATGCTTCATAAAGATACATTTAAAAAGACCAATTAATCACGTTAGAGAAGAATGAAACAAATAAACTGAATCACTGTCCGACAATGGCACTCTTGATATCATCTCTAACTCTTTTTGCTCGTCTAACAGAAAGTAATCTCTCTCTCTCTCTCTCTCTCTCTCTCTCTCTCTCTCTCTCTCTCTCTGTGTGCTCTCAGGTCAGCCCGGTGCCCCCGGCGATGCTGGTCCCGAGGGTCCTCCCGGCTTCAGCGGCCCGCCCGGCAGGAAGGGAGACAACGGCCCGGCCGGTCAGCCTGGTGAGTGAAACAGGAAGCAGACGTCACCGCTCAGCTGGGTCGGCCTAGCAACGGCAAGCCAAACAAATGGCCTGAAGCTAGAAACACAGTGTGACTTTCTGATTCAAGTAATTGTTGTTTTCAACATTAATTAAGATAAGATAATCCTTTATATTACATGATCTCATCCAATGTTGTCAATAAACACCCAATAAACCTCACACAAGATCCCCCC
>NC_045751.1:11190814-11205770 GCF_008692095.1 Etheostoma spectabile | reverse complement strand
CGCCTTTCCCCAACACGCACAGAAGAACCCACAGCACATCCTCCCCCCCTCATATTGCACTTAATTCTGCACAGATTGCACATTTCCCATTAAATCATGCTGTGATCACTGACTTATGGATTGCAAAATGCACAAATGCACAATTGCACGATACCATAATCAAGTTAGCAGGCAGTAAACTCTCTCTGATAACTAACTTCCCATTTGTAATACATGCCTTTCTATGGATGTAACAATACACTCAACTCATGGTTTAATTAATGATTTTAGGTTTACAGTACAATTATTCTCAGGATTTATTGCTAAGACCATATGTTAAATTATTTTAAAAAATGTAATTACAACAACTTATAAGAACAACTTTTATTACCAGTCCTTTTGCTGTCAAACAACAAAAAGAACACAACATTGAACGCAACACAAGCTTACTGAGGTGTACTCGAACGCAACGTTAACGTCTCGTGTCTGTTGTTTCTCCGGCCGTGTCCTCGCTGTCTCAGAGTGCAGCGCTTTTGTCCTAAACAACAAAAATTATATAAAAATTATAATAATTTGATTTCTATAACAAATTCCACATCGAAATAACTAAATAAATAGAAATAAATCTCTTTAAATGAATGAACTAAGAAGGCGTAGTGACGTCTGAAGTCAAACAAGTGAAATCTAAAGTAGATTCCGCACTAGGACGTTTTTTATCTCAACAGGTTGTAATCTTTACACATGTAAATTGATTTCTAACTTATTCACGACGCGTCGTTCCATCCCTATCCCTGTGCCTTTCTCTTGATTCTAGGTCAGCGTGGCTACCCTGGTCCCCCCGGTTCCGACGGTCCACAGGGTCTCCCCGGTCCACCGGGATCCGTCTCCGCTGCCCACGGCTTCCTCATCACCCGACACAGCCAGGCCCAGGAAGTGCCCTTCTGCCCCGAAGGAACCAGCCTCATCTACGACGGCTACTCCCTGCTGTACGTGCAGGGCAACGAGAGGGCCCACGGACAGGACCTCGGTACGGAGGAGTTTTGTCACTTTTTCACACTTGCCGTCTGTTTAACGTTACATTCCTATGGAGTAATGTTCCCGGATGCCAGCTGAACTTAGCCCCGCCCACATTTGAGGTAGGGGAGTTCAGTCTGGACTTCATCTGTTGTGGAGCTACTATGCTTGAACCAGAGATCTTTGGACATAATCAACCACGTCACCAAAGAGCGCTTGGGTTGAATAACAACAAAGATGGCTGCCGCTGGAGAGTTGAGATGTAGATTTCTCCACGGCGTCTGTTATAGAAGATATCGACAGCGCATTCATTTTAGAAGAGGAACAGAGAACCACGATCAATCCAATCCAATCCACTTCATTTCTATAGCACATTTTGCAAACACAAAGTTACCAAAGTGCTGCACAGAAAACTCAAACATACAAAACAATTAATATAAAATATTGTAAAAACAAAATAAGAGCATCGGGTTTAAAAAAAAAAAAAAAAGAAATAGATAAAATGAATAAATATTAAAATACAGTTAAACAATAAGAGACATCAGAGGACCACACAACTCACATGGAGTTAAAAGCCAAAGAATAAAAATGTGTCTTTAGACGAGACTTAAAACACTCAACTGTTGGGGCTGTTGGGACGTGGGGGGGGCAGAGCGTTCCAGAGTTTAGGTCCAACCACAGAAAAGACCCTGTCCCCCCGAGTTTTAAGTCTTTAGGCGTTTGTCGATTGGAAAGCTGATGTTGTTGCTGTTGCTCTGATTGGCTGCAGGTCTATCCAATTACCTTTCCTGGCTGGGTTGAAACACGCCCCAGAATCCCAGAATCCGACTCATATTCTGACTAGTATCCGAGTATGACCACGTCAAGCTAATGGGGTAAACCATGTTTTAAAAAAAAAAGTCATGACCGCTTTTTTTCTGCAGCTCAGAGCAACTTTTTAAAGTTGAAAAAGTTTCTGGAAAAAAAGACGTCAAAGGTCTTTTTTTGAAAAACGGAGTAAGGAGACCGGTGATTTCCTTCGCCCTTGTGAGTGTCTTCCTGTCAACCATGAAAAAAAAAATTATCATCGTTTTTTTCCGAAGTTTTTGTCACTTTTTTTGACGATTTTGCCAAAGTTTTTTGATATTTTTTAATTGTTGACATTTTCAACGCTTCTTTTGACGGCCCAGTTTTTTTTGTGCCCAAAAAAAATAATTAATTGAAAACGAGTCAAATTTGACCCAAGGACAACATGAGGGTTAACAACAAGAAAAAATTAAAAGGTGCAGATACATAGACTTAGATTCATAGATACATAGCGAGTTATATGATGTGTTCAGGGAACGTTGGTTGGGCGAACTCGCTTTGTTTCATGTAACGTTAGTGGTAGCACCGCTCGCTCTCTCTGTCCTTTCTCTAGCTCGCTCGACCGCTTTGTTTTACCTAACATTAGCACCGCTCCACATAGAAATATTGGATACTGTAGACGCCCAACATAAGACGCCCTCTGCTGCTTTTTGGAACCAACACGCTGCCGGCTTCTTTTTCAAACTACAAAACCGCCCTAGTCAACTTTTTCTTTTGAAAAAAGACGCCAACTGTGATCATGGCCTAAGTTGTCCCAGTTTATAGGGATGTCATCAAAAGCACTTCCTCTATCTGATCTCCTCCTCGCTCTGTTCCAGGCACGGCCGGCAGCTGTCTGCGCCGGTTCAGCACCATGCCCTTCATGTTCTGCAACATCAACAACGTCTGCAACTTCGCCTCCCGCAACGACTACTCCTACTGGCTGTCCACGCCCGAGCCCATGCCCATGTCCATGGCCCCCATCACCGGAGAGGGCATCAAGCCCTTCATCAGCAGGTAGGGCTGGGGGTCGGAGGCACAGAGGCTGGGTGGTGCCTTCCATTTGTACTCGGGATTTCCGAGGTCAAAGTCAAAAAACACCCCCTGAAGTCGGACAACCTCACTGTAGCCCGAGCTCAAAATCCAACATGGCCGCCAAGTGCATCACCAGCAGTGAAAGCTGTTGTATTAGCACTTCTGTCTTATTTTTGTGTCTCACACACAGTCCTGTCCAACTTCTATTTATGTAAAAGTACAGCAGTATTCTTAGCTGCATGTAGTACAAATACAGCAGTATTCTTAGCTTCATGTAGTAAAAGTACAGCAGTATTCTTAGCTTTATATAGTAAAAGTACAGCAGTATTCTTAGCTGCCTGTAGTAAAAGTACAGCAGTATTCTTAGCTTTATATAGTAAAATTATAGCAGTATTCTTAGCTGCATGTAGTAAAAGTACAGCAGTATTCTTAGCTTTATTTAGTAAAAGTACAGCAGTATTCTTTGCTTCATGTAGTAAAAGTACAGCAGTATTCTTAGCTGCGTGTAGTAAAAGTACAGCAGTATTCTTAGCTGCGTGTAGTAAAAGTACAGCAGTATCGTTATTTTTTAACATTTTTTCCGCTGTTGCAGCGCTTTTTGCAACATTTTTGTCCCTTTTTACAATGTTTTGGTAGCTTTTTGTAACGTTTTTGACCATTTTTGTTCTTGTATAGTCAACATGACAATGATACAACAATATAACAATGTATTGTAAAGTAGAAAAAGTATTGCATCATAGCACAAGGTATGGTCCAGGTCGTTTGGTCCGGACTTTATGAATCCCTGTTTTAATGAAGCGTTCCCTCATTCCCACCTCCAGCTCAAGCTTCTGAGTTCCAGGGTGTGGAAGGTACCACAAAGGCAGCATGCGAGGTGTCTGATGTGATATTTCTGTGTGCAGGTGTGCGGTGTGTGAAGCCCCAGCCATGGTGATCGCAGTCCACAGTCAGACCATCCAGATTCCCTCTTGCCCTTCAAATTGGGAAGCTCTGTGGATAGGGTACTCCTTCATGATGGTAGGACGGCCCAGTCATCTGGCCATTCTTTAATGGATGAACGGATTAGTCGTTTGGTCTATAAAGTGTCAGCAAATGGTGCAAAATGTGTTTTTAGTGTTTCCCAAAGACCACGATGACGTCCTCAAATGTCTTGTTTTGTCCACAACCTAATGATATTCAGTTTACTGTCACAGACGAGAGAAGAAACTAGAAGGTATTCACACTTAACAAGCTGGAATCACAGAAGTTTGTCCTTTTTTCTATTAAAAATGACTCAATAATGGATTATCAAAATAGTTGGCGATTCGATATTTTGTAACAATATCTTTACTGTTTTTTGCACTCACGGGTACATTACAGTTGCCAATTAATTTGATAGTTGACAATTAATCAAATAATCAATCATTTTCTGCCGCTCTACACATTACACATATACATTTGCACTAAACACAATTGCTCACAAAATGCCCCTAAACATGACTGTAGAGCTGGGCGATTTTGGAGAAAATCAAATATAACGTTTTTTACAAAATACATCAATGTGGATACTATGGAGATATTGTAGAGTTGACTGTTGGTGCTTTCACAAAATATTTACACATTGAGAGTTTTGATAAATAGTCACCAGAAACAGACAACCCTTGTGTCGTATCACGATATTACAAAATGCAAACTCTAAGAGGATCTGTAGCCTCGTGTATTGATGTCGTTATAATATCCCAACGCCATGCTTAACCCATCTTTTACCCTCATCTATGCAGTGCAGTGTGTAACCCGTCTTGCCTCTCCTCCGCAGCACACCAGTGCGGGTGCAGAGGGCTCCGGTCAGGCCCTGGCCTCCCCCGGGTCCTGCCTGGAGGAGTTTCGCAGCGCCCCCTTCATAGAGTGCCACGGCAGAGGGACGTGCAACTACTACGGCAACTCCTACAGCTTCTGGCTGGCCACCGTGGAGCAATCGGAGATGTTCAGGTACGGACTCAGGAGGCCAGCAGGGCGCTGCAGTGACAAGAGCTGTTGATGTTTCAGTAAAGGTTCAGGGCAAGAAGCCCCAAAACTGACTACTCGTGATCATGTGGGGTTAGTCAGGAGGTAGTCTCGCATTGCCAGACCTTCTTTCACAGCGCTGCGGAGGAGGGTCCGGCTAGTCCACATTTATTGGCATTTCTTTAAACCAGTCAAATTCAAATCATGTTCAAAAGTTGTTTTAGTCTTGCAACAGAAAACTCAGATTGGAGAGATATATTTAAAGATTATTTGGCCATTTTTAGGCTTTTATTCAACAGCTGAACACATGAAAGGGGAGAGAGAGAGAGATGGCAGGTTGGTCAGAATAACCCACGGCCACAGCATCTAGGAGTAAACCTCTAGATCTTCTACCAACTGAGCTATCCGGGCGCCCAGATTGGACAGATAGTCTAGCTAGTGGTCTGGATTTACCCTGCAGAGATCTGAGGACCAGGTAACCATAGTCCTCAGAAATCCACTGGAGGTTAGAACAACAGCACAAAGAAAGCGGAAGGTGACGGACATCCAGCCGAATAGAAGGAAATCCGGTGGAAATCCGGCAACACCTGAGCAATCCCTGAAGTGGAAGGAGGAAGATATAGACTAGTCAGGAGGAGAAACAGATGTGACATTAAGACAAGAGAAAATATTTAGAGATTTAGGGGCCTGATGGTTTCTCATGATTTCATATATCTCAAAATAAGACGGAAAGAACGCATGATAACTATCATTACCACTTTTTTTAAGGTAACTTTTTAAACACTTTGAGTATTTATATCTATTTTGCTTAAATTCATTTTTTTCTAGTTGCCTTTTGACTTTGTTTTGTTTATTCATTTTTTTATTGCCACTGCTGAAGCGCTGCTTAACAGATCATTGTCATTGTTCTGCAGTGTACAATGACAATAAAGATATATCTAATCTTTATTCCATCTGTCTCTCTGTCTGTCTGTCTCTCTGTCTGTCTGTCTGTCTGTCTCTCTCTCTCTGTCTATCTATCTATCTATCTATCTATCTATCTATCCATCCATCTATCTATCTATCTATCCATCTATCCTATCTATCTATCTATCTATCTATCTATCTATCTATCTGTCTATCTATCTGTCTATCTATCTATCTATCTGTCTATCTATCTATCTATCTATCCATCTATCTATCTATCCATCTATCTATCTATCTATCTATCTATCCATCCTAACCACCTCCCCCCTTCGGTCCTTACAGGAAGCCCCAGGCGGAGACTCTGAAGGCGGGTAACTTACGAACGCGCGTCAGCCGTTGCGTGGTCTGCATGAAGAGGACGTAACGGCACACGGCAACATCAGCATTTCGGGGGACGCACGATCGAAATCAAGAGATGAATGGATGACGAGGAACAAATAGGGGAGGGGGGAGGGGGGGGAGGGAGGAGGACGACGTGGTGGAATTCCAATTGTGCATTGTCTTCGATAAAACAACAAACTTACGACTTAAAACAATGGTGCTACTGTACAACACAGCGTAAATACATTGTACATGAATTCTTTGTTTCTCTTAAGAAGTACCTCAAAACAAAAGAAAAATACCCACTAACTGGTGCCATGACGGATGTGTGAAAAAAAGCGAAAGTGCATTTTTTAAATTTTTTTTAATTCTTTTCCCTTCTTTTCCCAAAATGATCATTGTTTCTTTTTTTTTTTCTTCCTTTTTTTATTTAATCACTGTCGACGTCGGTGCAAGAACAACGTGATGTTGTACCATTTCTAGACAAAAGAAGCTCTTTTTTTGTTTTTGTTTGTTTATGGCCTTCGTGAGGAGGAGCGGACGGTCTCCACAGCAACCAAATCGGCACTTTGACTTCGGAACATCCAAGATGAGAGATGCACTGACGATGAGCTTTCCTTCGTGAGACTGTCTTTTTTTTTTGTTTTTTTTTTACTACTAGCTCTTCATCCACACGCTCTTTCTCTCCGTCTGTCGTTCCGTTTGGTGGTACTAACCCCGCTGCAGCCCGCCCTCTAACCCCCAGCCCACGCCTGCTTTCTTTAACCTTCTCATTGTAAGTAATAAAATGTGTATATTGTGTAAAACACCTTTTTGTTTTTAGCGTATTAGGTCATGAATCGGTACCAGCTATTTGTTACAATAAGACAATTGTCCAGGTTCTTTTTTTAGCTCACGCGTTCACACACAAATACACACACACACACATGCACGCACACACTCATTACTCACTTCATTGCTCACTGACACACATCAACTCAGATATTGTACAAAGTAAGGCTTTTATGAATGAAACAGTATTTTATATATAATAAATATATATTTGAAAAAAGAGGATAAAAAGGTATATGAACTTTATTCGGCTGTGGGGGGGGGGGGGATCGTTCACAAACAAACGTCAGGCCGACTACTGAGCACAGACGGAGCCATTTTCCCTCAGACGTGACAGTCTTGTATAATATTAACCAAGCCAGTCGCTTAAACCTTTCTTTATTCAATTTGTAGAATGGGATTTGCTTTTTTTAGGTAGTCTAATGATCGGGCGAATGTTGCAGATATGTGTGTGCAAAAAGGATTTCAATTAAATCTCGGCTCTTTGGTTAGAAGATCTTGATATTGTTTTTTTTTTTTTTTTTTTTTTTTTTTTTTTAAATTTCCGGTGCTGGGCTTTGTTTGTTAAAAAAAAAAAAAAAAGAGGCCTAAGGTTATGGGGCCTGTTTTGCACCAAAACCTACAATCCACTTTTGCTGGCTTGAATTTTTCATCTGAACCAGTTCAGATGTTCAGCCTCGTCCCCGCGGAAACGCAGGGTTAGGGTCTGTTCTCATCCACATGCGACTCCTGACTACTGAACGGTAGGACGACTACGAGAGCTGTTTTCGGGGGGGTCGGGGGGGGGGTTTGGGGGGTATAAATGTTCCTGTGATTTTAATGTTATTTTTTATTTTTTCAAACCAGCTTTTATGAATTCTAATTATGTCAACAACCTGGGGTGCGATTGAAAATGTGTATTTGTGTTTTATTTCTTTTTATTTTTTTTGTTTTTGTTTTTCATGTTATGTTATCCAGAAGTTGTTATAAACTTTTAAGACTGAAATAAATACTATGTCCAAATAGCCGTCTTCTAAAAATGTCCTATTTCGTGAACATTTTAGGGATTTTATTCCCCTATTATTTGGGGTAAATACTGCGTAGGAGACGTGTTGCAGCCCTGGGGGTCAGGCTCCTCCTAAGAGTCATCACATGATTAACCCTAAAAAAAACACGTTTTGTCACTTTTTTTCAACATTATCATTGCTTTTTTTTAAATTTTTTGTCACTTTTTAAATGTTGTGGGTGCTTTTTTTTAACGTTTTTTGATATTTTTTGATGTTGACATTTTCAACGCTTATTTCGACGGCCCATTTACTTATTTCGACGGCCCATTTTTTGTGACAAATTCTTTTTTTTAAACTGAAAAAGGGTTAAATTTGACCTAAGGACAACGTGAGGGTTAACGGGAGAGGAAAGAAGGATTATATGACCTCTTTTGGTCCAAAACAATCATTTAAATCAGGGGTCTTCAACAGGGGGTCCGCGGAGGTACTGCATGGGGGTCGCGAAAGTTTTGGTTGATTAGACTTTTTTCCCCCCCCTGCAATTCAATTTTTTCCAGTAATTGAAATGTCTTTAAATACACATTAACATGAATTCAACACACTGTAGTAAACAGATAAATGGAGGCAGAAGATGTCTTTCAGTCATCAGTGCACACATGGCACTATAGGACCAGTTTGATATAACCCAATGTTATACAATATATATAATTAGGGGGTCCCCGCTCCATCTCGCCATCAGTTTGGGGGTCCTTGGCCTGGAAAAAGTTGAAGACCCCTGATTTAAATGACCCCATGTGAGAAGTATCTGCTAACACACTTGTGAAATTGTTTTTTTGGGGGTTTATTGTCTTATTGTAGTCAGGAAAAAGCAAACCAGACATCACTACACACAGTCTTGTATAAAGTACTTTAAATCAATACTTGAGTTAGAGTACAGAACTTACCAGAAAATGACTTTGCTAGAAGTTAAAGTCTCTTTTACAATATTGCTTGAGTAAAAGTCTTAAAGTATCTGATATTAACTGTATGTATTATGTAGTAATTTTCTGATAATAATGGTACTAAACCCTCATTTGTCCTTGGGTCAAATTGACCCGTTTTCAGTTCTTCTTTTTTTTGGGGTCAAAAAATGGGTTGTCGAAATAAAATGAAACATCCAGAACATTGAAAAAGTGACAAAAATGTCAGAAAAGGAGATAATATTGTTGGAAAAAAGGGACCAAAATGTTGTTTTTCTTTCATGGATGATGGGGAGACAACACAAGGGTTAAGTATTAGAAGTAAAAGAAAAACAACCCCGTTGACTTTGAACTTCATGGCCGAAGGTGTGTGATGTTATCTTCATGTCGTCGGGGGGGGGTCTTCGTCTGTTACCATGGCGTTAGAGCCTAAACCAGGTGCTTCCATGACACTGTAGGCTGCACATGTAGGTTAAGCCAACGAAATTGAGAGACAGTCCTAATAAAAGTGGGTATTTTCAGTAACGTGACATAAGTTACACCATTTCGTTCTTGGTTATGGTAATGACACTAGCTTGTAATTTTCAATTGGCAGTTAACATTGAAATTGATTTGATAACGTTTGCTGTTTAACTGACATCTGTCATTTTCTTTTAGCTTCTAGTCATTTGTTATGTTTATAATTAAATGCTTATAAAATAACGTATTTATTTAATATTTGTCTGATGAATATATTGCTTCAGCCAGCAGCTGCTTAGCGCAAAATAGGCGAAAGCTAGCGTTATTTCTGTTATCACTCTGTTTGTATGGCTGTGTAACTAATGGTAATTGTTTTTCTATTAATTGATTGTTTGTTTTCTCCATAAAATGTCACAAAATAGGGTCAAATGTCCCATATCATTTACCATTTATCTACAATATTTAGAAAAATCACAGTTACATATCAGCTATACATCAATCCCTACAATATAATGTTTCTCAGTCAATCAATACATTTTATTTGCAACAAGAATTTTATTTGTAACCCTAACCCTAACCCTAAGGTACCATCAAAAATATCTATAATAAATATAGTAAATAATCAGTGAAGTAGTGGGAAACTTTCGCCAAGGCTCTAGACCTCTATAGGGCCTTACAGTCCAATGTATTATTTGTGTCAATTAATTGCAAATTTGTTATGGAAATAGGTGGAGTTATGGATGGAAATTTGATTTTCACTCCAAGTGTTAAGGATTGATCTGCCAACTCCCAAATTATTTGAATAAAAACGAAAGTCTTCTAATACAGCCAATAAGCAGCAGATGGCAGTATTACAGCACAGAGTCCGAGGACACACGTTTACCAGCAAATACAACAGGTCTAAACCATAGACTGTATATTATTGATAAACAATTATTAATATTAACGGTCTGTGGTCTAAACCCGTACCCAAAATTCCCTACCCAACATGAAAAGTTGAAATCATCCACTACATAATATAAAGCATTCAGCATTAATAGAACGAAATGCTCACATATGTGTAATTCTTCATTTTTATTCTGCCCAGAATTTGATATTCATGTCTTATTTTGGGTAAAATGACAACTTGTCTTAATTTGACTGTCCAATACAGTACATGCTGACAACTGAATGTGCGTCGATGAGAATCCGCCCAAAAAATGGGACCAGGCTACACCTCTAAGTGCCTCCTTTGGAAGGCACTTTCGCTTCCAGTACCTATCCAATTATAAGACATCTATAGCATCTGGTCTGGCAGATACCTCGAAAGCCCTCTCACTTGCTACCTAAATAGGAAACTTTCTAGGATGGGAGAATGAGGCGTTAACCCTGTCGATGGATTCCTTCTTAAAGACGCTGTAGCTGAGCATCACTGAGCCAGGCCTCCCTCTTGACGAAATGGAAACGAGGGCTCATGTGAAACCCTCTGACGCATCCTCGCTCATTAGGAAAACCATCTGTGAGCGTGTTTGTGGAAGGATTCACTCACTGACGAAGATGATAATAGCACACACTCTGTGTTGTTTTGAAACTCTAGCACCAGTCTTCGTCCCCATTGGGACCACTTGTTCATCCATCAGTAATGAAACCCTAGCGGGTCACATGGTGGTGTTGAAATGCCCTCTACTTGGTCCACTGACCTGGCCTTCATCTCCCAAACTCTGACGCATCCCCGCTTATCACGGAAACCATCTGTGAGTGTGTTTGTGTGTGTTTACAGGAAGGATTCACTTACTGACGAAGATGCTCATAGCTACACTTACAGTTGAAAAGCCGAGTACAGCAGATCTGCACATTGGACTCCGAGCCTTGGCCCACATCACGCACATAAACAGAAATTCACTCACACACACACACACACACACAGCAACACACACTAGGTGTTGTTTTGAAACTCTAGCATCAGTCTTCATCTCTAGTGGGCCCACTGGTTCATCCATTAATGATGAAACCCTAGCGGGTCACATGCTGGTGTTCAAATGCCCCCTGCTTGGTCCGCTGGTCTGGTCCTCATCTTCCACACACTCACACAAACACGTCATCATCATATCTCTCCGCCGAGCCTCACTGTGGAGGCCTGGTAGTCTCCCCCAGGCTGAAGAGGGGTTCACTGGGTACAAACACATCCATGGCTTCATCTGGATTAAAGGCAGCATCAGAGAGCATCCATCAGCTAAACCTACAGCCTCAACTCCTAAACCTTTTCCTGCACACACTGAATGATATGAATAAGGTTGGTGTAGTTAGGTGATGTAACTCACCCTCTGGTGGCCATGTTGGGGGACCTTAGCTGATGCCACAGCCACCAATGAAGACACTGAGGTCATGTCTTCAGAAGGTTTCAAGTTTTCAAGTTCAAGTTTAAAGGTCCCATGGTATGAAAATTTCAGGTTTTTAACATTAATATGCGTCCCCCCAGCCTGCCTATGGACCCCCGTGGGTTGAAATGGTGATAGGTGTAAACCGAGCCCTGGGTATCCTGCTCCGCCTTTGAGAAAATGAAAGCTCAGATGGGCCGATCTGGAATCTTGCCCCTTATGACTTCATAAGGGGCAAGGTTACCTCCCCTTTCTCTGCTTTGCCTGCCCAGAGAATTTGGCCCACCCATCATCACGGCTTTCAAACAATCAAAGTGGCAGTTGGTCAAGCCCCCCCCCCCCCCCATCCTTTACAATACAACAATTTTGTATTGTAGGATTAGCCACAACCACAACCTGCTATAGCCTCGAGGTCTGCAGGAATGAGTCCTAAAACCCGGAAATGAGGTAAAAATGAGTTGGTTAGGTGGCTGAAATAAGGTCTGTGGATACCACAAGCGTGAGAGATTTTAACTTTTTGTTCTACAACTGAAATAAAATGTGTCAGTAAATATCCCACTCGGGAATTTTGAGGCTTGCGGTTGCAATCAAGTGGCTAATTGAGACCACAGCTAGATTTTAAACATCATGCCGAACACGCAAAACCAAATTACAAGTTGGAAGTTTAGTGGTTGTGACGTTGAAGTCATACGACCATGTATTTCATTTGTAGCCTATAGCCTTTTGCTACCGGCAATTACATTACATAACTATCAAAAACCCTAAAAGTGGTGTTAGTTTATGAAGATTATCTTGCTAAACAAAATAGTAAATATCATAAACGTTTGTGTGTCACAGAGCTTGATATATTCTGCAATCATCCAATAGGTATTGGAAAATGTTAATTTCCGGGTTGGCCTTCAAAAATCCCTTAATTATTTATTATATTGGTCAAATATACAAACGTGGTGTGGCTGGCCCTTTAAGAGAGCAAAGCCAACCCATTGGGGAGGTCTAATCAAGTCCAGTAAGTGAAAGCACCTGATTATGGGTGGGGTGATATGGTGTTAGCTACACATCCAGCAGACAGGGAGCAAAACTAGCATCCATTTTGTGCCGTGTTTCTGTCCTGCTGATGAAGTCTGATGTTCACTTTCATTTTAGCTCTTATTCCTGAGAAAACCATCTGACTCTTTAGATGCTAAATGCTAAATTATCTCCCCCAGCTAGCTAACTAGCTAGCTAGCAGATTTCCTGTTTGGTGCTGGGCAGGTAGCACGCAGTAAGAAACATGACAAACAGCTACACTAGGGCATGTCTCAGTCCGCATAAATACCTAAAATGTAAATGTATGAGTGTATCTTGCATCTCTTTTTAATTATGATCATTCATATTGACAGACATGGACATACAATATAATCTCAGGACATCTTCTTTACATCTTGAATCTACAATCACAAACAAACAAGACAGGGAGATTAAGGGGTTATAAAAAAATATATATTACCGAAACAAAAGCAAAAAAAGATTAGAAAAAATCCCAATCAGTCTGTTTTTGTAACCTGATACAAAAAACACACAGTTTTCTATGTGTGATTGAGTTCTCAAAAAACAACAAAAAAAAGCACGTCAAGTGACCAGTTGTTGTTCTCTCTTCATATATAGTCCTAAAAGTGGTTTTAAATGGTAGAAAGGTAATATAACTTGAGAGGAATATGCATGTTTAAGAAACCATATGTTGCGGAATAAGTGGTGAAGTTGTAGTGTGGTGCAGTTTCTCTGTTGACTTACAACTAGAAAACCAGAAAAACAAAGTAGTGGATGAAACCCGTCCTCGCAGCTGAATCATGACCAAACTGAACTTTGATATTGTTTTGACAGTTGGACTTTGAGATGCGGAGCCGGTCACCTGAGCTGGATAAACACTAGGTGTCATCGCCCGAGGACGGCTAACCTGCCAGAAGAGTCTCAGGAATGAGGAAGCGAGCGTTGACACCCATGTTTTTAACAGGTTTCGGAGGCCAAACGAGCCCAGAAACCCAGTAAAATCCCATGAATGATTATCAATCCATTCGGGGAAAACAACCAGTCTGCGGTCATGTGTTTCCACGTGCGCCGTCATTCATTCATTCATTAATGCATAGACGGCGTTTAATCTGTATCAATAAAAGGAAACGTTCAGAGGTTATAACATGGCATTGAAACAATCAGATTTGTTCAATGAAACAAAGACTGCACGCATTATAAAAGAAGGATGTAATGTCTAAAATAGGCCTTTTATTTCCATTCAATCCAAATGTAGCTTAATGTGAAGAATCCTAAAGGCAATACTCACAATTGTCACAAAAAGACGGGGATTAAATTAGCTTTAGCTTTCCTCCTGGTTGTGTGGTCATGCTACGATAATTAGCATCACTTAGCACACAGACCAGGAAATGAGAAAACCAAAAATCTGCGTAATCCTCGTGGGTGAATCAACGGAAATAGTCACAGCATGTAACTCCGACTAAAACAAGTTCTCATTTTTCGGTTCAGTGTGTCTGTCTGTCAGCAGGATAACGGAAAAACTACCTGCTTGATTTTCATAAAACTTGGTAAGAGGGTTAACCATGGGCAGAGGAAGGACCCATTACATTTTGGAGCGGATATGCAAATCATTTTTCATTTCTGTCAACATTGCGAGACAGGGCCTGGCGTTGGTGGAGTGTCCTTCTCGTTACATTCTAGTTTGCGTGCAGGTTAAATCAGCAGTGTGTGTTAATAACGTGAGCGCGGGCAGGTGAACTTTGGAGAGAACTAGGCCAGCTACTTCCTCCGGTTTCCGATCTTTGTGCTGAGCTAGGTTTAGCCACCAAAACGACCAGTTAAGTTTATAGGTCGTGGTTTGGATTAAAACACTCCCAAGGAATCTTATTTTGACGACATAAGGATTTATAATCCAGGGAGCTCATTTAATGGCAATTCAGGACAGTGTTGGACGGACCTACTTACTGACATCACCGGCGTTTTGAAAGGATTTACTCACGGAAACATCTCAACCTGTAGATGAAATCACATTTTTAGATGACTGACAGGATCCACCCCCCCCCCCACCATGTTTTTGCTTCAATTAAAGCTCGTCTTTGTCGAACATTTGTGTCAAAATGCAGTTGCCTGGGCGCCAGGGTGGCTCATCTGGTAGAATAGGCGCCTAGATGCAAAGACTGAGTCCACGACGCGGCGGTGTAGGGTTCGAGTCTGACCTGTGGCCATTTGATGCATG
>NC_045751.1:11183406-11190804 GCF_008692095.1 Etheostoma spectabile | reverse complement strand
CCCTGTCTATTAAATGCTAAATACCAAAAACTAAGCTTTTGCCTGAAACACAAACACAAATGTGCACACACAAAGACAGACTCTCTCTTCTGGTCTATTTACAGCTGATTATTTGTCGTCATTGACATTAGATCTCTTGATTGGAAGTCTTGTATTTTGTCCTGCATTCAAACCCTTCCCAAGGTCAGCATAAGTACTTAGTAAAATCTGATGCATATTCCTGCTGCATTAATGGGAATGTTGCATTTTCCTGCCGTAGAGATTTTAGATCTAGCTCCTTTAAACTCCTTTCTTTATTGTTGGGTAGTTTAATCTACAGCAATGCATCATGGTCTATAAGATCAACGTATGTTTGTACTGCTGCTGTCCTGTGAGAATGACGTATCTCTACAAAAAGTTTTACAACTTTTTGTGTTGTCAGAAAAACAGCCGTTTGTTTTGGCTTTTAATCCTTGTGAATTTTATGGCATTTAAAAAAAAGTGACCAAACCTTCAGAAGAAATGACCAAAAAAAAAAACAAACAGAGAAAATGTTTTTGTATAATGTAAAATATGATGTATTGTAAAATGAAAATTAGGCAATTAATCAAAAAAAATCCATCTGAAAACGCAAAAGATGATGTTTTTAGGGTGTAGCACTCAAGCCGTTTCAGGCACCACCTAAACTGAAACTTTTCCCAGAGCGAATGACTGTAGCTGGTCCCCTGGGGACTTCAGCAAGTTTTGTCATCAACCTTTCTGAGTGTTTCCTTTATTTCTTATCAACTCTAGCTTTCCCAATGTTTTAGACACAGACATGGCGATAATAATGGTCAGAAATGACGTGAAACAGCCTTTTCTGAGCCAAAAAAAACTTGGAGAACACCTAAACCCCACGCCAAATATGTGCACCTAAGTCTTTCTTCAACCTAAGGAAAACACTGACTTTATTAAGCTGAAGAAGTAGACACATATAGGAAGACTTCATCCTTCAGTTTATCACAAAACATTCAACACATGTGGAGATACGAGGTTCTCCCTGGACCGGAAGGGGAGAAAAACTCATCTGAGAAGGAGCTACAGCTGTCACATGTAGTGGGGTGAAAAGTACAAGATTTACCTCTGAGATGTGGTCAAGTACAGGTAGAAAGTAGGAAATGGGAGTACTCAGATAGAGTACATGTACTTGAGTACCCGCTGGCTGTGTGTAGTAATCTCCAGAGACACAGTAGTCACACATGAAAAAGGCGGCAGGGACTCCAGCGGTTACATGAACACATTTTTATTGCAATAGCTCTATCGAAAGCAAAAAAGTTTTGATAAATATAAACACTATGCCGATGCTCAAATCGCCTCTGAGTACCCCTCCCGCCCCCCGCCCCCCCCCCCCCCCCCTTTTCCCTCCACGAGAAAAAAACGAGAGAAAGAAAGAGAAGGAAGTAAATAGAAACAAAAAAACAAGGGGGGGGGGGGGGGGGCACCTGCTGAGGCGCTGATCAGAAACATGAAAAAAGCGACAACTTGAGTTTTCCTTATTTACACGAGGACTTCCATTCCCGCCGGCTTTCTTCTCTAACTCTATTTTTCGTATATAGGACGTACGTCGCAGAAAAATAATGCACATACGAAGGATACACACCTCCACAGTATTATTCTTTTGAACTCTCTCTTCCCCGTAAAGCTAATAAACAACAGCATTCAACTCGGAAACTAAGAACACAGGTAGCACGGTGGGATCTCCTTTATCCCCCCCCCCCCCTCCTCCCCTCCTCCTCCTCCTCCCTCCCCTCTTCCTCTCCTCCTCCCCCCTCCTCTCCTCCTCCTCCTCCGTAGTTTCTGAAGGATTCTGGGAAACAATAGGGACCCCCGCCTGATAGAGCAGGGCAATGAACATTATCTCAGCATTTTCCAACTGTACTACACAGCAGCAAATAAACTGTAATATAGTTACAAAAAATAAACATTAGGCAGAGGTTGGAACCCATTTCTTTATACAAATAACTGCAAAATGCCTATGTACTCTTAAAAAAAATACTACCTTTTGTATCGCTTTTGTTTTCAGTTAAACAAGGTTGCCCCGATACAAGATAACCCCCAGAAACAGATGATTATTTTTCCTTTGTAAACTAGAAATACAAAACAAAACCCAAAATGATTGGAGGAAGAAGGACACGGTTGCATAATGACGCCGTACCCTAGGTCTTCTCTGCAAAGGTCTCTCAACTCTCCACCCTGAACGGGAACAAATAAAAAGAAATCACCAGCGGAGTTTTACCATCAGAATCGCTAACATCGAGGACAGTTTTGAGGTTTGAGTTGGTACCAAAATAAAAACATAGATTCTGTGTGAATTATTTCAGTCATGACAAAAGGATGAGACGGGGGAGAAATCGGACATGGACGACATAAATCCATTTTTGAATAATGCTTCAAATAAATTAAAAGGGATTCTACCAAAATCTACCATGTTTTTTTTTTCCTTTTTCTTTCGCCATAGCGTTAAAAAAAGCAAAAAACAAAACAAAAAAAAGCAACATGTCGCTGTAGCATAGTAAGTACACAAAACATATTTTTCAAAAACATAAGCAACAGAAATGTTTGTCAATATTGACTTTTAGGTCAGACCATTTAAAATAGGGATCTGCTGGGGGGGGTACGGGGGTAAAGGAAGTCTTCTCCTGCTCAAAGCTCTTCTATTCTGTACCAATGTCAGCTTTAACCGCCACGTTTTGAGCCACACAGACAGAAATAAATGTCTTTTCTTTAACTTTTTGGCTCAGTCGTCACTGGAATCTGACAAAAAAGTGAAGATGGGGTAAAGGGAAAAGGGTGGGGATATATGGAAAGTTGCTTCAAGTGGAGCACATCATGAGTGGGATTTTGTTTTTGGACTAGGATATGGAAAGTGTGTGTGAAATTTCATCTTGATATTGATGAAATTCCCCGCACACGCCCAGAGGATTGATAGCCTCGCCGCATTAAACTCCCCATATCTGGTATTGTGGTGTTTCTACAGCCAGGGCTGTTACAACAAGTTGCAAAATTGCCTTTTCAGCTTCCTAAAGTGTGAGAATTTTCTGGTTTTCACTCTTGTATGTTAACGTAAACGTCACATTAGGCACTTGAAATTGTGATTTGCAGTTTTAAAATAATCTTGTACAACTGTTTGGTGCACATGCCACGACTTTTCAGCAACATGAATCAAATAACACGTCAAGAGTCGCCCTAAAAGTGATGACATTTAACCCTGGAAGTGTTTGTTTTAACAATCTATAAAATAGACAACAAAGAATTAGGTTTGACTGATAGAAAATCACCCCCGATGGTGTTTTTTGCCTTCAACGTTGCCCTGGAAGGAGACGTCGGGGGCAAAAAAAAACACCATCCACCCAAAATCCCTTTCAACAAGACTGAGGGAAACTTGTGGAGCACATGACATCCATAAAGAGAGTCGTCTTGTATGCACAACATAAGTAATGCAAGTAATGACTCGAGGTCATGTAATATAGAAAAACACACTTTGGATTTCTGCAGCTTCAGAGTTGTTTTCTAGTTCAAACTTGATTTTTTGTATACAGCATGTGTCTAAGAAACTAGTTTACGGCTCTTTTTTGTTTCAATTGACACAAAGTACCAGATGTGTGAAGTTTGCTGCGTCTGTGCCGTTCACAGGGCATCAAGTACAGTAAGCTCCTAATCACAGGTAACAGACCTGGACTCGGACACCTTCCCCCCCCCCCCAGTCAGTCCGACCTCTGTGAACCAGGCATCAAGAATTATTTAAAGATGCCTCAGCATCACTACGGGGGGTGTGCAGGGCCCTAAAGAGGAGACAGAGCTCGACAGGCCTTCAACTGTCCAAACAAATAAAAATAAAAAAAAGAAGAAAAAAAAAAAGTGTGGGGAGATAAAGAAAGAAAGGGAAATCAGAAACGGGGCAAATGTTGCATTAGATGAGTGAATACTGGAAAAAGAAATTGCAATTCTATGGGCTACGTTAGCGGTCAGTCTTTGTGTTTCCTGTGAAATCAGTCGCAGCATGGGAGAGTAGGAATACTGTCTGTTAAAGTGTGTGTGTGTGTGTGTGTGTGTGTGAGAGAGAGAAAGGAGGCAGCAACTACCAGCTAAGAATATTTGTGTGTGCGCGTCTGTGTGCGAAACCTCTTTACGTCACACAGAGACAGTGACAAACACTCCATCGTGTGTGTGTGTATATATATATATTGTGTGTGTGTGTGTATAGATATTTTGTGTGTGTGTGTGTATATATATATTGTGTGTGTGCGTGCGTCATCGAGAGCCGCTGACAGAGAGCTCAGGCGGGGGCCACAGGATTCCGCCTAAATATGGCTACATGACGACTGTGTGTTATGAGAGCGGACATGGGAGACGCCGTGACATGTGACTTCATGGCGTACAGGTGTGTGTGTGTGTGTGTGTGTGCGTGTGTTGTGCATCCCAGTGCCAACGCCTGAACTTTGTGCTTTACCTTTTCACAGCTGAGTGTGTGTGTGTGTGTGTGGTGGTGTGTGTGTGTGTGTGTGTGGTGTGTGTGTGTGTGTTGTGTGTGTGTGTGTGTGGTGTGTCTAACTTGAACTGTGCTACGGACCGTATGAGGTAAAAATGACAAAACAACAACATGAAAACCTGCTTTGGTTTCAGAACACGAGCCGACCGAGCAGCAGGGCGATGAAACAACCGTTCCCCTCCACCGACCACAGCAGAGTTTCCTAAACCCCTACAAAGTACCTCCTCATGTTCTTTTTTTTTTTTTAAAGGAATAGTTTGACATTTTGGAAAAGATGCTGAATCTGCTGGGCGTTAGATGAAACGATCGATACCACTCTCATATCAGACCGCAATCTCAGCTAGAAACAGCTAGCCTAGCTCGGTGCGACGGTAACAAAATCCACCTCTCAGCTGCTCTAAAGCTTACTGACGGTTAAACAAACCAGATGGGACATAAACTAAACAGCTTCCAGGGTGCTGTTAGGTGGGATTTTGAACTCCGGATAGAGCAGCTCAGCTGTTTTACCGTCCACTTCCAGACTTTATGCTAAGCTGCTTCATATTTAACAGGCCATCGTGCAATCGCTCTTCCCCGTCTAACTATTGTCAAGAACACAAACTAGTGCGTTTCCCAAAATGTGGAGATATCCCTTTAAATAGACCAGTTATCTGCGAAGTGGCTCTTAGAGGAGACAGACTCCTGCAAACATTACAGCATTTGATTGGTGGCCGGCGTGCTCCCCCCCCCCCACCGCCCCGCCCTGCTGAGTGCCATCGCTGCCACGAGAGCAAACCAAGATATGTATCGGAACATTTGTACCTATTGCAACGAATAAATTATAAAATGTGCTACAGAGAATGCAGGGAGTAATGCTGTTAGGGTTTCCCACTGGGATGAACCCACACCGCCGCAGTACCGTAGCTCCGTTGTGTTTTTTGTTTTTTTAACTGGCCTGCTGAGGCAATGGATGCGACTGTGTCGCTGTGGCGGGAACGAGCACGGTACCTGTGTAATGCCACTTGTCGCGTCTGAGAGGTTTAAATAGATCCAGCCACGAGTTCGAACCCCTAAAAGAGAGTTCAGATGTTTTGAAGTGAGCTACGTCTCCACAGTCCGTGTGTTACCTACGGCAGACCAATTGACTTTGCCGCCTGACCGCCCTTAACGACGGGGAACTGAAGCTGCCGTTGTATCCGTCTATTATATGTCGGATTTTGGAGATTCCAAAGTACCGCTTTAAAACACCAAAGTCACATAAAACCCCCAAACAAGGGAACCCAACGAGGCAGCGCAGGACCAGTAACTGCGAGGTAAAACAGCTGTTTTTATCAAAGGAGTCTGGTGGCTTTGAAGCGAGAAAAGACGGATGTACCGGCTTCAGTCCCCCCGTCGTTAAGGGCCGCCTGACAGAAGAGCTGAAAATATTCTAAATATAGCGTCAACTTAAAATGATATTGATTTTTGAAGGTGGTCCTTTTTTTTTTTTGGGCGGCTGATACAACCCCACTTCATAACATTCGAACTATCTCTTTTCGGGTTAATCCATTAACAAACAAACAAAACAAAAACATTCTCTACTACAACTTTGCCCACAATGTAATAACTGTGCGGTACCGTATGGAGGAAAGATTATGCATGGGGTAAAAAAAATTAAAAAAGATAAAAAATATTTTAAATTCAAACATAAGTTTGTACCATAATGCCTTTGCTAAGTAATCCAGCCTCCCTTTTTAATACCGTATGGAGAAGCAGAACCACCTGATAGTGAGACTATCTGCGGTTCTGTTGGTGCCCCCCCCCCCAAACCATAGTTCACTGACCAATGTCGGTTGAAAATGGCTGCGCACACTGGCAGCGTCGATTGTGTGTGAAAGGGTGGAAATGTTAAAAAAAAATTAAAAAAAACAGGACAGGATATGCATATAAAACACAAAAAATACAAAAAAATGAAATACACTTATAAAACTGCGAGCGTTTTTTTGTCATCTGTTGGGATGTTTTCTGCATCCAGAAGGGAGCGGCTCCTCAGTCCAGGTGAAGAGGTCAGAGGTCACCGGCGGGGCAGGGGGGCGGGGGGGCAGGCCAAAGGTCCCAGGCAGAGTCGAGTGCCCCGAGCAGAGAGAGATGAGGAGGAGGAGGAGGAGGAAGGTGGAGAACCTCTATCGCCCAGTCGCTCAGTCTGAGAGAGGAAGGGAAGACAGACAGGTGAGCATCTGGAAAACATCGGGTCGGACACTTATTAACGGCAACGTACTGACGGATATTAGACGTTAGATTAGATATTAGACAAGAATCCGCACATTGGCAATACTTTAACCCTTGTGTTGTCTTCCCGTCAAAACTGTTGACGCTTTTTTACTTTTTCGTCCCATTTTTCAACCTTTTTGATGCTTTTTTTCCAATGTTTGTCTCTTTAGACGTTCAACACTAACTTATTAACTTTACTTTTCCAGTAATTTTTCGAATTTATGGCCGATAAACATCATTTATAGGAAATTATACCAAATGTTTGAGTTAGAAAAGCAGAAATTAGGAATTATTTTGACTAAAATTAAAGGGATGGAGGTTAATGGATAATCACAGACTGGAATATGTCAACTTTTACTCAATACTATTTCAAAACCACTTGAGTCATTGACTCAAACTCATTTGAAAATGCTACACGTCTAAAACTGTGGCAACGTGCGGCTATCCTTTATCCTGAAAGTAAAGTGAGCCTCTTTTGGTTTAAAAAGAGAGTGGTTTAAGAAGTCCTCTTGGGCTTGAGGAGATTGTGAAAAGCCTCTTCACTGTTGGATTAATCGATAATGACAATCATCTTACATTTTAGCCGTGAAAACAAGTGGACGGACAAGTGAAAGCTGCTGTGGTTGTTCTCTATTTGCCACACACACACACACACACACACA
>NC_045751.1:11182491-11183396 GCF_008692095.1 Etheostoma spectabile | reverse complement strand
CACACACACACACACACACACAGGAATGTGTCCGGTTCACTGATAGTGGTTTCTGACAGTATTAGTTGTTTTTGGACATTTTTGAAGCCAAGTGGTGCTGACTAACGTTGACTGGAATCTGTCGGACTGTGGACTTCCCAACAACACTGCAGAGGAGTAAAAACCACATGTTTATCACTTTCGAGGGGATTTTCCGAGGAGTTACGTGGCCCTGCGTGACCCCAGGGTTATGTGTAAACCTCAGTGTTTAATTTACAACGCTAGAAGAAAGAAGAAAAAAAAAATACACCCCGCCATTTTGAAGATGCAAGTTCTTCCAACCTGACAGCTGTGTCTGGAGATGACCAGCAACCACGCAGGTGGATGAATTTATCTGCACAAATATACACAAAAACGCATTTCTTAGAGGTACTACACAGCTGTGTTACAAAGGAGGCCTAGCATTTTATAAGCCCAGTCAAATCGAGAGGAGTTTGTCTTTAACTAGGATCGTCCCCTGTCACAAAGCTTTTAAAAGAAGCAGCGCAGATGTAAGACGTCTCAGAGCGAGCCGGCGGCTTGGCTCGGACTTCTGGCTGTGTAAAAACAAATCTGTTTGCCTGGTAAATTAGTGAGCGTGGCCGGTGAACTTTGGATTCAGCCGGCTGCCAGCAGACATACACACACACAGTTTGTTTGCTGCCCTGCTATCACGGCCGGGCCCGGGCTGTCAGGTTGGCTGTTTTGGTGCGGCCGAGCGGCCCCAAATGACCCCGGCCATGGCCACCGTCCAGCTGGGTTATTCCACTGAGAGCGAGGCTTTGTCCGACACAACAATGTGAGCAGCACTCCACAATACAGATGCTTTGACAGGGGGCACTGCTGGAATGCTGCTCCTCTGTTTGTAAGCCATGGGGATGGATGGA
>NC_045751.1:11181610-11182481 GCF_008692095.1 Etheostoma spectabile | reverse complement strand
GGGGGGGGATAGAAAGACAGAAGCACACAGTACACAGAGGAGGAGGAGTAACGGTACACAGCCTGAACACCAACCAAACTGTAGCCAAAGCAAAGTGACCACAACTGAGGGATTCAGACAAATGTAAATGGACTGTTCTTATAATACCTTAACAACTACTCAAAAAGCTTTTGCATAGTACAGGAACACACATTCATTCACCGTGGCCAAGGTTGCCGCACAAGGTGCCACCTGCTCACCAGATAAACACTCACACACACACTACAGGGCCAGGGATCAAACCCAGGGCCAGGGATCGAACCACCAACCTTCCGATTGGCAGGCGAGCGCTCTCCCACTGCCAACCCTAAACCTGGCAAACCCAAAGACCTGGAAACAAAAGGGACCTCTTCCTGCTACAATGACACACCACGGCCTGTAGAAAAGACAGGTGCTCCTCGCCAAAATAAAACTCAAATACCAAGAGTTCACGACGACGACGAGATTGGAGATTTACTATTACAAACCCTGTTGGAGCCTGAGAGAAGACCAGCACAGCTCCACACCAAACTGGTCAAACTCAGCCTCCTCTTTTTGTTTTTTATAGTATACCATGAAGTTAGGGCTGCACGATTATGGCCAAAATGATAATCACGATCAAAATTTTGATCGCGATTATTCTCACGATTATTTGTTGATTTTAACCAAAACAAATGTTGTCGTCACGTAGGCTATTTATAACTGCGAGAGGGAGTGTGATGGACGCTACTCACAGAGAGACGGCTGATCATTATGAACGGGTCCAGCACGGGTCGAACGGCGGATACACACGTCATGTGTATGAAATGTCTGTATCGTCAATGGGCTGCATTTTTATTAACTATGATATTCT
>NC_045751.1:11181532-11181600 GCF_008692095.1 Etheostoma spectabile | reverse complement strand
GGTCACATCTCTGGTCCAGGTCCAGATCCTTGCCCAGGTCCAGCAGCTCCGTCTCACACGCTGTTACT
>NC_045751.1:11180925-11181522 GCF_008692095.1 Etheostoma spectabile | reverse complement strand
AAGTTAGTTGCATTCAATAACTTCTCCTGTGTTCTTCTCCTGTGGCCGTGACGGCCGTGATAGCAGTTACCAGCAGAAACACTGGCACAAATACAGGTTTGCCACTCATACTTAACAATATCCAGCTGTGTTAATAATAATTAAAACTGTGGACAAATATCAGAAGTGTGGACCGGCGGCCGCTGTGTGGCGGAGCGCGGAGAGTCAGAGGAGAGAGAGTAGGACGAGAGAGCGTAGAAAGATCCAACACAGGCACGGCTTTACAGACGAAATGGGTCATGTAACGCAAAATTAAACCATATCCATATAAACAGCATTGCAGCGGATGCGAGGACATTAGCACCGGTGCGTCCTAGAGGAGCTAACAGCTAAAAAACGCTACTAGCTAACAGCTAACAGAAGTTACTAGCTAACAGACACTACTAGCTAACAGCTAACAGAAGTTACTAGCTAACAGACACTACTAGCTAACAGAAGTTACTAGCTAACAGACACTACTAGCTAACAGCTAACAGACGCTACTAGCAATGACTAGCATTGCTGCTGAAACACAGGAATTTCCCATTTTTCTTGGGATCAATAAACATCTATCTATCT
>NC_045751.1:11180768-11180915 GCF_008692095.1 Etheostoma spectabile | reverse complement strand
CTATCTATCTATCTATCTATCTATCTAGCTAGCTAGCTAGCTAGCTAGCACTGGTCACCGCTGTTGTCTGAAAAACACAGCCGGGACAAAATGTCGCGTTTACTGGTAAACTGGTAAACCTTGAGACTGACGTATTACCGACTGCTA
>NC_045751.1:11180556-11180758 GCF_008692095.1 Etheostoma spectabile | reverse complement strand
TTTCCTCCCGTTACTCTGTCCTCTGGGACTGTCTACATCTAGAAACTAAGCTACACAGTGCAGGGAACTACTCTGACTGGCTCATGAGCAGAAGGGTTAACAGAGCGGGAGATTGGCTTTGCAAAAAACCTGGAGCGTTCTATGAAATGACGCTTTACAAAAAATAATCGCTCAAATTTGATCGTGGGAAGTCTAAATTGTG
>NC_045751.1:11174625-11179451 GCF_008692095.1 Etheostoma spectabile | reverse complement strand
TGTCTGTCTGTCTGTCTGTCTGTCTGTCTGTCTGTCTGTCTGTCTGTCTGTCTCTGTCCCCATTCACCTGGCTGGGACAACAGATGAAAGGCATCATGGGAGCACACCGTTTTTTAGCTTTATCATGTCACAGATTCACATTGGATTTAAGTTTTCTAGAGCATTAGATTGTTTTAATTTTCACCCTTTGACTATTTCAGATAGGATTGGAAAAAATATATAACTCATTTACATCCATAACATTAAATAATACAGGAAGACAGAAGTTGCTGGTTTACTGCTGCCTTGTGTGGATAGTTTGTAAGTCAGTAAAAAACACAAGTCACACAAACAGACTAAAGGCTCCTGCACACTGCCTGTGTGGCGTGAGCGTGGCGTTGCTGTTGCGTGGCAACTGCGTGACGTTTTCTATGTCTTTGCATACCAGAAACATTATGTTTTGATTACAGCAAAGACAACGTCGGCAGTACTGACGGCAAAATATTGCATTTATATCTGCATTTATGTCAAAACCTAGAGACTTTCAAACATTAAAATGTCATTTATTGTGTATGTATGTGTGTCAAAATGACAAACAAACATATTATCGTATTCTATTTTGCCTGGAAACGCTTCCAACAACCGGCGTTGGTCCTACTTCCAGCATGCATGCGTTTTTGGTGCGGCTGTAACCTGTTAACATGGGAGCCGAAATAAAAACAGACACGCCACACAGCTGACACGCTCACGCGTGATGTAAACTGAGGGAGCAAAAGCAGTATCGGCTCCAGATATCGGCTCAGGAATATCGGCAGCCCGAATTGGTCATCAGCTAAGGCTGATGAAAAAACAAATTGGTATTGGCATCAACACTAAAATACATCCATATCAGTCAATCCCTAGCTAATACACCATGCAGAAGTAGCTCGGACAACCACACTTCAAAAAGATCCCCAACTATCCCTTTAAGGTCGGGAATGGAGCAGGACACCACCTAGGATTTCTGCTAAAACTTCTAATTTCCTGCAGTGTGCATACATTAGCGATTTATTCCAGTTTGCTCGAACTGTGCAGGTCCGAGGTTCACCAAAAGCTACGATCCAAAAGATGAAACGGCAGCATTTTCACAAATACCATCAGGAAACATTCCCACTTTTCTAATAAAGTTACCCAACGTCACATTCCAGTAAGCCGAGGGATACTCTAGTAAAACCCTGCTTTATCATTACCGTGTGTCTGAGAGAGAGGGGGGAGGGGGGGCATAAAAAAGAGAGCTGGAGGAACCATGAAGGAAGAAGAACATAACATACAGAAGAAATGTAAGTTACTGCATGTTTGAGAGAAACTGGAGCCTTCGGTGATTGAGTAACGTTCAGGACCACCTCTGAAATCTACACTAGAAGAGGAACTTAAAACTCGAGACCACATCGCTGACAGTGTTGATGAGACACAACATTTCCCTTGGCGTATGCGCTGCAGGACGTTAGACGCGCCACTCTTTGGTCTTGTCAAGCTCCATAACTACTGGTGACTTTGTTTAATTTGCATGGCTTGAACAACTTCACTACTCTAATAATAATACTAATAATAATAATACTAATAATAATAATAATAGTTTGAATACTCTGAAAGATGGCCTTTCTGTGGAAGGAAAAAAAGAGCTCATGACAATTATCTAAATGCATGAAAAATTCCTGCAAAGCGGGGCTGAAAATAATTTTAATATCAGTGTCGCTCTCACACAATCAGACTTTGCGAAAGCTTAAGAGTCTAAAACCCAAATCCAGTACATTTATTATCACGTAAGATGAATAGTAGCAACAACATCTTCACAATTTAAAAGCTGGAACCAGTAAACTCTGTGGAAATGACGGACAGAGTTATAAACTTCCCGCAAAGCATGAAACCGAGCACACAGACCAACTCTAAATTGAAATTTAAAACCTCTGGGACACTTAAATTACATAAATTGTTAAATTGAGAAACACGTAAGTAATACTCCATGAATTCATTGCCCAATGGGAACCCTGCTGGCTCAATTGCGTCCAGGGTTAGGGGTTCAATTCCCTGTTTAGCTCAATGGACACCAACACTGCCAGGTCCATAGATTCCCAAGCCTCTCAGAGCGGGCCACCGATGCTAAAGCTCATCTAGCACATCAGTGCTTTGGATTACGGTGCTCATCAAACAGTCCAAGTTATTTTAGGATTATTTATTCCCTGAATGGATACTAACATGGACAACACAGGCAAAACTTCAACCTTCGGGGGGGGGGGGCTTTTAGAGAGCGTAAACAACTTCCCTGCGACAGCCGGCTAAATTGCCTTGTGTGCATGCGTGATGGTTAATAATTCTAACATCTGTGGGCACATGTATCTGGCTATTTAAAACAGAGACCTCTGCATGCAACACACGGATCAAAAAAAAAAAAAAAGGGGGGGAGATGGGTCCTGTTACGAGCATGCCTCGGACCGGCCTATAAATCCATGTCAGACTGGAAATAGACGTGTAAATATAGACGGTGGAGGTGGGAATGGGAGAGCAGAAGGCAGCCTTGTACCATCTTCCCTGGCGCTCCCGCCGACCCCTCACCGCCTCGGATCCCCTTTCGGGGGGGGGGGGGGGGGGGGGGGGGGGGGGGGGGGGGGGGAAGAGGGAGGAAAGGGCAGGTTCCCACCGCTCTCACATCTAAAAAAACCAAAAAACAAAACGTCCGCCCGTGACTGGACTTTAACCTTTTGCCATCTCATATCCACCTGATGTTCTTTCCCATCATCCTCCTGTGTTCCCCTTCGATGTATAACAGCGTTACCACACCGACCAAACCATTACATAATGGTTTTTGTCTTTTTGTTAGGACGTATGAAACGTTCCAGCCGATACCAAATGCAGACATCCCAAGTGGAAACTAATCATTGGAGAAAATGCATTCATTAGAGCCCGACCGATATATCGGTGGCCGATATTAGGAGTTTCCTGATCTATCGGTATCGGAATTTATAATGGCCGATAAAAATATATATACACACATATATACATACAGCATATATATAGTTTTTTAAATATTCATTCATCAGAATCATTTATAATAACAAATAAATGGTTCTGATAAATGAATATTTAAAAAATAAAACGGTCAACCATGTTATGAGCGTTGGCGTTGCATAGTCTGTCCACCAGAGGACGCTCTACAACGTCCCTGTTAGTGATGGCGTTGCATAGTCTGTCCACCAGAGGACGCTCTACAACGTCCCTGTTAGTGATGGCGTTGCATAGTCTGTCCACCAGAGGACGCTCTACAACGTCCCTGTTAGTGATGGCGTTGCATAGTCTGTCCACCAGAGGACGCTCTACAACGTCCCTGTTAGTGATGGCGTTGCATAGTCTGTCCACCAGAGGACGCTCTACAACGTCCCTGTTAGTGATGGAGATGCATAGTCTGTCCACCAGAGGACGCCCTACAACAGAATGAAATCTCTCTAAATTAATAAACTTAGTGATATCTTAAATCTAATCTAACGATTGATTTTTTGCATCTCCACAGCTTGTAATCTTTACCCATTTCTAATTGATTCCTGGTGTATCGTTACATCCCTACGTACAGTTGTGCTCATTAGTTTATGAACCCATGCTAAAGTTGACTTAAAAGGAGAAATAAAAAAATAAAAAAACATCTTTGGGAAATGAATCTTAATGCATTAATTTAAAAAAATTATGAAAAATCTAACCTTTAAAGACGCCAATTTGCTTTGTGAATGAATAATATATCGTCAATAAATAAATGTTCTTCTTTAATGATGACAGAAATCACTTTTTCTGGGATTTGGGGGGTTATTTTGTGTCTCTGGTGCTTCCACACTTGCATAAAAACTATCCATGGTGTTTTGAGTGAGATCCGGTTTCTGAATGTCCTCTGTCCTCAGTCTCCGGGTGAGCTGTTCAACATCTGCACGGCTTTCTACGTCATTAGAGACGAGGTGGCTAACCGTAGCACATGCTAGCATGCTAGTGCTAGCATTCTAGCTCTTTCTCAATGGCAAAACACTGCTACAACACACACTAGTTCACTATAATCTCCAAAAGAACTACTTCCTGTCCCTGTTCTGCAGGTATTCCACAAGTGGCCCTTGTCCAGAAGAAGTCTCCCAGCTGATCCTGCCTTGGACTGACCAAAGTTGGAGAAAGAGTTATCAGCTGATGGGATCTTACCGAGCTACTGAGCATGTGAAGCTCCCAACAAAGATAGGATAGAAGTGAGATGTCTCACTCTGGAGCTAAAACAGACACCTAAACACACAGGGTGGAAACTGGATCTACAGCAATGTGCATTACAAAAAAAAATGTTTTTTGAAAATGAAACCATGTAAACCTATTCTGGTACAACCTCAAAATATAATCATGAACCTGAAATTGAGCAGAATATGGGCGCTTTAAAATACAGGGGGCATAAGTATACACACCCCTATTTTAAATTCCCATAGAGGCAGGCAGAGTTTTATTATCAAAGGCCAGTTATTTCATGGATCCAGGATACTATGCATCCTGATTACAGCTGCACAACTAATAACTATACTGTATATGAAAGTAAACAGAGTCTTGGACGGTTTCTTGGATAAAACAATGAATTCCAAGACACAATGTTGCGGTCTTCAATCTGCTGATTAATCAATAACGCAAACAATCGCCCTACCCGACTTTACAAAACAAAAGCATTCTGGACCGCCGTTTCCGAGGTCCAAAGTTAACCATTAACCTTGATGTGAAGGTCATTTAGTTTTCTTCAAAGTCTACTGCTCACGTTATGTGTTTCTACCCCCAGTGTCTCCTGTCTGCTTATCCCTTTAACT
>NC_045751.1:11172228-11174615 GCF_008692095.1 Etheostoma spectabile | reverse complement strand
CAGGCAAATTTGGGAGGGAAGCGAAGGAAACGGAGAGAGTATAAAAGAGAGCTGGGTCAAATAGCAAAAGGAGACTATCAAAGAGGAAGCGAAAGACTGAAAACAGAGTAAAAACATCCTCTTTTCTCTTGATCCGTACCCACTGTCTAACACGCTAATTGTAGCCCTAACCTTGGCACACAGACAGACACACACACACACACACACACACACACACACACCTGGACTTTAAAGCTGCAAAGGTGTCGCAGTGCTTGCTACAGAACAGCTAGAGCCAAATTCAAGGAAATGTACTTACGGTTTTTCAGGTAATTACAATAAACATGAAATTATTTGTGAAATCTGTGAAACAAAACTAAAAAAAAAACTAAAAACTGGAGAGATATTTAGCTGATTTATGTTCACTCCACTAAATTAAAGCACTGTGAGGCGTTATGTGTGTTTTGTGATCATGCTAACCGCTCCAGCTGGCACTGCACTCATCCCTGGTTCGTATAAATGCATTTATTTTCACAAAAGATGTAGAAAAGTTTCTCAAGTGACAGCCTTCCAGCAGACAAAAAGGCCGTCTACGCCCACACGTTAAGTACACTCTGCATACATGCTGACACAAAGAAAACAGCGGCACGTGCACAGACAGGCACAGAGAGACGCCAGCAGCTACAAAGACAGAAAGTCAGGGCCTTTTTGTTTTTTAGGGCGATTCAGTCCACACTTGACCTCAGATAAACCTCCGTTCATTCAGCGAGCTAATTGTGTAGCAGTATGCTTGCAGACACACACACACACACACACACACACACACAACACCAACACACACACACACACACACACACAACACCACACACACACACACACACACACACACACACACACACACACACACACACACCACACACACACCACACACACACACACACACACACAGACCTCCAGATGTGCTGCATGTTGGTGCCGAGACTTCAGCTCCCTGGACAGATGCCTTCAAAGACAATGCTGCTCAAAAGCGCCTGAACGCAGCGCTGTCAAGATCACAGAGACTTGATCCAAAATAGATTCACTAGAGGCGCTGCAAATTGATAAAACGCAACTAATAATAGCACGCAGCACAAAGGGATGTTTTTTTGTTTTTTTTCCGCTGAAATCCAAAATAACCCAAGCACTTGCCCTCTTTTATTCACATGTAAAAGCTCATACTCACGCACGCACACACAGCAAAAAGCTGGTTGGCTGCTGGGTACACTCCAGAAAACCAGTCAAAGATTATTTTCCTTCCAAATATTGATTATGAAAGTAGAAAAGTGGATGTTAAGTTCAACCAATGGCTGGCACAGAAGACAGACAACATTAAGCAATCACATTAATGGATAATTCCAGCTATTTTGATAGTCGAATAATCAGTTTAAGGTGTTTTGTTTTTAAATTCTCATATCCCAGCTTCTTAAATGTGAATATTTTCTAGTTTTGTCGCTCCTCTGTGACAGTAAATTGAATATATTCGAGACATTTGAGGATGCCATCTTGGGCTTTGGGAAACACGGGAAATGGACATTTCTCACCACTTTACAGACCACGCCACTAATCAATGAATTAAGAAAATAATCAGCAGATGAATTGACAATAAAAAACTTATTCTTTTGCAGCTCGGCTTTGAGCGGCAGTTTCCCAACCAGGCACACACACACACACACACACACACACCACACACACACACACACACACACACACACACACACACACACACACACACACACACACACACACGTGTTTACTCACCCTTGGTTGTTGTGGTGACTCCATCAGATTTGGTGAAGTCTATACTGGCGTAGGCTCCGTTCTCCGGCAGAGGCACCGTCCCCACCGCCACCGAGCTCCCGTTGTTGCTGCCAACTCCGGACACCATGGCTCCCGTGTTGCTCCCGTCCTCCCTCAGCTCCAAGGCGATGTAGTTCAGGCCGTTCTGGTAGCCCACAGACATGTTCCTGCACATTCTGCCGGCTCCAGCCCCCGAGGAGGAGGACGACGGCGACGCTGGCGTCCCGGAGCCTGCGCCCATTTCCATGGCTCTTACTGGAGCATGGGGAGCCGGCAAATCCCAGAGACCCTCCATGGACACCCACGTACTATCAAAAGACGCCGAGCTGGCCCATCTGGAAGCCTGACCCTCCATTAGGTAGGAGTCGTTGGGGGCTGCGGGGTGTGCGGCTGACGATGAGGGGGCGAGTCCTCCTCCGGAGGGAGTTGAGTTAGAGGAGGAGAATGTCTCCGAGCTGTGTCTCCGCCTGCCTTGGGGGTCGGCCCGAACCACCTTGGGCTCCAGCTGTTGCGTCGACGCCCTCCCTGGGCTCGGTGGAGGGAGAGGGGGAGAAATGGATGAGGGGGAGGCA
>NC_045751.1:11164269-11172218 GCF_008692095.1 Etheostoma spectabile | reverse complement strand
AGCGTGGCCGTAACGGCCCTCTATCACACAGAGATGCTGCAGCATGGACGTGGGGCTCTCGCCTCGGCTGAGGTTAAACGTCATGTCTGTGTAGTCGTCCCCCATCGACCTCCAGGGACCTCCGGTGGGGACTCCGGGGGAGGCCAGCGCCCCTGGATTGTTAGCCAGGGGTCGGATGTAGCTGGGTGGGTTCCAGGGGGCAACAAGGCTGGCTCTGGGTGACTGTTTTTTACCCAGACATCCAGTGCTGTCCTGCTGCTCTGCCGCCACCTCCACACTCATGTAGTCCTGGTGAGGGGATTGACGGTGTTCACTGGATTCCAGGGAAGGCGCTTCGTCTTGAGCAGAGAGAGGATAAGCGGGGGGCTGTTGTTGGTGGGGGTAGTGATCCCCAAACTCAATGTTGATATACTCCCCTGGACTTGAGGGCCCTTCAGATGAGCTTACAGTCGAGGGGACTGAGGAGCCTGCAGACGTTGCGGAGGGCTCACTAACCCGCAGCGGACCTTGGAAACTTCTTCTGCCTAAAGGGAGGCGGTTGGGCCTCGCGGCGCGTCGGTCCGCCATGGCTGCGGTTGTATGGTGAGCTCCATAAGGCGGGGGTGGGTGAGAGGGGGTGGAGGTGCTACTACCTCCTCCACCCCTCTTCTCTGGCGTCGACATGGACGCTGTGGCAACAGATGAGTATACTGGCTTGGCAGGAGAACTCATAGGAACGTACTCCCCGTACTCTTTCTCATCCCTCTCTCGAGTGGGAGCCTTGTAGGAGCGAGGGAGGGAAAAATAAGGGCTGTAAGACTTTGTGGAGCCCTCCGGCGTGCCCGACGTGTAATACCCACTGCTCGCTTCGTTTGAGAGCTTGCGCCCCGCACTGCTGCAGTATGACATGTCCATATATTCACCATTCTGGGGTCTCTCTGCTATGCTGTCGCTCCCGCTGGCCCCTGCCATGCCGGAGTTGCTATGCGGGCTGGGGGAGGCCTGCCCTGGGGACGAGGAGCTGCCACCATCCCCTGGGAGCATCATCATGTAGCCGTGGGAGTCTGCGGAGGATTGGGGCTGGAGCTGGTGGTGACGGGCGGAACGGGACCCTAAAGCTGGACTGTGAAACTGAGGGGAGCAAGAGCTGGGTTGCATAGGCATGTAGTCGGGAGGAGTGTCATGCGGCGACGCAGCCACGCCACACATCATGGGCATGTAGCCGCTGTCTTCCTTGGCAGAGGAAGAAGAGGAAAGGGGAGGGCGCTCACAGCTGGACTGGGTCTGGGAGAGCGTAGAGGGACGGCTCTGTTGACTGTGCTCAGAGCAAGAGCTGTAGTCAGAGCGGAGCGAGGAAGAGGAGGACGAGGGCCCACCACGGAGCAGCCCGCTGCCAAAAGGTAACACAATATCCGACCCCTCGTCCAATGAGAAGTTGGTCTGGGTCATTTTCTGGTAAACTGCCACTCCAGAGCCACCAGTTGCACCACCAGGTGGTCTGGAGAAAGATTGTGTCCTCTTCCTCAGTGATGATGAAGAAAAGCGGTCGTCTTCTGTTGTCAACATGCTCTCGTCCCGTGGCGTGTCCCCTCCGCTGTTGTTTCCAGAGCCCCCGCTGGTGCCGAAGACCTCCCGGTTCCAGCCCATGGCCATGTAATCATTCAAACAGTTCTCTTCTCTGATTGGTGGCGTGTTGCCCAGCGAGTCTGGCGTGTTGCTCCGCACCCGGAAGTACCGGAAGTCACCAGGACTGGAGCCATACTCGTCTGAAGAGTTGAAGCCCCCGTCGGACGGGGAGCCGCATATCGAGGCGCTCGAAGGGCGGGTGAGCGTGTCGGAGACGGAGCCGTGGCCGCTGCTGGAGGAGACGCTCACCGGGCTGGTGGTGGAGGGGAAATGGGAGACCGGCAGCGAGGCAGAGCGGGCGTGGTAGGTGGCCGACGTCCCCGGGATGGCTCTGATGTAGCGCCCGCCGCTTGTGCTCGTGCCAGCGTTTCCTGTGGCGACGCCACTCCCACTGCCGCTGCCACCCCCGTCCTGACGGCCGTGGTGAGCCCGTGCGGAGTTCAAGTGCACCAGACTTCCTGTGGCAGAGCGGAACGGCCGGTTCATTGTCCCCTCGCCCTCACTGGAGGTGCGGAAGCGATACCCACTAGCCCCGGAGCTCTTACTTGACGGCGGCGTGCCCACGACTGACTCTGTCCTCGACCGCCTCTGCAGTCCCGTCTGGCTCGGGGGCAGGTTGCCCAGGTGGCGCCGTGTTGTGATGAACGGCATGGGGTTGGAGCCCGACGACTGGCTCTTACTCCTGGGCCGAAACTCTGCAAAAGCCTTCAGGGCTTTCATCGTCTCCAAGATGGTTTCGTGCATGTTTTGGGCCACAACAGAATCATCCACCTGCATCCATATTTCCCCGGGCCCAATAGAGGAGGAGCGACCCACCTCAATGAAAAAGAAGCTTTCTGAATGTCCACACCGTCTGATGTTCATCAGCTGAAGGTTAACACAGGGGGTTTCAGAGTTCAGCTTTACGAGGTGAATGGTTTTAGTTGAGAGGCAAAGCCGGTACACACCTGTGAGGTTTTTAGTTTGACCCAGTCCTTTAGGTTTCACATTCACTTGCCACACCTCTTTGAACACAGTACCAGGGGTGACTGTACCATAGCCATCATCTAAATCATCAGAGTCCACGTGCCCTTTTTTGCCCTCACTCATCAACTCGCTGACAGCTACGTACCAGTCCTCTTGCTCCTGCTCGTTTTCCGCCACAATGGCAAAGTACTCGTCCTTAGTGTAAAGGGCAATGAGGTGTTTGTTTTTGGAATCCGCCCTTTTGTTTACCGTGAAGCACTGGTAGAGGTAAATAACCCTTTTCGGGGGAGAAGGGGCGACCGTCCCGCCGCTGGCGGCGGCCGCGGCAGAGCGCAGGCTGTTCCTGAATTTCTTCTCGCTGTCGTAGTACTCCAGGCGGCTCGGCCCGAGGTGGCTGGCAGCCCGAAGCACAAAAAACCTCTTGTGTCCGTGTTTTTGCTTTCTTAAATAGCCACATTTCCGAATATCGTCCACAACGTCAGAGGTATTAGCGACGCTCACAGCCGCGTATACATGGCTGCTGCTGCTGCTGCCTGCAGCGGCGGGGTCCTCGGCGGTTTGTACCTGGCTGAGAGACGAGGAGGAGGCTTTCCTGCCCGGGGACTCTGCGAGGTTTTCTCCGGTAAGATGCTGCGGAGCCAGCTGGTAGTGATGGTGCTGCTGTTGCTCCTTTGGTGGGTGGTGGTGGTGGTGGAGGAGGTTGGAGGGCGGCAAATGTTGATGGAAGCGAGAGCCACCGCCGCCGCTGCCGCCTCCTCCTCCGCCGATGTTAATTAACGGGGAAGGGGGTTCCCCGACCGAGCCGTCTCCGTTAGCAGTGGCGGATTTCGTCCCCACGTCCCTCTGCTGCGTCTCCACCATCAACATCGCTGCCTTGCCTTCCTGGTAATTCGTGAAATTTGCCATCAGAGAATACAATCAAAGGTCACTTTACTAGCAAGCTAATCCGAGTGGACCTAGACCCCATTCTTGTTTTGGGAGACGAGCTCCCGAGTCCGGCTAGGCCAGCTAACGTTGACTCGGCTCAGATTTGCAAATCCTCACGGACCGGCTTTGTTATACCGTCAAAAAGCAAGTCCCTTCGCCGTTTCCTAGCGACGAAGCAGGTACTCCAAAGCGGGCTTTTTTCACGATATGAATCCCACCGTGTGCAACATGACCACGTTCGGCCGTGTTTCTATAATCAGGAGGATCCGGCTAGCTCGGTTAGCAATCCGTTCACTTCTCCTCCTGTACACATCTCTACGGGCCACAGCACAAACAACACATGATCCCCTGCGTCACACACCAAACGGGAGGAACAAAGAGTCAGACACGGGCTCTGATTGGTCCAACCGTTTGACTGACAGTCCAGAACAGCCCTGCCAGCCAATCGCTACAAGAGATTAGTGTTTGCGTCAATAGCCGTGGCCAATCGCGTCGCACGGAGTTTTATCGAAGTTAAAACATAAGGCAGTGACTTTGTAAGGCTGATCTGGAGTCTGACGTTAGCGGTTTCTGTTAAGTTCACACGTAGAAAACTGTTTCCAGAGCTGCCGACGAGCCAAAGAGACACCCCGATTCGTCCCCCCGTCGCTGTGAGCAGACACAGGTCTTTGGTCAAGATTTCGGCAATGGTGGAAGATGTTCTAAGTTGTTTTACTTAAGTAAAAGTGTAAAAATACTCTGTTACATGGAGCTAATTTAACTATGTTTAAGCCTGCCAGGGGTCTTAACGTGCAATACTATATCATAATTTGTTATGTGATTTTCACTTTGCATTTATAAAATCAATCTGCAAAGTAACTAGTAACTAATGTTGTCACATAAATGTAGTGAAGTAAAAAGTACACTAGCTAAATAATAATAAACTGAGATGTGGATTACAAAGTGGGATTCCACAGAGGTTTCTAGGTAAAAGCAGTTTTGAAAAGATAAGTTTTAGTTTTCCTTTTAAAGTTATAAGATCACTGTAATTCTACATTGTTGTTGTTACTTAAAAGAATCTGAAAAGTGTAGACAAATTTGTAGTACAGTGTGTGTTAGCCTGCAGGAAGTATTTAAATGTAATTTACTCTACATAGGCCACATCCAGCCACCCGTGGCACATGGATTTCTTATCAATGTTGTGCATGTAAAACCTTATTCTGCACAGTTGTGCAGGAGGAGAAAAACAAACAAGCTTGGATCTTTCACCCATACTAACAGCCTGTGGGGCCTGAGGTTTACTAAAACATATGGCTGCTCTGCTCAAGTCATACAAGAATCCGCTGGTGTGTGTGATTGCTGTCCAGCCATGTGTCGGAGAGGGTCTGGCCGGCTGGGGTGACCTCACATGGCCTGTATCCTCCATACGTCTAAAGGCAAAACCAGACCCGCTTTGGCACAGCTGATGAATTCAGATCAAATCCAGGTTTGTTTTCCACCGCGTAGTCTGGATCAACACAACGCAACCTCCCGGGAATGTTCCCAGGATGTTGCCTGAAATCCGCTCTCTGTGTGTTGTCGTTCTTTGGGAAACAACAAACTTTGAGCCAGCAAGCTACACGCTACTCTCCTTGAAGTAGACTTTAAAATGTGCAACAAGGCCTGTCTGCTTGGTTATGGGGAGTGATTGTAAAGATTCACGAAGAATATGTCTATGGCGTTTCCTCTCTAACTGGGATGTTTCGGGACCGATTGGTGGGATCTCTGTGGACCAAGTGCACACGGAGATCCACTGGTAGGAGATAATGAGGTTTAACCATATATTCAGCTCAATAGCTCACGTAACTGTATTGAGTGAACAGTTAACTTCATTTAATATTGTATGTGACGTTTTCTTTTGCAGGGTACAAATGTTCCACCAAAACAACGTCCTTCCAGAGACTAATTTGCAGGACCCGTTGCTGTGCCTGGAGTGTAGCGCCACCCAAGACGATTGTGATTGGTGCAAACAACCCGGGACTTTTTTGTTGTTGTCCTTTCCCAGAATGTGTCTGTGGCGTAGCCAGACTTCACTTCACAGCGCTGTGGAGAGAAGTCTGGCAATGCAAGACTACGCCATGCCATATTCTGCATCTGCCATCCACCACAAAACCTGTTCTTTTTACCTCAGGATGCTAATTAAGAGAGCACGCATGTGCACGCAGCAGCCGAGACTCGAGCCCCAGCTGTGTTTTCCATGAGAACCCAGATAGAGCGGAGTGGTTGAGGAGGACGCCCCGCTCTGCCCAGGGGGGGTATCTGAGTTCTTCCACGCCTCAGAGAATGCCACGCTCGGCTTTCCGAGCTTCTACTACACTCTGCATGCAACAATGTGCTGGACGCTTTTATCCCAAACACGTCCTGGTGTCATGAGTGGGATCATGTGCAGTGCAGCTGGCCCCGGTGGGAAGCGTGTAGCCTTCAGTCGGGCAGAACCGGTGCCGTCTTTTAGAAACCACCTGTCAGCCGGCCTCGAGATCTGCCACGTCAAACTGTCATTTTCACTTTTTGCAAATGTGTCTCTGTCCCTGTTAGAGCAATTTCACTGGCAAACAAGGTGGGACCAGGGGCGTAGCCCACAATTCTGGGCCCTGCAGAAAAGGCTTTCGCTATGGGCCCCTCCCCGCATTCACAGCTATTTATTTTAGCATCTTTTTGTACTCTGTCTTTGGTACTCAGTCCCAGTACTCCAGTACTCACCCCTGTGCGTGACGCTGGGGTTGCCATAGTTTACAAAAGTGTGGACTAATTGCGACAGGTGTGTCGCGTACATCGAGGTTGACAGTTTTTTGACCGTGGAAAACTTGAGAATGTGAGATGGTGTTGGATGTTTTGGGAGTTTTGGTTATGATGTAGAAAATAAACTGATGATGTATGGATCAGGATTGCGTCAACAGTCCTGATCCATACCATATTTTCCGTACAATTATTTTTGTAGTTATTGATTGTTTACAATACAAATTGAAAGGCATACTGTGACTTTTGGGGGGAAAAAGTTTTCTTCTTTAACAGGAGTTGGATGAGAAAGTTACGTCCATAGCTTTCGATTGTAACACAATCTTTCTCTGCAGCTCCTCTGGCATTTTGGTTCCCCTTGTTTAGACAGAGCTAGCTGTCTTCTGTTGCTAAGCTAGGTGAAGTCTGTCCTTACCTCGGCCAAGGTTTTCAGTGTGGTTTATTTGTTCTCCTCCGTCCTGATAAACCCTGATTGTGAATATCGACTCCTGGACTCTTTACAACTGTCACAAAAGCTAGGAGATTAATTAAGCTACACTACCGGTCAAAAGTTTGGGGTCACTTCGAAATTTCCATTGCACTCCATTATAGACAGAATACCAGCTGAGATCAGTTGCATTGTTTTTTTAACCAGCACAGCAGTTTTCATATTACATTATGTGCTTACATAATTGCAAAAGGGTTCTCCAATGTTTTCTCAGTTAGTTTTTTTTAAATGATATCAGATTAGTGAACAGAATGTGCCTTTGGAACATCAGATGAATGGTTGCTGATAATGGGTAATGTAGATATTGCATTAAAGATCACCCCCCCACTCAGATCAGCTGGTATTCTGTCTAACATCGAGTGGAATGGAAATTTGTAAGTGGCCCCATACTTTTGACCGGTAGTGTATATACTGTAGCTTTCCTCCTGGTTCTATCTCATGCTACCATAGGTAGTAGCCTAGCCTTGCAATTAGCATGTGCAAAACGACAATTAGCTTTAGTTAGCACACAGACCGGAAGCAAGAAGAAATCAAAAATCCACTTAATGCTTGTGGACGGTTACACTGAAATATCCACAGCATGTACAGTAACTCTGACTAAAACTAATTCTCATTTTTACTTTAGCCAATTGGAGGTTGTGTTTTGTCTGTCTGTCAGCAGAATAACAGAAATACTACTTTACAACTAATTTTACTTTGCGTAATGTGCCGTAACTAGCGTGAAATCGACCTGACTGACTGGCTAATTGAAAAGCGACATCCTCTGATTTACCCTCTTGCATGAGCCTGTTTCCCTCGCTCATTATTTCACCTTTTTAACCTCTTGTTGTGGAAAACCCTGGACAGCATTGTGACAGCCGGAATACCAGCCCTTCCAAGCTCTCCCACAATGACGGCGAGCTACCAGTCGAGCCGACAGGAAACCCAACTCTCCCCCAGGGACACGTCAGCTGCTTTTCAGAGGAAGCCTGGTTCTGCTGACCCCCGTCCGTCTGGAGTGAGACCAGTCCCACCCACGGACGCCCCTTCGTCCTTTCATCTCCTAACTCCGCTGATGCTATGGGAATAACTGCCTTGAATAACCTTCAACTTTTTTATATTTTTTAATTTTAAATAAAAAATTGTAAGTACACACACATGCTCAGGACCTAATCATGCACAAATGAAGAGATGTCAGAGTGAGTGAGCTGCTAGCTGGACCAGTGCCCTG
>NC_045751.1:11157507-11164259 GCF_008692095.1 Etheostoma spectabile | reverse complement strand
GGGGGGGGTGTACGGTGTCTTGCTCAAGGGCACCTGGCAATGCCCAGGAGGTGAATTGGCATTTTACCTTGTTTCTGTCTCACTTCTAATAAAAATGGAGGAGCATTTCAGATTCTGCTTGTGTCTCTGAAATTCTCCGGATTGTCGAATTCAGTTTATTTCTCTCAACCCTCAGAGAATAACACATCCTTGCTTAAGGTTAAACAATTTAAAGACATTTTTTTATTGTTCCAGTGACAACATCATGCATTTCTTCTGAGTAATATTCCAAATAATAGGTGTGGTCAAGTCGAGCACTAGACTTCTAAGTAAAACAAGCTGTTCCTTGAGGATTTCATGAAAATTATGACACCGCAGCTAGTGTTGTTTGTAGACAACAGAGAATTGTCTGTCTGTCTGTCTGTCTGTCTGTCTGTCTGTCTGTCTGTCTGTGTGTGTGTGTGTGTGTGTGTGTCTGTGTGTGTCTGTGTGTGTGTGTGTCTGTGTGTTTGTTTGGGTCTGAGTACCTAAGGCCTAAAAAAAGCTAGAATGAATAGCTGTGGATGTGGGGACGGGCTCATAGAAAAACCCTTTCTACAAGGCCCAGAATTGTTTTGTGTGTCAGTCAAACGGGCGGCCTGGTTGTTGTTTTAATAATGCAAATTTTCCTTGCCACGTGCGCTCATTTCTTTAGTAACTTTGGACAATGATTGACGTCAGTTGTCTGAATCTGTAGACACAGGAGGCCAGTGCTGCATGTAAAGCACTACATACTTTTCTAGCAATTAAATATGTCTCAATATGGTCTAAATTGAAGCAAAGCAAACTGTAATAACCCATGTTCTTTCGATTGAATTTCAAGCACAACTACATTCTTTTTTTCCTCATAATTTCTTAGTGTTGTATAGCTTTAAAGCTCAGCAGGCTGAATGTGCGTCAACATCAACTGACATGAACTTAAGGTTGGCCGACCTTATGATGAATAAATTCAAGTTATCGTCCGATACGCAGCTTCTGATTTTGTAAGGATATGGGAAACATAACTTGCATTTGTGAGCGAGGGATGCCCCGATTTCTACTGTTGTGAAAGCATGTTAGACATTTCAGGTAAAGCATGAAAGGGGGATTTTGCAGATATATTAACATTAAGACCCGTAAAATCGCCCTTTATTGCATTTTACACTCACTCTCTGGAATAATGAAGTCCTGAACAAGTCTAGGTATAGCCTATAGTGGTTTTTTTTCGATCTGGTCCAACATGGTCAAAAAGAGAAAAGCTGTGTAATCTCCTTTTATTGCGTTTTCACTTAAATAAATGATTAGTTGCCCAGCAATGTAAGCCTATGTCATGTTTCCCTTAACCTTCGCTGCCGAAATCGGAAGGTAACGTCAGCGCCATCTCAACCCGGAGGTCTTATCTGGTTTCAAAGGTTTTCAAGACCTTTTGTTAGTTCAGTTTTGTGCTGCAATGATGCCAAATTCCTTCATTCACACGATAAACCTGCAGCCAGGAAGTATCCCAGTGTACACATGCACACAGTTTGTCCCTAATTGATATTTTAAAGTGACTCAAACTTTGTTGAAGATTGTGCAGGGCATGTCCTCGGTGATAGTATTATTATTTTTTTTTAAACATGGAGGCTTTAAATGAAATGAAGAGACAAACTATTATAGTTAGTGTTCAAAATTGAGCTTTTTTCTAAGTATCTATGTCTGAAACATGGTTTTCTATTCACCAAATTTCCATCAATACTAACTGATGATCACTACTTTTACGGTCTGCCTGGGAGAAAATCTGTGATCAATCATTAACATATGTTTCTCTGACCTTAAATACAGCTCGCCCGGTAGCTCACCCGGTAGCTCACCCGGCAGCTCACCCGGTAGCTCACCCGGCAGCTCACCTGGTAGCTCCTCACCCGGCAGCTCACCTGGTATACTCACACTCAGCTTCATACCCGGTGAAGCTCACCCGGCAGCTCACCCGGCAGATCACCCGGTAGAGCGTGCTCCTCATGTACTAAGGCTTGGTAGATTCCCTTGTTGCATGTCATCCTCCTCTCTTCTACTGTGCTTTCTTCAAACTGTCCTGCCCGAAAAGGCATCTTAAAAAAAAAACCTTAGTAAGTAAAGTTTACAGAATAACAAACGGACTTGAATTTACATAGACCCATGTTTGTTTAGCTTCTCTTTTTGCTTCTGTTATTGTTTATTTAGTTCCGTTCCTTCCTGTTTCTTCCTGTCTTCATTCAGCTTGTGATTTAACTTGATTGTTCACGTGCTGACTGCGACTCACCGTGACACAGCGGCCTCTGCTGGTCGGGCTCGGGTCCTACAGTCGATCCTCAGCTCCTATTGTACTGGCAACAAAGGAGCAGACACACACGCACACACACACACACACACACACACACACACACACACACACAGAGGAAACACAAAGGAAAGCATGCTTCCCTTTGTTACACAGTCTGTTATTTTAGAACAAGCCCACATACAACACTGCTGCTGCTGTTGTTGTTGTTGTTGTTGTTGTTGTTGTTGTTGTTGTTGTTGTTGTTGTTGTTGTTGTTGTTGACACTTTAAACTGACACTATATTCAGCTGTGAACAAATTGTTAAAACTTGCACATTTGTAAACAAGTATACGCTCTAACTTTGACCATTGAGTTGGTCAAAGTTATGAGCATGATTGGGGGGGGGGGAATCACCAGAGGCCTCCCGATCCGATATCATCCCGATACTTGCACCACATTACGATATTATTGCGATTTTAAACATATTGCAATATTCTGCGATATATTGCAATTAACCTTTTTTCCAATTTCAAATGACGTCCCCAAAAGGAAACTTTGTCAACATCTGTTTCACCTAAAAAGAAACATTTCTCTGTTTGTTCACATCACTTCAGTTTTATTGCTGCAAAATGGGACAAACTGACCAACACATGTATAATAAAAGATACTTGGCGCCTGTGTATTGATACAGTATTGCCACTGAAAATACCGCGATACTATGCTGCAGGGTTGTAGTCAAGACCCCCTTTGTCGAGCCCAAGACCAGGACTAGTTGAGTCCAAGTCAAGACCGAGTCCAGGACAGGAAAAAAAGGTCTAATGCATGACAGTATCAAGACAATCATTTTGGGTTTCACTTTCCCTCCAAATATTATTATCAACATAATAAAGACACCTGGACTCAGTCGAGACCAAAAGCCATATCTGGCTAGACCAGTGGCCGAGACCAAGACAAGTCCGAGTCCAAATACTAGCGAGTCCGAGACAAGTCCGAGACCATAGAAAAACGGTCTTGAGTCCAGACTCGAGTCTTAGACCGGACTCGAGTACTACAGCCCTGATATGCTGGATAAAAGAGACTTCAGATACACTAATATCGTCTGTGTGCTGTGCCAAAGATGAATTTCCAGTGTATGCAAATCAGTGGACAATAACATGTTATCTATATCTATCTATCTATCTATCTATCTATCTATCTATCTATCTATCTATCTATCTATCTATCTAACCCTATTAAATTAAATTAGATTCTCAGGGAACGTCTGCTGTAAATAGTAAAGCAAGAAGCAACCCTCAGATATGTTTTATAATATGTTTAAGAACCTATAAAAGTCTGTTTAAAGTACCTTTTACATATGCATCCATGGTGAGATGTTAAAAGATTGATTTCTGGATTTTAGTTATTGATATTAGATCACTCAAACACACATTTTAACCTAGCTCTATAACCTATGAAATACTTCCAAATGTTCATATCTCCTCTCCTCTCCTCTATTGTAACTCGTGTTTTTCCTGTTTTTCTGTCCTTCTTTCCTCTTCTTACTTGTCCTTTCCTCTCCTCACTTTCTCCCGAATCAGAATAATAAATACTTTATTGATCCCCGAAGGGAATTTATGTGTTGCAGGTGCACAAATAGCAGAAATATCAAGTAAAAATATAAATAAACAAATATAAGGAGTGTGAATATGTACGGTATTTACATAGTTAAGGCGTTGTAATGGTGAACAGTAATAATAATAATAATAATAATAATAATAATAATAATAATAATAATAATAATAATAATAATAATAATAATGGCAGCACAGAGTATTGCACAAAACAGATAATTGTCCAGTTTCAACCTCTCTAAGTGTGTGTGTGTCAGACACTTAGAGGAGGAGATATAAAATTTGATGGCCACAAGCAGGAATGACTTCCTGTGGCGCTCTGTGGTGCATTCTGGGAGAATGAGTCTTTCACTGAAAGTGCTCCTGTGTTTGAGCAGTAAGTCACGGAGTGGGTGCAGGACCTTGTCCAAGATGACATGTTTTTTCTTCCTCTCATTTCCTCTCCTTTCTTTTCCGCTTGTCCCGCTCATCTCTACCTTTCCCCCCCTTTCCTTCCTCTCTTATCCTCCACTCTTCGTATTTATGATTGTTAATGTTGCTGCTGTGAGTCCGATCGGACAGCAGACAGATCATATTTACGTGAATAATCCACATCCCATTCCTCAATATTCTCTAATCTTTCCAATCCACATACCTCCATATTCTATATCACTATAGCATAATCTATATTAACCCCTTCCTGCCCCCGAGCAAACTGCCATTAACGCCTGGATAATCCGCTGATGATCCAGCTCCGTAGCTTAGACGGACACAGCTTGTTGGCAGCTCGTTGCTGTCTGTCTGTCTGTCTGTCTGTCTCTGTGTGTCTGTCTCTGTGGGTCTGTCTCTGTGTGTGTCTGTCTGTCTGTGTGTGTCTGTCTGTCAGTCTCTGTGTGTGTATGTCTCTGTGTGTGTGTGTCTGTCTGTCAGTCTCTGTGTGTGTATGTCTGTCTGTGTGTGTGTGTGTGTCTGTCTGTCTGTCAGTCTCTGTGTGTGTCTGTCTGTTTGTGTGTGTGTGTGTGTCTGTTCTGTCAGTCTCTGTTGTGTGAATGTCTGTCTGTGTGTGTGTGGTGTCTGTCTGTCAGTTCTCTGTGTGTGTGTGGTGTGTGTGTGGTCTGTCTGTCAGTCTCTGTGTGTGTGTGTCTGTCGTGTTGTGTGTGTGTGTGTGTCTGTCTGTTCTGTCTGTGTGTGTGTGTGTGTGTGTGTGTCTGTCTGTCTGTGTTTTGGGTGTGTGTGTGTGTTTGTCTGTCTGTCTGTCTCTGTCTGTGTGTGTGCGTCTGTCTGTCTGTCTCTGTGTGTGTGTGTGTGTGTGTCTGTCTGTCTGTCTCTGTGTGTGTGTGTGTCTGTCTGTCTGTCTGTCTGTCTGTCTCTGTGTGTGTGTGTGTCTGGCTGTCTGTCACTTGTGGTGTGTGTGTCTGTTCTGTCTTGTCTCTGTGTGTGTGTGTGTCTTTCTGTCTGTCCTCTTTGTTGGTGTGTGTGTCTGTCTGTCTGTCTCTGTGAGTGTGTGTGTGTGTCTGTCTGTCTACACAGGGAGAGAGTGAGGATCAGCAGGATAATCCTGCAGAGCGTCCATGATGCCATCTGTAGCTTCAACACAGTTTATTTTCATTCCCCACCAGAGGGAGCGGTGGGTTTTTTGAAAATGAGTGGGGTACCTAATTCACATGGCAAATTTTTTTCACACACACACACAGGCATGCACGCACGCATGCGCGCACACACACACACACACACACACACACGCACACACACGCATGCACGCACGCATGCATCATTAATGCAACTATATAATAGACTGATCAGGAGAACGAGCTCTGTCCTGGACTGTCCTCTGGACCCAATAGAGAAAGTGGGGGAGAGAAGGATGTTAGCTAAGCTGACCTCCATCATGGACAACACCTCTCACCCCCTGCACGACACTGACCCCCCGGTGTAAGAAGGAGAGGTACCGCAGGTCCTTCATCCTGGCCGCGGTCAGACTCTACAACACCTGCACCACCTGATAATGTTGTAGTTTCTCTTCCTGTGTTTCATTTACTCCACACACTCTCTATATCTTTATTATCTGTATTTATATTTTTTCCATTACAAGTACTTACTCTTTCAATATTATTTATGGTCACAGGCAAATATAATTTATATTGTGGTTACCTACTTTTTGCTATATTATTTTAATTACATATTCAATTTCATTTTCTCAAAGGTTTCATTAGAAACATGTTTTTTCATTTGTTTCAACCCTTCCCTATACCAGTGACAGATGCACTTTGAAAAACAGTTCAGAATTGAAACAAAACTACTCTTTGATAGGTTGAGGAAAAGAAAACAGGTTTGCATGATATTCAAAGAAAAGTTGAGCACAACAATTCATGAAGGGGCAATTTGTCAAAAAAAAAACAGCCTAAAATCTCAAAATCAAGGTCATAAATGTTAATTGTCCAGGCAAAAAATGGTGTTTTGTGATGTTTATTGTCCAGGTTTTGGTAGAAACAAACATTACAACAAAGAACAATGGCGTCTCTCCGTGGATAAATAGATAGATGTGGTTCTAAAATGATACAAGTAGTAAAGATATGCTGTTTAATAACTAAGTTACACATGAAATAAACCACACTTAGTATATCTGTACCTATATCGGCATATATGATCGAGCTAACAGTTAACATAGAAATGAATCAGACACACTATCAAACACCCTCTAGACTGTATATTAATGGACATGAGCACATGTGTGATGTCACCCATTGGTTTGTGGAGATCTGCTATGAGTCGTTGAGGGCAAAAGCGTCTGGACTTTGTTTGAAAGAATGTCTGTATTTTGTCTACTGTGTAAGTTATAATGTTTACTCCTTCACAGTGTGACTCTCGAGACATATGAGAAGTGTTTT
>NC_045751.1:11156697-11157497 GCF_008692095.1 Etheostoma spectabile | reverse complement strand
GTGTGACTCTCGAGACATATGAGAAGTGTTTTAGAGAGGAGATTGACGTAGCTTGTGTTGCTCTGTGTGTGATATCGATACATATCTGTTAGATTTGTGTCCCGTTTCATTTATTTATTTGTCTTTAAGGTCCTGCAACCATTTTTAACATTCAAGTGACCTCACTGTAGCACAGATATTCTAATGTCCTGAGAGAAATGATGTTCACATCTTGACTTTTAGGACCTTTAAATCATGATTATGCAAAAGTTATCAGCAGATTATATGAGTTGTTTTACAGTAAACCCAAGACTAACAGCAACTTCTGTTGATTAAAGAGAAATGTTCAGTTAACAGAAGGAAATCAAGTCAAGCCACATTTATGTTTAGGTGTTGTGTGTACAACACGCTAATATTCCTGCTCTGTGTAGAAACAGCAGAGGTAACACCAGTCTGCTGGGGAGATTAAACCAGAATAAAGACATCCGCATCACACACCCATCAACCTTAATGAACTCATCAATAACAATCCCAATCAGATTTCCAGAGCATCTCAACAACAGCATTACCAGTATGGCTGTGATGGTGTAGAAAGCCCTCTGCTTTGATTGGTCAACTCTTTCCCTGTCCCCGCCCTGTTCCCCCGGCCCTGGACGAATCAGAACGCAGAGAACAGAAAGGCTGCAGAAGGAAATGAAGATTAAGGAGAAAATAAAGAGAATGGAATCTATGATTTCCACTACTTTGTCAAAATTCATCAGACTTGTTGTTACAAAGGAAAGCAGCCAAACACATCCAATGCTGATATTTCTGATTCTGAT
>NC_045751.1:11156584-11156687 GCF_008692095.1 Etheostoma spectabile | reverse complement strand
CCTTTCAGACTCAGGTAGGTGACGGGATGAACGACAGCCAGGTAGCGCTCTACACAGGTCAGCATGTGAAAGAACAGCTCTCCGTACCAGTTGATGTTCCAAA
>NC_045751.1:11156497-11156574 GCF_008692095.1 Etheostoma spectabile | reverse complement strand
TACAATAAATACATCATCATGATCCCTGTAGATATCACAGCAGCAGAGAATGTGTCCAAAGACAGCCATCAGCTCCA
>NC_045751.1:11156272-11156487 GCF_008692095.1 Etheostoma spectabile | reverse complement strand
GTGGTAGGTGAAGGTGTCTGAGTGACTCGTTGTTGCTGCTGTGGAGGTGGAGCGATGTCGCTGGAGACCCAGGTAGAGGACGAGAATGCATAGAGGGAAGACGAGGAGGATCTTTGTAATGTTGTATGCAAAGAAGATGAAGGAGCTAGGTCTGGTTATGAAGCAATATACGCCGAAAGGAAGATCATGATGATGGTCGGAGTCATTGGAGGAGT
>NC_045751.1:11155985-11156260 GCF_008692095.1 Etheostoma spectabile | reverse complement strand
CTGGGAGAGAAAAAGACAATACAGTACACACAGGAAAAACACTAAAATACAATATCAGTATACTTACTTACATTAAATTTATGAAATGCTCCTTCAAAGTTTCTGTGGTGAAAACCACTGAGTTTATAAAAAATAGAATCAACTTTGCAAGTGTCACTAAGAAAACGTTTGTCTTCTATCAGTTTTACAATAATCTGGAAATAAGAACATAAAGATATTAAAAAGTAATAGAACACCAACCTTGTCAGTATTTGATGCTGGTCTTCCTCCCTCTG
>NC_045751.1:11155504-11155843 GCF_008692095.1 Etheostoma spectabile | reverse complement strand
AAAACAAAGTGGCATTGACAGATAAACCCATTGATAAATAAACAATCACAGTGACGGATCAAATTGAAAATATATCACATAATATCCTACATGTATTCCTTCATGTGAACATCCCCCCCACACCACGCACACTTACGTAGGGTCCAAAGGCTCTTCTACTACTCCCAGAAAAATCCCACCCACAGCAAAAGAAATAAAGAGAGCATCCCTTCAGAGTGCAGAGAACAAGATTTATGAGTATAATCATTAAATTGTTGCATTAATTAGTGTCATGACCAAAAGAACCCGATCCAGGGTACAAGCGGCCAGAATGGGTTTCCTCAGGAGGGGGGCTGAAGA
>NC_045751.1:11154615-11155494 GCF_008692095.1 Etheostoma spectabile | reverse complement strand
ATCCGAGAGGAGCTCGGAGTAGAGCCGCCACTCCTTCTGTTGAAAGGAGCCAGCTTAGGTGGTTCGGGCATCTGGTGAGGATGCCTCCTGGGCGCCTCCCTAGGGAGGTGGTCCAGGCATGTCCAGCTGGGAGGAGGCCTCGTGGAAGACCCAGGACTAGGTGGAGGGACGTCCAGCTGGGAGGAGGCCTCGGGGAACACCCAGGACTAGATGGAGGGACGTCCACCTGGGAGGAGGCCTCGGGGAAGACCCAGGACTAGGTGGAGGGACGTCCACCTGGGAGGAGGCCTCGGGGAAGACCCAGGACTAGGTGGAGGGACGTCCACCTGGGAGGAGGCCTCGGGGAAGACCCAGGACTAGGTGGAGTGATTACATCTCCAACCTGGCCTGGGAACGCCTCGAGATCCCCCAGTCGGAGCTGGTTAATGTGACTCGGGAAAGGGAAGTTTGGGGTCCCCTGCTGGAGCTGCTGCACCCGCGACTCGATACCGGATAAGTGGATGAAAGATGGATGGATGGATGGATGGATGGATAGTTGCATTAGAGTTTAGAGTGTACTTTTCAACCCCTCTCAGCAGATTAGTGTCAACTTAGAACAATGTATGGACATACAGTGGGGTTCGAAAGTTTGGGCACCCCAGGTAAAAAATTTTATTAGTGTGTATATAGAAGCCAAGAAAAGATGGAAAATTCTCCAAAAGGCATCAAATGACAGATCAGACATTTGTATAATGTGTCACAAAAAAAAATGGCATCTGCAAAAGTTTGGGCAACCTGCAGAGTTAATACCTTGTATTAACTCTAGATTTCTGGACTGTCTGACAAGCACTGCTCTTTTAAGGTCTATCCATAGATTTTCAATTATGTTGAGGTCAGGAG
>NC_045751.1:11154493-11154605 GCF_008692095.1 Etheostoma spectabile | reverse complement strand
CATGGCAAAACCTTCAGTTTACGCCTCTTGATGTAATCCACCGTGGATTTTGAGGTATGTTTAGGATCAATATCCATTTGTAGAAGCCATCCTCTCTTTAACTTCAGCTTTT
>NC_045751.1:11154412-11154483 GCF_008692095.1 Etheostoma spectabile | reverse complement strand
CATCAAGTTAGTGTCCAAAATTTGCTGAAATTTTATTGAATTTATTTTTCCTTCTACTCGTGAAATGTTCC
>NC_045751.1:11154204-11154402 GCF_008692095.1 Etheostoma spectabile | reverse complement strand
GGCTGCAATACAACCCCGAAGCATGACTGATCCCCCCCATGCTCAACAGTTGGACAGAGGTTCTTTTCGTTAAATTCTGTGCCCTCACTTCTCCAAATGTACCTTTGCTCATTGCGGACAAAAAGTTCTATTTTAACCTCCTCAGTCTACAGTCTTCTTCTGAGGACTCTTCCGTGAAGACCATATCTGTACAAGTGT
>NC_045751.1:11150993-11154194 GCF_008692095.1 Etheostoma spectabile | reverse complement strand
TAGTGGAATGGTGTAGCACAACTCCAGTGTTTCCAGGTCTTTCTGGATGGGTCGTGCAGTCTAAGGTGGGTTTGGACTTGCTTTCCTCACAATCTTGCGAGCGGTTCTGTCTGATATTTTTCTTGGTCTCCCAGGTCTTGCTTTCACTTCCACTGTTACTGACATTTGGTAATTACATTCCAAACAGAGGATATTGGCATCTGAAAACCCTGTGTGGCTATATTCGGAGCAATTCTACTGCTTTTGGTAGGCGGTCACCTATTTTCAGTTTCAGTTTTCTAGACAAACTGCTCAGAAGAAGAATGTGCTGTTTAACTTGTGGTGATTGTATGGGGGGGTCAGATGAGCTCTGGGGAGGGGGGGCGGAGGGAGCAGATGAGTCTGGGCATTTAAAACCTTAAGATTGACATCACCTGGTCTTTCCAGACGATGGTTGAGAACAATCCATGACACTGTCAGGTCTCAGCTTTCCAAAGGGGGCGGTACATGTTCGAAACTCTGCAGGGGGCCCAAACCTTTGCAGACGCCATCTTTTTGTTTTGTTATTTTGAAAGTGTAAATGATTGAAATAAAAACTAACTTTTTGTGACATATTGTACGAATGTCTAATCTGTCATTTGATGCCTTTTGGAGATTTTTCCATCTTTTCTTGGCTTCTTTATGCACATTAATACAATTTTTTACCTGGGGTGCCCAAACTTTCAAACCCCACTGTATAGATATAGGCCAGAAAGATAAAAAGAGCTTTAGATACCACAGAGACAACCTTGTGTACATAGTATATCCAAACATGCGCTGTTGTAAAAACAAGTGTTTACCGTTTGATGTAAATGCTTAATTGAGATGTGTTCACGGCATTTTGAATGAAGTGTTTCACTTTGAAGGAGGAATTTTGTATTTGATGTGTGTAGTTTTGGGAACTGTGTGTTGAGATATGGTTTTGAAAACGTGTGTAAGCAAAAAACTGTAAAAGAACAAACGTGGTGAGTCTTAATTGTCTTTACTTGAATATGTGTTTTATTACAACAAAAATCTGACATCAGAGAAGATCTTGGTGCAACATGTGTGCATGGACACAGTCGTACCAAATCTCTTTACATTTCACTCAGCTTTCCTGTATATAGAAGCTAGATTCTTGTATAATCACACCATCAGACAACCTAATATTTAAATTATAAACAGAGTAAATCAAACATTCCTTCATGCCACATACATTTCTACCACATTGATCCATGGAGTTTAGTTGATCGGTCCATTAGATGGACAGTTGACAGGATTCAAAGTAAGCCAAAGCATGGCGTGTATTCAAATCAAATAGAGTCATTAATGGTTTTGCATGTTCATGTTATTTTAAAGGAGCTGTACTCGATGTTCAGCACATTATTATAGCAGCAACAAACATTTGCAATGTAAACGTCTGGTCTCCGCTGGACGAAGGTCAGAAATAAACAACAAGGTAGGTGTCCTGTAAAAATAAAATTCTTGTTTTTTTATTAATGTTTCAGTTTGCAACTGATAGTTTTTTTTCATTATCGATTAATATGCCTATTGTTTCCTTGACTAATTGATGCCGAAAGTGCCAAAATGTTTTCGAGCCGAAGCGATGTCTTCAAATGTTTTGTTTGATCCAAATTGCAAAACTTGAAGATTTACAAAGTTTTCTGAGATAACACAAAAGAAAACAGCAACCTTCTCTCATTTGGAAGCTAGAACAGGGGACTGTTTAATATATATTCACTATTTCCTGATTAAAATAATTGAAACAATTAATCTTAAAAATATATATTGCAGATCAGGATCAGAAAATACTGTATTTCCTTGGTCATTTTCCCACAGACTGTGTGTAAAATGTATTTTTTGATATAAATGTAACTTAGAGTGAAAGGGAAGCATTTTAAACACAAAATATACTCAATATAAATGTATTTCACATCGTTTAAGGGGCGCTTTTAACTGTAATATAACTTTGGATAGTTTAATTTTATACAATGCATCATGTTTTAATCGTCATATTTAGAGAGAAAAATCTGAACCTGCAAATTAACCAGGGGCATTTCTCTTTGTGTCTCTTTCCTTTATGCCTCTGTATGTAGTGTGTGTGTGTGTGTGTGTGTGTGTGTGTGTGTGTGTGTGTGTGTGTGTGTGTGTGTGTGCGAGTGTGTGTGTGTGTGTGTCCTTCACCGTTCTTGCATGGCTGGGGACCAAAGGAAGTGCAGTGATGAATTTTGTGCAACTTCTTTTCTTTTCAAGATTGTTATTTTTGGCATTATAGACCTTTGTTTATGACAGAACAGCCTAGACATGAAAGAGGTGAGAGAGAAAGGTCCATTCGTCCATGCGTCCATGCGTCCATGTATCCATGCGTCGAGGACCAAGCCGGAAATACACATACCTAGGAGTTACAGGAGTTTTTGTGTTCTATTTAGTTTGGCTATAGCGGGCTGTCAAATGCTGTTTGCATGGCTTGCATTACAAAAAATATGTATCTCCTGAACCCAAGGCTCCGTTCTGGGTCCTCTTCTGTTTAACATCTACATGCTTCCACTGGCTCAGATTATGGAAAACAACCAAATGAATTACCATAGTTACCATAGTTCTACTACACTATGACCCCCCCCCCCAGACCTCTCTGCTTTCTGTCCCCAGAGTCAGAACCAAACGGGGGGGGGGGGGGGCGGTGGTGGACATGGTTCAGTTTCGATGCTCCTCATATGCTCCTCATATCTGGAACAATCTGCTGCAACTCTGTTCTGTTAAATCAAGGCTGAAGACCTTTTTTTATATTGCTTTTCTTTAAATAGCTGTTTATTTCTTCAATGTTTAATTTTGTATACTGCACTGTTACTTTGAATTGCCCTGTTGCTGGAATGTGCTACAAACAAAGCTGCCTTGCCTTGAACACTTTGGGTTACTACAACCACATTTGGTGGACATGTACAGATGTGATGATGTCTGATCGGCCGTGCCAAAAAATCCTCCTAGAATAATAGATATGCAATAGATGTATTTATATATTTTCTATTGTATCTGTGATTGATTGTCCTTTTCACCTCCAGATATGGCAGTGCACTCTTCCTCCTCCAATGACAGCATATCTTGCTACTTCACCAAACCAAACGTCTTCATCTTTACTGCATTCTACATCACCAGCATCCTCCTCCACCTCCCCATCTGCGTCCTCGTCCTCTACCTGGGTCTCCA
>NC_045751.1:11149952-11150983 GCF_008692095.1 Etheostoma spectabile | reverse complement strand
CGATGGCGGCGACATCGCTCCACCTCCGCAGCAGCAACGAGTCACTCAGACAGCTTCACCTACCACATGGTCACCATGGAGCTGATCGGTGTCTTTGGGTGCGCCTTCTGCTGCTGGGGTCTCTACAGGGATCGTTATGTATTTATTGCTAGGAGAATTGTTCTTGGGGCCTTAATTTTAGGGGAAATAGAGTTTTTTCTTTAACATGCGACCTGTGTGGAGGCCATACTTGCTGTAGTTCAGCCCCGTCAACCTACTCGAGGGATGAACGGAGAGAGAGGGATCAGAATCAGAAATATCAGCATTGGATGTGTTTGGCTGCTTTCCATTGGCGCAAACATTCTGAATTGTTCGGAAATTGGATCAGCAATTCAGGATGTCAGCCTCTTGATTTTCTCCTTGTTTGTCATTTCCTTCTGCAGTCTTTCTGTTCTCTGCGTTCTGATTCGTCCAGGGCCAGGGGAACAGGGCGGGGACAGGGGAAGAGTTGACCAATCAAAGCAGAGGGCTTTCTACACCATCATGGTCATACTGGTAGTGCTGTTGTTGGAATGCTGTGGGAATCTGGCTATGCTTGTTTTTAATGAGTCGAGAAAAGGGGATGAGTGTATGATGGGGATTTCTTTTTTGTGGTTAAATCTCCCCAGCAGTCTGGTGTTACCTCTGCTGTTTCTACACAGAGCAGGGACATTGGCATGTTGTGTGAATGACACCTAACAAGTATGAGGATTAGATTTCCATTAAATCACTCCAGATTCAAGGAAACAAATGCCTAAATATACTGTACATCTTCTAGTTTGATCTCCACCTGCTGCTGGGAAACATATCTGTCTCTTTAGCTGCTCCACATTCTTTACTTGCACCAATACTGGGCAACAAATTTACACCATCTTAAAGAGCTCAAATTATGCTAATTTTTAAGTTCATAATTGTATTTTGAGGTTGTACCAGAAAAGATTTACATGGTTTCATTTTCAAAAAACACCATATTGTTGTTGCACTGCACATTGCTGCAGCTCCTCTTTTCACCC
>NC_045751.1:11149873-11149942 GCF_008692095.1 Etheostoma spectabile | reverse complement strand
TGAGCTCTCTGTTTTAGCTACAGAGTGAGACGTTTCTGTTCCATCTTTGTTGGGAGTCGCACATGTGCA
>NC_045751.1:11149379-11149863 GCF_008692095.1 Etheostoma spectabile | reverse complement strand
AAGGACTACTAGCCAGTCAGAAGCAGATGTGGCACAAAGATATTTCATGTATATATTGATATGTATGTATGAGGATGTGTATATATGGACAAATATATATATATATATTAGGCCTACTGCTGTCACTTTAATGTGCAGCAAATTACTCTTTGAACAGGGACACAGGCTTGTGTACTACTGCATTTCTAAGATTTTGTATTTGCTTAGTAACAAGCATTTATTATAACACTGCATTTAAGTCATATGTACCAAAGCTATAATTTAACCTCTAAATTGTGTTTATGTTTTATTATATACCTGCTTTATATAGAGTCTGGATTTGACTGAATTGTGCCTGTATCTCTGTTTTAGAACCACACACACACCTTTATTCTAATAAAACACCTTAAGGAACATCTTGTTTGCATTCTACTCGATGGCCACAACCCTTTAAAGACCAGAGAACATACAGACCTACTGTCACCAGAAACCCCCCCCCCCCCCC
>NC_045751.1:11147423-11149367 GCF_008692095.1 Etheostoma spectabile | reverse complement strand
CACACACACACACACACACACACACACACACACACACACACACACACACACTAGAGCTTCACACCGAAGTTAAGCACCAAAAGATTTATTGCACTGTTTGTCAAGTACTCAACATTAAAATCTAAATCTAATCTCTTACCTACATCCAGGATCATCTTAATTTCAAATACATCAATAAGCACAAGATAAATGTTGAAATAACTGCCCGATTCTAACATAGAGTCACATTTACATTAACGCAGGGCCGGTAAACAAAATAAAACATTAAGCAGAACTACAAAGAGGACAGTTTCTTTTAGCCAATATGAACCGCTACGCACCACAAAGACAAGAAGCCTAATTCCTGCACACTTCCTACTCTCCTTCCTTCCTGCCTCCTCATCTCTCAGTCTCCTCTTATTTCCTTCTCAGTTTTCCCTCTTTCTCTTCTTAATTGACCTCAGTTTCCTCTCTTTCCCTTCTTAATTTCTTTTTTTCCCTCCTCTTCTTCTTAATTTACCTCAGTTTTCCCTCTTTCCCTTTTTAATTTCACTTTTTCCCCTTCTCCTCTAAATTTACCTCAGTTTCCTCTCTTTCCCTTCGTAATTTTGCTGTTTCCCCTCCTCCTCTTCTTAATGTCCCTCTGTGTCCCTCCTTCCCCTCCTAAGTTCCTTCTCAGTCTCCTCTTGTCCCTTCAAACAGAGAAACAGGGAAGCGACGAAGAGGAGGAAATGGAAGGGAGAGATTAGCCGCTGCTGACAGACAGCTCCTGCAGATCCCTGCTTTGCTGAGTCACCATAATCTCTCCTAAGTTACATACAGTACATGTATAAGTTTCCACACTAGACTCCAGGTCCTCAACTCCAGCCGTTAACACACACATACACATGGTGATAACTGGAACACACAATTTCACTAGCCGGCTTTCTCTTCCTGCAAACGTTTCTCAGGCTACATTTACACTGCTACGTTTAATATATTTTGTGTCTGCACTACTAAAACGGAGAAATTTGGAACCACTGCTGCCCCCGTTTTGGTTAGAAATCTCCGAGGTTGCTTTGTCGTCTGGATGGACACAAGCGGAGACCTTTTGAGAAGACGATGTTACCTATCAGAGACAGTTCCACCTCGTCGTCGCTCCAAGCTAATGCACCCCTGCTCCGCTCTTACTTTTCCCCCTTGTTGTTCTTTCAATTTATATATCCATGATTTTAACCGCAGAGTAACATCAGACAATCTGCTTCCTGTTTCCACCGGCATGCACATGCCCAGTGTGTGTGAACGGTCATGTGATATGTGTTGTTAAACGTATTAAAATGGACACAGATTGGTTCTTCGAGATGGTTTTTGTCTCATTACGCCCGGTGTAGATAAAACCTTGGTGGATGATCACTGGCAGGTCAAGTCAGCATTTTTCAATTCTGCGAGAGTTTCAAAGTCATAAGACCTAGTTTCCTGTGATGGAATGGATCAGTCTTAACGCTAACGCTGAGCGGGCCTAGCAGGGAACATGTCCACGCAAACTTATAAACCACAGGTCTGTCTGTGGTGCAGCCCCCATGACGTAGTGGTCCTCTTCATGTGCGGATTGCTGAGTCATGACCCGGACGTTAAAGATCTCCACCGCCTTGTGAAACGCGCCTCAGGTCCTTTTGACTCGTTTGTTGCGATGCAAGGGCTGAGAAAAGAAAAAGAGGAAGCAGGGAAGGACAAAGAGTCCATTTCTTTTTTAACTGTGTCACATTGAAGAAGCAACTTAAATGCAAACGTACATCTTTTTTTTAAATTAATGCATAACATTACCTCAGTTTTTCCTCTTTGTAAGCTGCTCCTGTTGATGTCTCTCGGCTTTTTGTTTCTTGTACTGGGCTATCTCAGCCATCTGCAGCCCGTGGGCCCCCTGCCTGGTCACATGCACGCACACAAACGCACACACACACACACACACACACACACACACACACA
>NC_045751.1:11145752-11147413 GCF_008692095.1 Etheostoma spectabile | reverse complement strand
ACACACACACACACACACACACACACACACACACACACACAGTTAGATCAAAAGATCAATACTAACTTCCTGTCTGTATGTTCAGTATGGAACTAGAGCAGGTAGGTGATCAGCCTAGCTAAGCAAAAAGAAGCATGTAAGCATGTGGAAACAGCTAGCCATGCTCGGTCCAAATGTCTTAAAAATACAACAGTTGTCCTAAAAATACACCTGTTGTCTTTGTCCACCCTGGCAACCTCATTGTGACGTCAAGACTCCAGGAAGTTTGCCAAGAAATAGTTTCAACACTAATCTCCCCGTAAAAGTACGGCTTGAACAAATCAGATCCAGCATATTAGTTGTGAACTGATTTGAATTCTTCAGTTGTCCAGTTGTTTCCATTAAACTCCAAAAACCCAACATGCCAACACGGTTACACGTACGCTAACACACTAACACGTGACCACATACCAAAAACTGCCACCAATGTAGTATATAAAAAATGAAATTAAAAAAAACGTTGTGCAATGGCTGAAACAGTCACTTTTGCAGACACTTTGGGTGTTTTTTCCCAACATTTTTGCCACCTTTCTGACGTTTTCGTGGCACATTGTTTGTTTTAGTGTTTTTTTTCTATGTATATCGCTCTTTGGTTTGATGGCTAAGTTGGTATATATACTGTATATATGAATTTTCTTTGATTAAATAAAAAGCATGTCAGTAATTTAAACATGACTGGCCCTTGATGTGATTCTTATTTTTCCCAGTGTGGCCTTTAGTGAAATTCCTAATTCTGGTCTAGCAGAGGAGATTGCTCGTTCTTGTCAAAACACAGGGTTTAATTTTGGGTCAGACGTGCGTAGACAATAGCGACCGGTGCAGGACTCTTGGAGGAACTTGGTAGGAACCAGTTGAGGAGGAGGAACAAAAGAAAGATGTTCCTACCCACTCTTGATCTCTGGAGGAACAGGAAGTGGTTTGTTAAATCCCTCTCTCCCAACAAGCCAGTAGGTCTCCTCCACCACTTTCCCCTGAGAACGAGACACACGATGGACACAGAACTTCATCCACATGCAGAAATCTCCTAAATAAAAGACTTCTACCTTGACTTCCTTCCGGCCTCTCAACTCCAGCTTGTAGCCGGCATTTAGGTCCCGCAGCACCCTCACAGTACTCTGGTGGACGTGGATCCTGTAGGCTGCGGCCACACAAAAAAGAAATGGATGTTAGAAGTTTTAGGTGGTTGGGAAAATTGAATAGGACTGCAGCTATTACTTCTGTACCTTAAATAAGATTTAAATGCAGGACTTTTACTTGTAACAGAGTTCTTTTACACTGTAATACTGCAAATATTACTTTAGTAAGATATCTGAGTACTTCTTTAACCTCACGCAGCTAACGGTTATTTTCCTAATAAAAGGCCCATTGACATGGTGCTCTTTGGATGCTTTCATATTGTGGCTGGGTGAATGCATATTAATGTTAAAAACCTCAAAGTGAAGTTTCCATGCCACACAATAAAATAGAATAGAATAGAAAGCCTTTATTGTCATTATAGACAAGTGCTGTACCTGTGCAACGAGATTGAAGCAAAACCTTTACAGTGTCAACACGAAATAAAAAAATATAAAATATAAAAATATAAAGTATAGGTAGTGCAGAAAAAGAAAGAAGGTGTGTGG
>NC_045751.1:11137150-11145742 GCF_008692095.1 Etheostoma spectabile | reverse complement strand
GGGGGGGGGAGCTGGTGCACAGTCCTGAGAGCATCTATATACATATACAACATAGCTTTGTATACACATTACGCAAAAAGTAGTACTAAATCATAAATAAATAAATATTACACTGTATGAAATTTTACAGAATTCCAGTGTCCTTTTATGTATTATATGTCAGTATTGCACAGTAACACACATGGGACCTTTAATCAATCTGCTGGTTATTTTTCTTGATTAATTAATTAAAAAATTCTGGTTATAAAATATCAGATGAGGTCTTTACCAAAGTCCTTCCCTCCAGAATATTCAGTTTATTATCACATATGACAGAGAAATCTAAGAAGCTGGAATCACCGAATGTTTGAACACGATTAATCAATTATCATTATTAATTCATTATCATTATTCTTATTCCTGATTTATTTCTCGTCAATCTAATTGTTTGAGCTAGGGATGATTTGTACTCTTCTTGGTATTTCTTGGCACTTCTATAGTATTTAAGGATACGCCAAAAACCACCATCACTGTCTGATCATGTCGTCCATAAACAGTTATGTTTTGTACATACGTAACCCAGAGGACTCCATGCGAGAGGCGGTGGTCACCGTGTCTCCAAACAGACAGTAGCGAGGCATGGTGAGACCTACCACACCTGCTACACACGGACCTACAACATAACAACACACACACACACACACACACACACACACACACACACACACACAGTGAGCTATTACTTCTTCAGTTGGCTAAGTTAACTAACTAAGGTCTAAGTTTGCAAAAGACCCCCATAATAGATTTAACAACATGGCCATGCAGGGATCCGTTATTTGGGCTTTTATTGCTCACACAACACTCCTGATACCAACACTATATTGTAGTCTGGATCAACAGACTACAGTACATTAACCCAGTACTAGGTACCACAATTTATCCAAACTGACCCGTAACTCTTCAGCAATTTTCTCTGCGCTCCTTCCTGCCTCACCTGTGTGTAGTCCTATACGGATCCTGACAGGAACGTCTGGCATGTGTCTCATTTTGAAGGTTCCCACGGCGCTCAAGATGTCGAGGGCCATGTTGGCTATCTCTGCAGCGTGGCGGTTGTCGTTGGCAACAGGAAGACCAGACGCCACCATGTAAGCATCACCGATAGTCTCCACCTGGAGTGGAACAAGTGAGTGAGCCAGAAGACGTTTACTGCCCCGATATCGATACTACGGATGTAACGATACGCTCAGGACTCAATACAAATCCTGATTTTTGAACCACGATGCGATTGGATGGATCAAAGGATTTCTTTTTAACAAAATGAACTGCAGAAAAACGGCTCAAAAACATTCCTTCATGTCTTTTTCTGTGCAAAACAGCAAATGTGACCTCTTATCAAAAGTGTAACTAATTGTATTTTATCTTAAAAAGTTAAAATAAAATTGGATTTTTAAATAAACCCCTCATCAAAATAACTAAACAAATAGAAAAACATCGCTTCATATTAATGAACTAATACGACGTAGGGACGTCTGAAATAAGTGAAGTCTAAAGTAGATTACGCCCTAGGACGTTTAAAATATGCTTTGGGATTCTTTCTTTTTTATCTCAACCAGTTGTAATCTTTACACAGTTATATGGATTTGTAACAGATTCCTCGTTAAATCCCTAATTGACACAAACGAGAGATTTAAATGCACCTTGTAGACATCGTGGTTTCCGATGATGGCGTCAAAGACTGTGTACAGGTCGTTGAGCAGGTCCACCACCTCGATGGGTTCGCTGTTGGCCGAGATGGTGGTGAAGCCGACGATGTCGCTGAAATAGAGCGTCACGCTGTCAAAGTGCTCCGGTTCCACCGCGCCGCCCACTTTCAGAGCCTCGGCCACAGACCTGCAGCCGGGGGAGAAAACCCAAGTCTGAAACGTGTCCTGACTCTTGAGAAGCTCGCGTCGTAGAGGTAGAAAGTAGGGCTGCACAATGAATCGTTTTTATCGCCATTGTGATGTCAATTGGCGCAATAGAGACATTGGGAAATGCTGCGACATATTGCCAAAGACATTAAATGTAAATTAAAATGTAGACACCACTGCAGGACCATCCTCCGCATCGCTGTGGAGGAGGGTCTGGCAGTGGTCTGGCGAGTCCACACAGCATTCGTGCAGTGTGGACTATCGTGCAGCCCTAATAGAAAGAGTCTTTCGGCACCCGTGTGTCTGTGTAGGTGTGTGTTTCTACGAGGGTGCGCTTGTCTACGTGTCCTCACGGAGGAAGCATCTGAGTCAGCAGCTTCTCCGTCTTCTGTTTCTCGATCTCCAGCTCCTCCGTCCGCTCCCGGATCAGCTCCTCCAGGTTAGACGAGTACTGCTCCAGCATCCGCAGCATGGAGTCGATGATGTTGGTCTTCTTCCCCTTGTTGATGTTCTTAAACTGAGATGAGATGAAAAGGACAAACAAGACATGAGTTAAAGTTTAACAGTAAAACAAAGAGCCCATTAAGAACCAAACGATATTGACTCTCAAATTGATTTTTCCCAAAGAAAAATAGATAATTTCAATCCAAATTTTAGGATGTTTTAGGAGGTGTAAAAACAGCTTTTACACCACCAAGAACACTTAAACTCTTTATGGCGAATGTGAGAAATTGTGAGATTAAAGGAAAGGGACAACGTAGGTTGTAGTAACCAGCACCAACAGTTCTTTATGTGAAAAAAAGGACACTTTGGCAGACAAATATTTCAGTAGCTAAAATCACGCTTTGTAGCATTTAAAGGTAAACATGTGGTTCAAATTAAAGCAACGTGTAGTTAGAACTTTATATCTACCCGGTCAAAGATCTCCTCAAAGTTCGGTCTCTTCTCTGGTTGTTCGTTCCAGCACTGTTTCATCAGCTGGATGCACTCCAACGGAGCGTAGTCCGGACTGACCACGGGCCGGAACAGAGGAGGCGGCTTAAGAATCTTCTCTACTATATCTAAAAAAGAGATAAACATGAAGTGTGTGTGTGTGTGTGTGTGTGTGTGTGTGTGTGTGTGTGTGGACTTTGGTAGCCATGCCAGCAGTTAGGATGAAAATGTTGGTCAGGTAGAAGAACGCAGATCAAAAAAACGTACCCTAAGTGAACAGTGGTTTAGATGGGTTGCCCCTGGTAACCTGGTGTTTTTCTCTCACCATTATCTTGTTCAGCTCAAACCTTTCCTGTAACTCCCTGAAGAAGACACTTAAACACTAAAAATGTGATGTTTTTAATCTGATTCTAGTTAGAATGTGCCAGAAGTAATGAAAGCCTTTTTATCTTTTGCTCTATAGTCAAGTGCCTTGGATTTTCTTTCTTGTTGCTCACTGGATTTGTTGATGCGCGCCTACCAGAGAGCAGAGTCTTATTCTTACAAAGACCTGTTCTAAGAAGATCTCTAGTTCTTCGGTTTTTCAAGACTAAGGCTGTATTCAAAACTGCCTACTGTACTGCTGTAATGTTCTACTGCTGTACTACATAAGTCCGGACTTGAAACGTTTTTCAATTGTCTCGCAGTTGTCTTGGACTCGTTGATATTTGGACTCAAACTTGTCTCGGACTTGGCCATTAGGCTCGCCAAATATTCTAGTTCTAGTTCTAGTCTCAAGTAGTCCTAGTCTTGGACTTGCCTTGGACTCGACAAAGGTGGACCCGACTGCAACCCTGCTTGCAACATACTAGTGATGACCTTGCCTGTGGCGGACAGGTCCATCATGCAGAAGGGGGGCCCTCGGACCACCACCTCCTGCATGATGATGGCGAAGCTGTACACGTCTCCAGACAGAGTCCCGTGAAGCTCCGGCTGACCGCTCCTCAGGTTCTCCGGAGCCGTCCACAGCAAGTCTGGAGGACACGCAGAGCGCCGTGAGTTAGCTACTGTGGAGAAGAATCACACAAACGCTTCCTGATCGGACGAGTTGTCTCACCCTCTGCAGGTGTCTCCACGTGGGGGAACCTCTGAGCCTCCAGAACCTTGTTGTAGCCGTAGTCTGTGACCTTCAGGACAAAACGTCCGTCCACCACGCAGTTACGGGACTTGAGGCGAGTGTGGGACACGCCGTGGTGGTGGAGGTACTTCATTCCCTGATACAGAATACAAGTCAGCAGAGGTACTGTACGTATCAAGAACTGTAACTAAGCAACGGATCAGAATACTTTCCACTCCGCTGGTTTTAGGGCTGCTCGATTATGGAAAAAAAATCCTAATCCCAATCATTTTGGTCCACGATTTTTCATTAACTTTTGGAAAGATTTTGCATTTATTTAACTTAAAAATGGTGAAACAGTGAAAGACCTTGAAAGGTGAAATTCCCCTTTTCCAGTTTAACTTTTTGAATACCCCATAAAATAAATACTATACAAAATAAACACAAAATCACATTGTTTGAATAAGATGAAGTGCACTTTCTAAATACAATGTGCAAAATAATTATTTTTCTCAATTTGTAATTGCTTATAGTTATTTTGACTGATATTGCAATATGATTTGACACGCTTTTTTAACTTTTTTTCACAAAAACATTAAAATTAAAATTATTATATTATGATTTTTATGACATTTTCTTGTGTCTGTAGAATAAGGACACCAAGGCTCGGACATCTCTGAGCACGATAATATTAAGTTAAAACTGATTTTGACACACTTTTTGGCTTTAACGAATACTGCGACTCGTGCAGTTTGAATATTGCAGAAGGTCATTTTGCAATTTTTATAACATTTTAATAAATATTTCAGTTTTTACTCCTAAACAGACCAGTCCTGACCAGGCCAAAGGAGAACATGTTATAGGCTACTTCAGGTCTACACTGGTAACACACATGAGTTTTTGTTTTCTTATCCGAGTTTCCATGCTGCCCTAAAAATGTCCCGTTCCCCTCCACCACCACCGATTGACTCATCTGCTCCCATCCCGTCTTCTGGCCGTAACCATACCGACCTTGATCAAATCCAGCAGCAGCGAGGACTTGAACATCCAGTCCAGTTTGACGTCGTCGTTGAGCACCAGGTCCTCCAGACTTCCTCTGGAGCAGAACTCGGTCACGATGGCAAACACGCCGCAGTCGTGGAAGAAGCCCAGGAAGGGGTTGACGTTCTCGTGACGCATGTCCTTCATCTGCAGCCAGGAGACAGAAGTACTTCATGATCGGGGCTGGGAATCACAGGGTTCCTCACCGTACGACACACGATACGTGGCTCACGATCATGTGTGTGTTTTTCTCTTCTTCTTTTTTTTTTTTGGAGCAGAGCTGCTCGGGAACGCAAAATGAATTTCAATGCAAATTAGGTGATAATCTACATACTGCTTCTTATTAGATTAGATTAGATTCAACTTTATTGTCATTACACATGTACAGGTACAAGGCAACGAAATGCAGTTTGGGTCTAACCAGAAGTGCAATAGCAGTAAGTGCAGGATATACACTGGTTCCGTAAGGCAAGACATGGATATGTAATGAATAAATATAGAAAAAGATACTATTATAAACAGAGTTTTACAGATGGGTTTGTCCTATGAATACAAATATAGATAAAGGTATTGTGAGCAAGATTTACAGCTAGGAATTTGGTGGATATACTATAATTGCAAATTTTTACAGATATGTGCAACAGCATAATATACTAATGAATAAGGTAAAGTTTGGGCAGAAAAATCCGAATAAAGTGCGGTGGAAAGTAATTGCATATACAGTTAAAGTACGGTTGGCGGATGTAAATGTAAACAATTGGTACTGTATATAAATAAACAGTCAGCAGTGCAAATGAATGTAAGTAGTGCAAAAAGGTAAGTAGTGCAAAAGATGCAGATGTAAACAGTCGTACTATAGTAACAGTCAGCAGTGCAGATGAACATTATAATATTGCAGAGCAAAGTTCAGAACCTTGTCTTGTATTACAATATTATGTCCAGTTACATACATTTCCTATTGATCAATACATTTATGGAAAAAAGCAACTCTAGTATATAATATATAATATATATAGATACAGTATATATACTGTATATATACAGTATTTATACTAAATTAAATTAAAATTAAAATTAAATAAAACAAATTTAATTTAATTTAATTTAATTAATTAAATTAAATGAAGTAAATTATATGTATACTCTATATACAATATGTGTAATATATATACTGTATATAAACAGTGTATATACTTAAAAATCAATCAATTAAATTACATACATACTGTATATATAATATGTTTAATATATACTGTATATAAACAGTGTATATACTTAAAAATCAATCAATTAAATTACATACATACTGTATATATAATATGTTTAATATATACTGTATACATATAAAACCTTTACTGTATGTGTCTTTATTATCGTGTATGTATTGTGTGTGTCCTTTATTTGATATCGGATCTTGTGACGCATGACGAAGGACAAGGATATGTCGTTATATACGATATTTTGTATTGCTGGTTCTTTCTTTGTTTCTCCACCTACCAGTTCAAACACCTGGCTGGTTTTGGGGTTGATGCGGCTGAACGTCCCGTTAGGAAGTCTCTTCAGCCAGGCCCAGTCCCCCTGGAGGACAGACAACACCCACACATCAGTCAAGCTGCTCAACCCAACGGAGGCTGCCACATGACTTCATCCTCTCAATATGTGTGTGTTTATCATTTTTACACGTAAAGATACTTCCTAAGAAAATGTCCCCAAGCTATCAAATGTTTCTGGTGGTCGGCTCGATCTCAAACCCATCTGCAGAGTTTACATTAGGATGCCAAAGTGGGGTGAAGACATTTGATTTGGACTACGTGGTTGCTTTCCCTTCTTTAGTCTTTACAGTTTAGAGAGGACTGGGAGTAGGGCTGTAATGTTCATTTTGATGGCTCGTAACGATCACAAAACCACGAGTAATCGAGAAAAACAACTGCACATTAAGTTGAGATCTCCACTTTTAAACAAATATCACACACTTCATTTTCTGGGTTGTACCCCCCCCCCCCCCCCCCCCCACCCCCTTGTAAAAGAACACCTATGATTAAAACTTAGAATTTGTCTACTGTGAGGTTTACACTTTAACCCTTGTGTTGTCTTACCGTCAAAATGAAAATCAACACTTTTATTGAAGCTTTTTATCGATGTTTTTTTAACTTTTTTTTTTTTTAATTGTCGCTTTTTTTTCCAATGTTTGTCACTTTTTTTGATGTTTTCAACACTATGTAACACAAACTTATTAAATTTAGTTTTACAGTTATTTTTTGAATTTATGGTCAATAAACCTCATTTATTGGAAATTATACCTAATGTTTGAGTTAGAAAAGCAGAAATTAGGAATTAATTAGACTAAAATTAAAGGAATGGATGTTGATGGATAATCACAGACTGGAATATGTCAACTTTTACTCAATACTATTTCAAAAACACTTCCATTTTTCTCTCCAAATGCTATAAAATTGAATAAGACCCAAAATTAATGAAAGTAGAGATGTGTACTTGCCAAAGAGCGTTGGGTGGAATCAATCATGTTATTTTGGGGAATTAAAAAGAACATTGATATAGGAAAACGGGTCAATTTGACCCGAGGATCACATGAGGGTTAAAAAGGAGTTTTGTAATTGACCTATGTAAATGAAAGTGACTGTGTCACCTCAAAAATGACGACGTTGGAGTTCTCGTAGGTGGCCGGGGACTGGGACGAGCCCTGCGACGTGTCTGAGACGCTCCGCATGCCGCTCGTCCTGCTGCCATCCATACTCAGCTTCTATGAAGAGGGCAAAGTCCAGTACGTGAGCTTTAATTTTTGAAGCCTTTTAGACCTTTGTTCCTAAGGATTGCTTGAGATGTGAGATGTGAGAGAGAGAGAGAGAGAGAGAGAGAGAGAGGCATGCAGCAAAGGGCCGCAGGTCGGAACCAAACTTGCGGCCCCTGCACTTAGGACTGAACCTTTGCACATGGGACGTGGTGCGTTCTACCAGGTGAGCTATCCAGGACTCCTAGGATGTGAGTTTTCTTTCCCCCACTGTCAGTAACAACTGCCAAATATGATGTTTCATAAATATCTTCACTAATATGAATTACATTGATTGAAATGAAACATCCTCTTGTAACGAATGCAAGAAAAAAGTCAATCGGATAGTGGCCGACCTTGTTGCTAAGCGACGGGTTGATGAATGTGACGTCAGCCAGAGTGAGCAGGATCCTGTTTGGACCCTTCACCTGTCGGATCTGATTGATGCGTCGCCTAAGCAACAAGAGAGGAAGGGGAGACAGCAAGATAGTTATGTATAGACTCATCACTGACTCACTGACTGACTGACTGACTACTTCTTGGAAAGGGCAGTAATATGTCAAGTTGCATCCAAACCACCATCGTTTACAAGAAGAAGACGACTGACTTGCTAACAGCTGTTGTCAAAAATAGCTTTATTTGTCAAAAACACTAAACTGCAAACAACGGTCACATCTTCCTATTAACTTTATTCCAACATGACTACCTGATGCAGTAAGCAGCTGCCACTCCGACAACAGAGGCGGCCATCGCTTCCAGGAACATGCTGATGGTCGAGAACAGATCCACGCCTGAAACAAGAGAAAGGTTTAAATTGGTGGGTTTGTGTGTGTGTGTGTGTGTGT
>NC_045751.1:11136722-11137140 GCF_008692095.1 Etheostoma spectabile | reverse complement strand
GTGTGTGTGTGTGTGTGTGTGTGTTGCTAACCCCCAGAGCAGATGACTCCAGGAGTAAACCAGCAGGAGGCGTCCTTCCTGGGTCCGTAGCCGCGAGGGAAGTGGATTTCTCGACCAAGGAAACGCACCATACCGGCTTCCATGTCGATCCTGTCAATCAATTCGACCAAGTTATTAATCCAACAATGAGACCTCCAGTAAAAGGCACACATCAGAACAAAATGCGAGTCAAACTACAGCATGAAAGATTTGTGTAGTTAGATTTTTCGAGAGGTGCACGTCAGGCTACGGCGTAGACGCAGAGGGGGTCTGCGGGGGTACGCAAAACCATAAAACAGCCAAAACCCTTGCGTTGTCCTCGGGTCAATCTGACCCGTTTCAAAGTGTTTTATATCAGAAAGATGGATTTCTTTCAACC
>NC_045751.1:11134855-11136712 GCF_008692095.1 Etheostoma spectabile | reverse complement strand
AAAATAACATGGATGATTCCATACAACATTCTTCAGGTAAAATTAATGGTTACTTTCATTGAGTTTTGTGGGTGTTTCATTTAATTTTATAGAATTTTAATTATTTTTCCAAACAGTATCCGGACTAAACTTTGACATTTACCCATCTGAGATCCACTCAACATCCTTGGATCTTAACTAATAGTAAAAATAATTCATAATTTCTGCCTTTGTAACTAAAAACTTATGTATCTTTTGATACAAATGAGGTTTGTTGACCACGAATTCCAAGAATAAGTGTAAAACCGATTATTAAACCAGCTCAGGTTTTTAAAAAAAGCGTCAAAAGCTGGAAAAAGTGACAAATAAATCAGAAGAAAATTACAAAAACATTGTAAAAGCAAAAAAAAAAAAGAAATCTGGACATGGACGAACAAGTTCATGGTCAATGGGAAGACAACACAAGGGTTATTTTTAGGGCTCATTTACCTGTGTGTTGGCTTCAGCTCCCAGGAGAGTCCGTCCGTGTCCAGGATGAGGTATTCCAGCAGAGCTGATCCAGAGCCGTTGGTTTTGATCGGGTGGCTGAAGCCCTGCAACGTTAATACAATATATAGTTGGAACAGCCCTTTTTTATTTTGGGCTTTTGTCCCTCTATCATGCCAGGAAACTTTAAGTGTTTGGTTTGGATACTGTGAGTACAATTATATGTGGCTAATTAGTTGACTACATAGTGTAATTTAGTGTAGGACTTTTAAGAAAATTAAATAAACTGAGTAACTTTCAGTTTACTATTAATGTTGGACTTAGTTTTTAATTAAAATATTTTGGGTAATATAAAGGAAATACGAACTTTAGAAATGCCACAACTGAAAATGAGAATCTCTGTTTGTACCTTTTTTAAATTTTAAATTTAAAAAGATAAATACAGACATTCTATAAAAAAATTTTTTTATTGTGGCTAATGTTAGGTGCTATCTAGCTGCTTCCCAAATTCTTTGAGTTTACAGGTATATTTTGAAACACTGTGTGTCTTATTCACGATCCTATTGGTACCTGGAAGTCCAGGTTGTGGGTGTGTCTGGCCAGGTTTCCCCCAGACATCCACTCCCCAGCCTGCCGGACGCGATGCACCGCGTGAGCCATGAAGAGGACGGAGCTGTAGATGGTGCCGAAGAGTGGAGACACCTACGGGACACATGAAAGATTTAACTGCTCAAGGAGAATCTCAACAGGGCACCAAAGCCCTCCAACACGGCCTGAATTTAACGCCAAACCACGCTCCAGATGTGGGTGGTACTGTCTACCTGCCACGTTGGCAGATAGACGATGAGAAGTGAGTGATTCATTAGTTCTTTTTGCCACTGTTGTTCTTTCACATGTTAACGAAATCGGCCATTTTCTTGAATTTGAGCTAAAAAATGTGGCATCACATTACTGGGATGAAGACACCGGCTGAAAAAAGCAACATGCAAAAAGATGAGGATGATTCAAAGAAAAGTAAAAGAAGACATTAGTAGTGGACTGTTGTGATGACGGCCATTGTGAGTGGCTGATTTACGACAGCAGTACAGGACTACTGCAGGGACTGTTGTGTGTATGGCTCGGAGAAAGAGAAAGTTTAAACCTTTTGTAGTCTTGCATTGCCTTCCTCCACAGCGCTGTGAAGGAAGGTCTTGCTATTCCACATAACATTCCAGGATGGTAGAAAAACGTGCTCTGGTTTATTGGCGCTAAGCCACGGTGCCGCTGCATAATAGCCTCGGGAAGGAACTTGTTTTAATGGAACATGTGTACGTTCAAAAATTGTTTTAGTCGTGCAACAGAAAACTCAGACTTGACAGATGGTCTAGCTAGCTGTCTGGATTTACCCTGCAG
>NC_045751.1:11132165-11134845 GCF_008692095.1 Etheostoma spectabile | reverse complement strand
AGCAGTTATCCATAGTCCTCAGAAATCCACCAGAGTTTAGAACTCCAACATAAAGAAAGCAGAAGGTGACAGACATCCGACCAAACACAGTGACATCCGGCGGCACCAGGGCAATCCCAGCAGTTGGCCGTGGTGAACATAGACTACCCTTTTGTAATCTGGACTAACAAAAGAAATTGGCTGGTAAAAAGCCCATGTGGTGGATTATCAAATCTCACACCATAAAAGTTAACTTCAGACCCTGGTCAACAGTCTCACACATCACCTGCTGAGGCTTCAGCGTCCGGGCCAGCTCTCCCCTCTCCACGGCATCGCTGTAGGCCTCGTAGAAGGACACCTGGGGGGAGTTGATGGTCACGGTTAACACAGCGTCGTAGGCCCGCAGCAGCTTGCTGTTCTTCTTCAGAGCCGGGTAGGTCACGTTGCGGTAGGGCAGGCTGTAGAGCAGGGTGTCGTAGGGCACAAAGACCAGGGAGCCGCCGGTCAGTTGCATGTCGTACGCCGTCTCCAAGAGCTGCTTCTGGGCTCCACCGCCGATCAGTACGGAGTGCATGCAGAGGATCACAACTAGAGCCGGACATGACAATGAACTGCAGGTTTAACGCTTCTAACACTGAAGAACAGACATTCCTAATCAATTCATAACTCCAAGTCCCATCCCTGACCCACCTACTTACAAACTAAGTAGGCCCTACTTCACAAGAGTAGGTGATTTAAAAAAGAAAAGCGGCAATGTAACTTGTCCTGACGACCAGTGGCGTATCAATTCAGATTACACCTACCATATGAGTTGGCAAGGTCTCCTTAGAGGCCAAATGGGGCTTCCAAATCTCGAGAAATTTGTTATATTCATTCCTTAGAGTACATGTGATACTTTTAAGTGGAAAATATGATTTAATTTCCATCAATATGGAGAGAGGAATCTGACTTCCATGTCATTATGAAGCTTCTTTAGGAAATTTCTTAAATGTGCAGTGGTTGTTTATGTTGCCCAACAGGACATTTGTGGATATGGTCATAATGTTGTCATAATGTCACTGAAGTTATGCAAGTTTTTTAGTGAGGCCCTTAACATCAGCAACAAGCTGGAACTCACCACGTATTTCTGCCATCTTGCGGAGCTTGGTCAGAGTTCGTCTGATGCCGTGAGGCGTGTTCTCCATGATGCTGACCAGTCTGACTGGCAGACCGTGGCTCCTCAACGAATCAGCTACCTGGACGGGACAGAGGCAGGCACTTTTCCCCCTTCATTTCTTAGTAAATAAAGTATTTAGGTGTCATAATTAGGCATTATATGTCCCAACAGTGTGTGTGTTCCTCTGTCATCAGTTGTATTAGATTTTAAAAGATCTAGGCAGCTAATAGGAACCAATAGCAGATTTATTTTGGAGAAATATTCAAACCTTAGTGGCCGTCTCCACCCAGATGTCCTCTGAGGAAGAGATGATGCCAACGTGGGCCCACCTGAAGTAGTTTAGGACGCTGAGCAGCACCCAAGTGGGCCTCGGCATGGAGCGGGCAAAGGTCGGGTGGCTCCGAACATCGTCCAGCTCGACGCCAACACAACCCCAAGAAAACAAAGCCTGGAGAAGAGGAGGAGAGCAGAGGAGATGTGACCACACATACAGCATCTAAAGTCCCTCTGAAATACCCTTCACACAGAAAAGTAACCTACTTTGTTCCAGCCTTTGCTCAACATTGAAGCAGCGTCACAGTAGCTGGGGTTGGATGGTCCGATGTACCCCGAGGCCTTTGTGTGGAAACCAATGAACTTCTCCAGCGCCCTTGATGTCTCACATGGCTCCTGAAAAGCCAGACAATAGATAGATTAATCCATGTATCAATCAGGCAGTGTTGTGAATCTGTTAAGTAAATGCTCAAACAAAACCTCTCTCATCTGTTTTAATTTGTATTATGAATTTGTTTTGCAAACTGTAACCCTGTTTTCTTTTCTGAAGATTCCTCAACTTGAACCTACCTTGAACCAATGCTGCTTTCCTCTGGAGCCTTTTTCTTTTCTTTCTACTCCCACATAACCGACTTGAATGGAGCGATTGTTAGACAATGTCTCATTAAACCTGCTTTGTGCCATTTTCTTGTGCTTTTCTAGTGCTTCTTACTGCTGAACCAGCATATAAAGGATACGAAGCACAAGACAATCATGATCAGATTGTTTTATAACTACTTTGATTTAACGCTGAGACAATTCCTCCAAACCATACAACGAAATGGTCCTTTGTTTCTATCCTCTAATACGAACTACAGGAGTGTTTTTCGTCCACATATCCAAACCAGAGAACGAACAATAACATGGAATGGTCACGTTAGGTTATGTTTAGGCACATAAACGACTTAGTTAAGTTTAGAAAAAGATCGTGGCTTTGGTTAAATTCCGACGTTACTTCACTTCCGCTTATGGACATAATGCACGTAAAGTATTAACAAACATTTGCTGTTTACTTTTTTTTTCAAACTGAACTGGAACCCGTCCTGGGTGAAAGTCCTGTGTTTGTTTGAACCGCCCACCACCCCAACCTGCCCCTCCACATGGAAATGTAGTGCTTTTATACTTCAACCACCTTACTACCTGCTTTGCTCCAGTCATAATCTAGGGGCACCGCCATTAGAAACGTAAATATGAGTCGTAATTGCTGCTTGAACAAATAACCTATGGGAGCAT
>NC_045751.1:11130851-11132155 GCF_008692095.1 Etheostoma spectabile | reverse complement strand
TGGGGGGGGGGGGGCAGATCATCATACCTGCAGCACAGTGTAGTCAAAGGTTGCAGCGTAGGACAGCGAGCGGTCCTTGTTGATGCGGTTGACGGCGAGCTGTGCAGCGACACTGGGGAGGGCTTTGGCAAAAAGAGGGTCACACCCCCATGGCCCCACCACCCCGACCTGAAACCAGGCAGCTTGTGCTGGGCAGGGCTGTAAAAACAAGGAGACCAGGAGGAGCAGGAGGAACCTCAGGAGGGATGGACGAAGCAGAGGCAAGAGGGGGGATAAAGCGGGGGAAGACGAAACAGAACAAAGTTTGGATGGAGCAAAATGGTTGACAGCAGAGAAGTGAAGACGGCGAGGAGGAAAGGAGGATGGGTGGATGGGTGTCTGCTTCCATGTTTGAAGTGAGAAGAAGACGATGAAGGCACGGCACTGTGGTTGCATCTCAAGTCTCAACATCTCCAGAGCTCACACGAGCCCGAAGGAAGGGGGTTTGAAGGTGTGGTTTCCCTGGAACAACAAAGGATTTGGAGGAGAGTAACAGTGAGGTTATTAGTAGCGAAACTCTGTGAGAGATAGCAGGCACTCAATGGTGGAAGAAATGAAAGTACCCACATCAAAATGTACAAATACTGGCTCTGTGTCACTACAGCGCCAGGGGCTTTGTGCCCACCTGCCGGAAAGGCCCTGACATACCAAGGAGATTGTCTGCCGATGGTGAGCGTCTGTTACCCTATTTTAATGCCGACAGATTCAATCTGCGTCTGCACCCATGTCAGTGAGAGGAATCCATCTGATTGCTGGTTCACCTTAAGCAAATTGGTACTCAAGAAGTGCGGAAAACAAACAACTGTGAAAGCGCACACAGAAGGCTGTTCTAATTCTGCATGTCATCTGATCAATCTGTCCAAGTGTAATTTTTTGGCTGAGACCAAGACAATGTGGGGCGACGTCACAGTCGGCCTTCATTGCCACTAACGTTTTGCCGTCTTCTCGGTGTGTCTGGGCCTTAATGTGTTGGTTTGCGTCATCTGGCAGACTTTTACCGCACTGCGTTCACATCAAATTGCAGCGGAAGTTAGACTGTGGAGATTGTGTCTCGCTAAGTCAGCTACAGGGTTAAGATGTACTGAATCAAAATCTTCATGTCACCAAAAGAAGACAAATGTAATAGGACTTTTGCTCCATTGACTTTCTGGTCCAGTCAGAGAGACTGGGGGAAAATGACAGACGTTGAAATTATTTTAAAACCCTAAATGTTTCGGGGTTTTTGAGAAAATCTTCGGGGATGCCCCAGAATCCCCCCCCCCCCC
>NC_045751.1:11129619-11130841 GCF_008692095.1 Etheostoma spectabile | reverse complement strand
CGCTCTGGTTCGGGTCCTAAACTGTTTTGGTATTTGTTGATTTTGCATGTAATATGTTGAATATACTTAATCAACAAGCGACTTTTAAGACTCTTAAGAGCCTGAATAAGGGTGATGCCTAGATGTTAAAATATGGAAGTAGATGCAGACTGTAACTTCATTCATTTCAGACACAAATACACAGTAGTCCTTAAACAGATGGATTACGTGTTCCGTATACAGGATATGTCATATTTGCTTGAACTTGTTCTACGCTCTCCTTCTCATACACACATTATTGTATACATCTTATCCTTTTCAGTGATTAAAGAACTCCTACCAAGCGTTGATGAAACGAGGAAAATCTTCCGCTCCAAAGCGCCACAGCGATTGATACTTTCATCACTTCCTGTTTGGTTCACAAACAAAAGGCAGAAGAAAACCATCAGGAACCAAGTGAGTAGTACTGCCTGTGCTCAGCTCGTCCGTGCTTGTGTGAGACGACCTAGAACAAGTGTGTGACCTGTCCTGTCAGATTATGTCAAATCCAATCAGGACTTCTGAAGAGATAAGCCGCGCTGACTGAGGTTAAGGGAACATGATGATTATTATTATTAGTAGTAGTATTATTATTGTCAGGACCCGAGCACCAGCAACAAATGTATTACTCCATTTTGCAAGTTTCTTTTTTTTCAATTATAGACTTTTACTTCCACGCTTAAAGCTCCTTAAGTTATTTAATAAATGGCAATTTTGTGTTTAAAATGATGAATGTAACAGCCTTGTAACAAAGCTTCCTTTATTGTCAGCCTTAACAGGATTCAGATGACCTGTAACTAAAAGTGATGCTTATTCAAATCAAAATGTGGCACACTGCCCAGCCCACCTGCCTGGTCTGTGAATCTGAGTGTAATCTTGTCTGTGAAAGTGTGGACATTTTGTCATGTCCTAGATTAAAGTTAGCGTAAGTGTTAGAGTATAGAGTCTGCTGATTAGTTATGTAATAGGTCAAGGAGGGTCAAGCAGTCACTTTTTGTTTTCCATTTTCCAACATGACGGCAGCTGTGTTGTCTCAGTCTGTGGCGGCTAAAGAAACCACACCGAGACAAAGTATACACAAGCTCATTTTACTATTACAATCCAAAATTATTATAATAAATATATAGATGTATTTGAATTAAATTTTGACAGAGAGGTGAAGTGGGTCTGTGATATACAGGCAATATGATATATATATATATAT
>NC_045751.1:11129230-11129609 GCF_008692095.1 Etheostoma spectabile | reverse complement strand
ATATATATATATATATATATATATACATTGTATATGTACATGTATATATGTATCTATATATGTACAGTATATATATGTATACGTGTATATGTATGTATATGTATATATGTGTGTGTGTGTACATATACAGTACAGGCCAAAGGCTTGGACACACCTCATTCAATGTGTTTCCTTTATTTTTCCTGACTATTTAAATTGTAGATTATCACTGAAGGCATCAAAACTATGAATAAACACATGTGGAATTACGTACTTAACAAAAAAGTGTGAAATGATTGAAAACATGTCTTATGTTCTAGTTTCTTCAAAGTAGCCCCCCTTTACTGTTTTCATAGTGCTGCAAAACCCTTGGTGTTCTCTCAATGAGCTTCATGAGGTA
>NC_045751.1:11129077-11129220 GCF_008692095.1 Etheostoma spectabile | reverse complement strand
AATGGTTTCCACTTCACAGGTGGGCCTTGTCAGGGTGAATTAGTGGAATTTCTTGCCTTATTAATGGGGTTGGGACCATCAGTTGTGTTGTGTTGTGCAGAAGTCAGGTTGATACACAGCCGACAGCCCTATTGGACAACTGT
>NC_045751.1:11128884-11129054 GCF_008692095.1 Etheostoma spectabile | reverse complement strand
CCAATCAGCTAAGTAAAGAGAAACGAGTGGCCATCATTACTTTAAGAAATGAAGGTCATTCAGTCCAGAAAATTGCAAAAACTCTGAATGTGTCCCAAGTGCAGTCGCAAAAACCATCAAACGCTACAACAAAACTGGCTCACATGAGGACCGCCCCAGGAGAGGAAGAC
>NC_045751.1:11128770-11128874 GCF_008692095.1 Etheostoma spectabile | reverse complement strand
CTCTGCTGCTGAGGATAAGATCATCCGAGTCAACAGCCTCAGAAATCGCAAGTTAACAGCAGCTCAAAATAGAGACCAGATGAATACCACACAGAGCTCTAGCA
>NC_045751.1:11128690-11128760 GCF_008692095.1 Etheostoma spectabile | reverse complement strand
CTCTAGAACAACTGGTAAGAGGAGACCTTTACGGTCAAACAGCAGCTAGGAAACCACTGCTAAGGAGAGG
>NC_045751.1:11128608-11128680 GCF_008692095.1 Etheostoma spectabile | reverse complement strand
ACAAGCAGAAGAGATTTGTTTGGGCCAAGAAACACAATGAATGGACATTAGACCAGTGGAAATCTGGCCTTT
>NC_045751.1:11128505-11128598 GCF_008692095.1 Etheostoma spectabile | reverse complement strand
GAGTCCAAGTTTGAGATCTTTGGTTCCAACCGCCATGTCTTGGTACGATGGAGAAAAGGTGACCGGACGGATTCTACATGCCTGGTTCCCACC
>NC_045751.1:11128348-11128495 GCF_008692095.1 Etheostoma spectabile | reverse complement strand
GAGGAGGAGGTGTGATGGTGTGGGGTTGGTTTGCTGGTGACACTGTTGGGGATTCATTCCAAATTGAAGGCATACTGAACCAGCATGGCTTCCACAGCATCTTGCAGCAACACGCCATGTTATCCAGTTTGCGTTTAGTTGGACCAT
>NC_045751.1:11127648-11128338 GCF_008692095.1 Etheostoma spectabile | reverse complement strand
TTATTTTTCAACAGGACAATGACCCCAAACAAGCCTCCAGGCTGTGTAAGGGCTTTTTGACCAAGAAGGAGAGGGATGGAGTGCTACAGTACCCGGAAGTATCATCCACTTCCGTCACCAACGAAAAAGAGGGCAGTCAGGAGGAATACTACCCGTTTTTTGGGGGGCCCTGCGGTAGTGATTGGCCAAAAGAACGCCAGGTAGTTACTAGTTAAACTCATGCTGCTACACAAGTTTTCCAGATCAGGTAGCGGCTCTATAGTTCCAATGAGACCACTTCCAAACTCTAGGGGGACCAATGCGGGTGAAGTTCCCTAGTGTTGCTTTAACTAGCAACGTCCTCTGAAACGTCCTCTGATTAACCGATAGCTCACGGTGCTCTGAAGCCAGCTCACAGTAACCTTTTGTCGGATAAAGGTAACTGTAACTGTTTCATAGGATATCATACTAACCCGTTCTTGAAAATGCTTGGTATTTTACACTGTGTATTGTATATATGTAAGCATAGTATATTATTTGCTATTAGAGGGTTACTGCACAGGGTTTTGTTTTAGATAAGATTTAATTAGATTTAATTGAGTGTGATGCTTCCTGTGGAGAGACTTAACTTACAGCATACATACTGTACATACAGGAACCACAAAGATGTGATTGAAGGGGCTGTATACTCGTAAAAATAGCAGGCTGGGA
>NC_045751.1:11127238-11127638 GCF_008692095.1 Etheostoma spectabile | reverse complement strand
TGGCTCTCACACACCGTTCCCCAATACGTGAAATACCTACATTTTTGCACGGCCACATGCACAAACACACACGCAGCCAGGCCGGTTATCAGAGACAAGAACAGACACACACACAGAGGGAGTGTGACGCTCTCTGCTCAGGACACCATTACTTCACTATATTTTTACATTGCAAATATTTGTTGCTGCTATAATAATTTGCTGAACATCGAGTACAGCTCCTTTAAAATAACATGAACATGCAAAACAGTTCTCAGACTCTATTTGATTTGAATACTCAACATGCTTTGGCTTACTCTGAATCCTGTCAACTGTCCATCAAATGGGCCGATCAACTCCATGAATCAATGTGGTAGAAATGTATGTGGCATGAAGGAATGTTTGATTTTTACTCTCTTTA
>NC_045751.1:11126864-11127228 GCF_008692095.1 Etheostoma spectabile | reverse complement strand
GTTAAGTTGTCTGATGGTGTGATTATACAAGAATACAGCTACTATATACAGGACAGCTGAATGAAATGTAAAGAGATTTGTTACGACTGTGTCCATGCAAACATGTTGCACCAAGATTTTCTCTGATACCAGATTTGTGTTGTAATAAAACACATATTCAAGTAAGGACAAATGAGACTCGTCACGTTTGTTCTATAACAGTTTTTTTTGCTTATACACATTTTCAAAACTATATCTCTACACACAGTTCCTAAAACTACACACACCAAATGCAAAATGCCCCAGGAGGCATCCTCACCAGATGCCCGAACCACCTCAACTGGCTCCTTTTGACGAGAAGGAGCAGCGGCTCTACTCCGAGCTC
>NC_045751.1:11126629-11126854 GCF_008692095.1 Etheostoma spectabile | reverse complement strand
ACTGAGCTTCTCACCCTAACTCTAAGGGAGACACCAGCCCCCCCCCAAGGAAACCCATTGTACCCTGGATCTGGTTCTTTCGGTCATGACACTAATTAATGCAACAATAATAATACTCATAAATCTTAAAAAAAAAGGAATACATGTAGGTTACTGAGGATATTACATTGATATATTTTCAATATTTGATCCGTCACTTTGATTGTTTATTTATCAATGGGTTCA
>NC_045751.1:11126151-11126619 GCF_008692095.1 Etheostoma spectabile | reverse complement strand
CCACTTTGTTTTTTATTCAAATAAAAGATTTGAATTTGGACTGAACTTAGAGAGAGAGAGAGAGAGAGAGAGAAGTGAAGTGGGGGTATGACATGCAGCCGGTACACTTTGGAGGTGATACTCAGATACAGGAGTCCACAGAGGGAGGAAGACCAGCATCAAATACCGACAAGGTTGGTGTTCTGTTACTTTTAATGTCATTATGTTCTTATTTACACATTATTGTGAAACCAATACTTAGTGACACTTGCAAAGTTGATTCTGTATTTTATAAACTCAGTGTTTTTTTCCAATGATTCGCCACAGAAACTTTAAAGGGGCACTTCATATATTTAATGTAAGTAAGTATACTGATATTGTATTGTTGTGTGTCTTTTTCTCTCCCAGCTATGGCAGTATACTCCTCCAATGACTCCGTCCATCATTCTGACCTGACTTTCGGCGTATATTGCTTCATGACCAGACCTA
>NC_045751.1:11125909-11126141 GCF_008692095.1 Etheostoma spectabile | reverse complement strand
CTTCTTCGCATACAACATCACAAAGATCCTCCTCGTCTTCCCTCTCTGCATCCTGGTCCTCTACCTGGGTCTCCAACGATGGCGGCGACATCGCTGCACCTCCGCAGCAGCAACGATGAGTCACTCAGACACCTTCACCTACCACATGGTCGTCATGGAGCTGATTGCTATCTCTGGACACATGCTCTGCTGCTGTGGTATCTACGGGGATCATGATGATGTATTTATTGTA
>NC_045751.1:11125784-11125899 GCF_008692095.1 Etheostoma spectabile | reverse complement strand
TTTGGAACATCAACTGGTACGGAGAGATGTTCTTTCACATGCTTACCTGTGTGGAGCGCTACCTGGCTGTCGTCCATCCCACCACCTACCTGAGTCTGAAAGGAGAGAGAGGGAT
>NC_045751.1:11125614-11125774 GCF_008692095.1 Etheostoma spectabile | reverse complement strand
AATCAGAAATATCAGCATTGGATGTGTTTGGCTGATTTCTATTGTAACAACAAGTCTGATGAGTTTTTACATTGTAGTGGAAATCATAGATTCATCCCTCTTGGTTTTCTCCTTAATCTTCATTTCCTTCTGCAGCCTTTCTGTTCTCTGCGTTCTGATT
>NC_045751.1:11124962-11125604 GCF_008692095.1 Etheostoma spectabile | reverse complement strand
CGTCCAGGGCCAGGGGAACAGGGCGGGGACAGGGAAAGAGTTGACCAATCAAAGCAGAGGGCTTTCCACACCATCACGGCCATACTGGTAATGCTGTTGTTGAGATGCTTTGGGAATCTGATAGGGCTTGTTTTTTATGATCTAAGCAAAGGTGGTGGGTGTAGTCTGTCGATGTCTTTATTCTGGTTTAATCTCCCCAGCAGTCTGGTGGTACCTCTGCTGTTTCTACACAGAGCAGGAACATTAGCGTGTTGTACACACAACACCTAATGAGGATCAGGATTAGATTTACATTAGTTGTTTTAAATGGGCTATAGAAATACATTTGACTTGACTTGTTTTCCTTCTGTTAACTGAACATGTCTCTTTAATTGACGGAAGTTGCTGTATGTCTTGGGTTTACTGTAAAACAACTCATATAATCTGTTGGTAACGTTTGCATAATCATGATTTAAAGGTCCTTCTTACAATTCATTGTCCGGTCAATTTTCTTTGTGAATGAATAATGTATTGTAAATAAAAAAATGTTCTTTCTTAAAATAGAGGGGGCGCAAGTATACACACACTTCTACGTTAAATTCCCATAGAGGCTGGCAGATTTTTATTATTAAAGGCCAGTTATTTCATGGATCAGGATACAAT
>NC_045751.1:11123968-11124952 GCF_008692095.1 Etheostoma spectabile | reverse complement strand
ATAAAGTTCCCTTGGCCTTTGGAATTAAAATAGCCCCATATCACCAGATACCCTTTACCATACATAGAGATTGGCATGGGATACTTTCCATAGAATCATCTGTCAATGCAAATCAAACCAGCTGTTAGTCTTACTGAATTAACACCATTTCAGCAAGTTTTGGACGCTAACTTGATGCCGTCTGTGAAAAAGCTGAAGTTAAGGAGAGGATGGCTTCTACAAATGAATAATGATCCTAAACACACTTCAAAATCCACAGTGGATTACATCAAGAAGCGTAAACTGTAGGTTTTGCCATGGCCTTTACAATCTCCTGACTTCAACATAATTGAAAATCTATGGATAGACCTTAAAAGAGCAGTGTGTGACAGACAGCCCAGAAATCTTAAAGAACTGGAAGAGTTTTGGAAGGAAGAATGGTCGAAGATACCTCAAACAAGAAATAAAGACTCTTGGCTGGCTACAAGAAACGTTTCCAAGCTGAGATACTTGCCAAAGGGGGGAAGGGGGGTACAAGATATTAACTCTGCAAGGTGCCTAAACTTTTGCGTGACACGAATCTGCTGAGAGGTTGAAAGGTACACACTAAACTCTAATGCAACTATCCATCCATCCATCCATCCATCCATCCATCCATCCATCCATCCATCCATCCATCCATCTTTGTCCGCTTATCCGGTATCGGGTCGCGTGGGGGGGGGGAACTCCAGCAGGGGACCCCAAACTTCCCTTTCCCGAGCCACATTTACCAGCTCCAACTGGGGGATCCCGAGGCGTTCCCAGGCCAGGTTGGAGATATAATCTCTACACCTTGTCCTGGGTCTTCCGCGAGGTCTCCTCCCAGCTGGACGTGCCTGGACCACCTCCCTAGGACGGCGCCCAGGAGGCATCCTCACCAGATGCCCGAACCACCTCAACTGGCTCCTTTTAACATGAAGGAGCAGCGGCTCTACTCCGAGCTCCTCTCGGATGACTGAGCTTCTC
>NC_045751.1:11123727-11123958 GCF_008692095.1 Etheostoma spectabile | reverse complement strand
CTATCTCTAAGGGAGACGCCAGCCCCCCCTCCTGAGGAAACCCATTCCGGCCACTTGTACCCTGGATCTGGTTCTTTCGGTCATGACGCTAATTAATGCAACAATATAATGATAATACTCATAAATCTTATATTTACATAAAGGAATACAGGAAGGTTACTAAGGATGTTACATGGATATATTTTCAATATTTGATCCGTCACTGTGATTGTTTATTTATCAATGGGTTCA
>NC_045751.1:11123553-11123717 GCF_008692095.1 Etheostoma spectabile | reverse complement strand
CCACTTTGTTTTTTATTCAAATAAAACATTTGAATTAGGACTGAACTTAGAGAGAGAGAGAGAGAGAGAGAGAGAGAGAGAGGTGAAGTGGGGGTATGATATGAAGCCGGTACACTTGGAGGTGATACTCAGATACAGGAGTCCACAGAGGGAGGAAGACCAGC
>NC_045751.1:11123424-11123543 GCF_008692095.1 Etheostoma spectabile | reverse complement strand
GACAAGGTTGGTGTTCTATTACTTTTTAAAATCATTATGTTCCTATTTCCACATTATTTTGAAACCAGTGACAAACGTTTTTCTTAGTGACACTTGCAAAGTTGATTCTGTATTTTATA
>NC_045751.1:11123083-11123414 GCF_008692095.1 Etheostoma spectabile | reverse complement strand
GTGGTTTTCCCAAAGACTCACCACAGAAACTTTAAAAGGGCACTTCATATATTTAATGTAAGTAATACTGATATTGTATTGTTGTGTGTCTTTTTCTCTTCCAGCTATGGCAGAATACTCCTCCAATGACTCCGACCATCATCATGATCTTCCTTTCGGCGTATATTGCTTCATGACCAGACCTAGCTCCTTCATCTTCTTCGCATACAACATCACAAAGATCCTCCTCGTCTTCCCTCTCTGCGTCCTCGTCCTCTACCTGGGTCTCCAACAATGGCGGCGACATCGCTCCACCTCCGCAGCAGCAACGATGAGTCACTCAGACACCTTC
>NC_045751.1:11107346-11123067 GCF_008692095.1 Etheostoma spectabile | reverse complement strand
CCATGGAGCTGATGGCTGTCTTTGGACACATGCTCTGCTGCTGTGGTATCTACGGGGATCATGATGCTGTTTTTTATCTGGGGTTCTTCCTTTGGAATGTCAACTGGTACGGAGAGATGTTCTTTCACATGCTGACCTGTGTGGAGCGCTACCTGGCTGTCGTTCATCCCGTCACCTACCTGAGTCTGAAAGGAGAGAGAGGGATCAGAATCAGAAATATCAGCATTGGATGTGTTTGGCTGCTTTCCTTTGTTGCAACAAGTCTGATGAGTTTTGACGTCGTATTGGAAATCATGGATCCATGCCTCTTGGTTTTCTCTTTAATCTTTATTTCCTTCTGCAGCCTTTCTGTTCTGTGCGTTCTGATTCGTCCAGGGCCAGGGGAACAGGGCGGTGACAGGGAAAGAGTTGACCAATCAAAGCAGAGGGCTTTCTACACCATCACAGCCATCCTGGTAATGCTGTTGTTGAGATGCTTTGGGAATCTGTTTGGGCTTGTTTGTATCAAGGAGTTGAGCAAAGTTGATGGGTGTGTGATGTTGATGTCTTTATTCTGGTTTAATCTCCCCAGCAGTCTGGTGTTACCTCTGCTGTTTTTACACAGAGCAGGAATATTAGCGTGTTGTAAGAACAACACCCAACAAGGGTCAGGGTTAGATTTGCATTAAATCACTTTTGTTTTAAATGTGCTATAGAAATACATGTGATTTCCTTCTGTCAAATGAACATGTCTTTTTATTTAACAGAAGTTGTTGTATGTATTGAGTTTACTGTAAAACAACTCATATAATCTGGTGGTCACGTTTGCATTCTGGACAAACTGGGTTATTAGAATGTCTGTGCTGCAGTAAGGTCACTTGAATGTTAAAAATGTTTGTAGGACCTTAAAGACAAATAAAAAAATAAAACGGAACATGATTCTCACAGATTTTTATTGATATCACACACAGAGCAGTACAAGCTACGCCAATCTCCTCTCTATCGACATTATCAACAGTCAACATTATAACTTATACACTTGTACAAAATACATACATTTTCCCAAAAAAATTCCATGGTCATGACATCTACTATGCCAATGTCAAATTTATTGATATTACACCCACATAATTTGTGTTGTCTAAAACAGTTCTCCTATATCTTTGGAGTCATCCAGTGCAAATATAAACATAATGAACATAATAACTAGTTTAATGAACAAACTATTTACATTTCTTCTAAAAAGGGCAAAATGTATGGCAAATCTTGAAACAGTGACACCATTCTCCTCTGTAAAGGGGTTTAGAACGATAACAGACAACCCTTTCTGACCTGGAGTTAGCTATCTTTTCCACTATATACTATCTTTGTTCACATTAGACTAGTCTGACTAGGAGGGATCTATCTTTTCCACTATATACTCTTTGCTCCCCCCCAGATGCCCATATAAGGCATAATGTGTGACGGACCTGTCTGTAAACACAGGATTTACTTGACGTTAATGTCACTCACCGATGTAAGTTGGGTGCAGATTTGAGTCGTGCATGCTCAGATTCAAACGGTTTACAGCATAATGTGTCATACTGAAATTTGTGAAATCCATTACAAACAATAACAGAAGATGGAAATCATTTCAAAATCTACCTGTAATTGTTTGGTTGCTAATGTTAGCTCAAAACACCATTCAACTGACAACCTATGCTGTGTTTGATGCTAACTTGTAGCTAGCAGTGAACAAACTTTGTTAAGTAGGTCCATTTTTATTTTATATTGATATTATAGAAGTCTCTTGTTAGCACCTTGTAGGCTACTTGTCTTGACATTGGACAACGTGATAAATTATGGACATCAAGTGGATAAATCTTGAAGGTAACAGTTTGGATTTAATACTCAACAACGCTGAAAAAGGCACAAGGTCCAGGCTGGATAGAAAATCACCTGAGAAGGCTAGAAAGACACCTACGTTATCTCTGTGACGGCTAGCTCTTTAGCTTTTAGCTGCAAAAATCAGTAAGTTTCTGTCTTTTACGGTTATTAAATGATTGAAATATGAATCAGAGGTGCCATTTAGAGTCTTAAAGCTGCTTCCTATCTGAACTTCAGCAGAGGGCGACACGAGCAGTTGCAAAAGGAGGTCGGTTTCTGTGAGAAAGTGACCCACTTCTCACTTGATTCATTACCTTAGTCAACATTTTCATAATTAGTTTATGGTCTCGATCGCTAGTTTAAGTCTTCTGCAACACAGAACGATGATCAGTTTTTGAATAATGGTCTCATTGATTTTGAAATCTGCGATAAAGCGGGGGGGTGTTTTAGGGCGGGGCTATGATGTGATTGTCGGTGAAAGTATTTAACATGATGTTGAGTGTAAGCAGCTCCTCCCTCTCATCTAAAATTGTCCCATCCACAACCAGGATGGCTGCGCCCGTAACAGCAATAGCAGATCTCCACAAACCAATGGGTGACATCACATATGCGCACATGTCCATTAATATGGAGTCTAAAGGGTATTCAATAGTGTGTCTGATTCATTTCTATGTTAACTGTTAGCCCGATCATATATGTCGATATTTAGCAGGGATATAGATATAGATAAACTAAGTGCTGTTTAAATCCTTTCAGATTTAATGTGTATGGTTTATGTGTAACTTAGTTAAACAGCATATCTTTACTACTTATATAATTTTAGAACCACATCCATCCCTGCATCCACAGAGATACGCCATTGTCTTCCTCCCTCTGTGGACTCCTGTGTCTGAAAATCTCCTTCAAATATACTGGCTGTATATCAGAGACCAACTTCACCTCTCTCTCTCTCACTCTCTCTATCTCTCTCTCGCTCTCTCTCTCTCTCTGTCTCTCTCTCTATGTCTCTTTCTAAGTTCAGTCCAAATTCAAATGTTTTATTTGAATAAAAAACAAAGTGACATTGACAAACGAACCCATTGATAAACAATCACAGTGACAGATCAAATTGAAAATACATCAATGAAAGATCCTTGGTGACCTACACGTATTCCTTTATTTGAGTACGAGTTTCATGAGTATTGTCATTATATTGTTGCATTAATGATCAGAGCATACAGTAGTACACACCACTACATGATGCCATTTGTGTCCAGATATAATATCTCAACACATTTTAAACATACGTCTAGTAAAAATAAAGTTCTAACATCTGAACAGACATTGGTGCCAGTTTTTAAATGTTCCTCCAACACACCTGATGGGATTTTCATGATTGCAGTTTTTTACAACTGTATACACACAAAGTATTACTGACCATTTCTACAAAACCATAAGATATTTTTCAGCCCTTCACTCAGTTTTCACCCAGTTTGCAATTGCATAAAACACACACACACACACACACACAACACAAAAAAAAAATATGGTGTGTTTTTGAAAATGAAACCATGTAAATCTATTCTGGTACAACCTCAAAATACAATTATGAACTTGAAAATTAGCATAATTTGAGCACTTTAAGAAGATGTAAATTCTGCAACTGTTGCCCAGTATTGGTGCCAGCCCTCTATTAGAAAACACTAACTGACGAGGCTTCATTTATTGAATAATTATTAAAATGCCTCTGAATGAATCCCCAACTCTGTAGCTCTACTCAGCTTCTAAGTCTCTTCTTTGTTTTGGCTTCACACTTGGAACATTTACTGTTGAACAACTGTGTATTTAGTGCCAAAGAGCGGCCAGCTCAGGTAAACCCGTGTACACTGCCCCCCCCCCCCCCCCCCCCCCCCCCCCCCGCCATCAAATAGCAAACAGACCCAGTTCGAGAGAGCCGGTAAAGAATGTGAGAGCTAGAGAGACAGATATGTTTCCCAGCAGCAGGTGGAGATCAAACTACAAGATGTACAGTATATTAGGCATTTGTTTCCTTGAATCTGGAGTGATTTATGGAAATCTAATCCTCATACTTGTTAGGTGTCATTCACACAACAGCCAATGTCCCTGCTCTGTGTAGAAACAGCAGAGGTAACACCAGACTGCTGGGGAGATTTAACCACAATAAAAAAATCCCCGTCACACACTCATCAAATTTTCTCGAATCATAAATAACAACCACAGCCAGATTTCCACAGCATCTCAACAACAGCACTACCAGTATGACCATGATGGTGTGGAACGCCCTCTGCTTTGATTGGTCAACTCTTCCCCTGTCCCCGCCCTGTTCCCCTGGCCCTGGTTGGTCATTTCCTTCTGCAGTCTTTCTGTTCTCTGCGTTCTGATTCGTCCAGGGCCAGGGGAACAGGGCGGGGACAGGGGAGAAGTTGACCATCAAAGCAGAGGCGTCCACACCATCATGGTCATACTGGTAGTGCTGTTGTTTGAGAGCGGTGGAAATCTGGCGTGGTTGTTATTTATGATTCGAGAAAATTTGATGAGTTGTGACGGGGATTTTTTTATTGTGGTTAACATCCCCCGCAGTCTGGTGTTACCTCTGCTGTTTCTACACAGAGAGGGACATTGGCATGTTGTGTGAATGACACCTAACAAGTATGAGGATTAGATTTCCATTAAATCACTCCAGATCAAGGAAACAAATGCCTAATATAAATGTACATCTCTGTAGTTTGATCCCACCTGCTGCTGGGAAACAATCTGTTCTCTTCAGCCTCCACATTCTTTACCGGCTTCTCTCGAAAGGGTCTGTTTGCTATTTGAGTGGGCGGGGGGGGGGGGGGGGGGGGGGGGGGGGGGGGGGGGGGGGGGGGGGGGGGGGCAGTGTACACTGGGTTTACCTGAGCTGGCCGCTCTTGGCACTAAATCACACAGTTGGGTTCAACAGTAAATGTCCAAGTGTGAAGCCAAACAAAAAGAAGAGACTTAGAAGTGGTAGAGCTACAAGAGTTGGGATTCATTCAGAGGCATTTTAATATTATTCATATAAATGAAGCCTCGCAGTTAGTGTTTTCTAATAGAGGCTGGCACAATACTGGGCAACAGTTGCAGAATTTACATTTCTAAAGTGCTCAAATTATGCTAATTTTCAAGTTCATAATGTATTTTGAGTTGTTACCAGAAATAGATTTACATGGTTTCATTTTCAAAAACACACCATATTTTTTTTTGTGTGTGTGTGTGTGTGTGTGGTGTTTTAGCAATTGCAAATGGTGAAACTGAGTGAAGGGCTGAAAAATATCTTATGGTTTTGTAGAAATGGTCAGTATAACTTTGTGTGTATACAGTTGTAAAAACTGCAATCATGAAAATCCATAAGGTGTGTTGGAGGAGGAACATTTAAAAACTGGCACCAATGTCTTCAGATGTTAGAACTTTATTTTAGTAGACGTATTTTAAAATGTGTTGAGATTATATCTGGACACAAATGGCATCATGGAAGTGGGTGTGTACTACTGTGCTCTATCATTAATGCAACAATATAATGACAATACTCATGAAACTCGTATCAAATAAAGGAATGTGTAGGGCACCAAGGATCTTTCATGATGTATTTTCATTTGAACTGTCACTGTGATTGTTTATCAATGGGTTCGTTTGTCAAGTCACTTTGTTTTTTATTCAAATAAAACATTTGAATGGACTGAACTTAGAAAGAGAATAGAGAGAGAGAAAGAGAAGAGAGAGGAGAGCGAGAGAGAGATAGAGAGAGTGGAGAGAGAGAGGTGAAGTTGGTCTCTGATTATACAGCCAGTATATTTGAAGGAGATTTTCAGACACAGGAGTCCACAGAGGGAGGAAGACAATGGCGTATCTTGTGGATGCAGGGATGGATGTGGTTCTTAAAATATATAAGTAGTAAAGATATGCTGTTTTAACTAAGTTACATAAACCATACACATTAAATCTGAAAGGTTTAAACAGCACTTAGTTTATCTATATTAATCCTGCTAAATATCGACATATATGATCGGGCTCACGTAACATAGAAATGAATCAGACACTATGAATACCCTTTAGACTCCATATTAATGGACAAGTGCGCATATGTGATGTCACCATTGGTTTGTGGAGATCTGCTATTGCGTTACGGGCGCAGCCATCCTGGTTGTGGATGGGACAATTTTAGATGAGAGGGAGGAGCTGCTTACACTCAACATCATGTTAAATACTTTCACCGACAATCACATCATAGCCCCGCCCTAAAAACACCCCCCGCTTTATCGCAGATTTCAAAATCAATGAGACCATTATTCAAAAAACTGATCATCGTTCTGTGTTGCAGAGAGACTAAACTAGCGATCGAGACCATAAACTAATTATGAAATGTTGACTAAGGGAATGAATCAAGTGAGAAGTGGGTCACTTTTCACAGAAACCGACCTCCTTTTGCAACTGCTCGTGTCGCCCTCTGCTGAAGTTCAGATAGGAACAGCTTTAAGACTCTAAATGGCACCTCTGATTCATATTTCAATCATTTTATAACCGTAAAAGACAGAAATTACTGATTTTTGCAGCTAAAAGCTAAAGAGCTAGCCGTCACAGAGATAACGTAGTGTCTTTCTAGCCTTCTCAGGTGGATTTTCTACCAGCCTGGACCTTGTGCCTTTTCAGCGTTGTTGAGTATTAAATCCAAAATGTTACCTTCAGAATTTATCCACTTGATGTCCATAATTTATCACGTTGTCCAATGTCAAGACAAGTAGCCTACAAGGTGCTAACAAGAGACTCATAATACAATATAAATAAAAATGGACCTACTTAACAAAGTTTGTTCACTGCTAGCTACAAGTTAGCATCAAAACAGCATAGGTTGTCAGTTGAATGGTGTTTTGAGCTAACCATTAGCAACCAAACAATTACAGGTAGATTTTGAATGATTTCCATCTTCTGTTATTGTTTGTAATGGATTTCACAAATTTCAGTATGACACATTATGCTGTAAACCGTTGAATCTGAGCATGCACCGACTCAAATCTGCACCCAACTTACATCGGTGAGTGACATTAACGTCAAGTAATCCTGTGTTACAGACAGGTCCGTCACACAATTATGCCTTATATGGGCATCTGGGGGGGAGCAAAGAGTATATAGTGGAAAATAGATCCCTCCTAGTCAGATAGTCTAATTGTGAACAAAGATAGTATATGTGGAAAAGATAGTCTATCCAGGTCAGAAAGGGTTGTCTGTTATCGTTCTAAACCCCTTTACAGAGGAGAATGGTGTCACTGTTCAAGATTTGCCATACATTTTGCCCTTTTTAGAAGAAAAGTAATAGTTTGTTCATTAAACTAGTTATTAGTTCATTATGGTTATATTTGCACTGGATGACTCCAAAGATATAGGGAAACTGTTTTAGACAACACAAATTATGTGGGTGTAATATCAATAAATTTGAACATTGGCATAGTAGATGTCAGACCATGGAATTTTTTGGAGAAAATGTATGTATTTTGTACAAGTGTATAAGTTATAATGTTGACTGTTGATAATGTCGATAGAGAGGAGATTGGCGTAGCTTGTACTGCTCTGTGGTGATATCAATAAAAATCTGTGAGAATCACTGTTCCGTTTTTATTTTTATTTGTCTTTAAGGTCTACAAACATTTTTACATTCAAGTGACCTTACTGCAGCACAGACATTCTAATAACCCAGTTTGTCCAGAATGCAAACGTGACCACCAGATTATATGAGTTGTTTACAGTAAACTCAATACATACAACAACTTCTGTAAATAAAAAGACATGTTCATGTACAGAAGGAAATCACATGTATTTCTATAGCACATTTAAAACAAAAGTGATTTAATGCCAAACTAACCCTGACCCTGTTGGGTGTGTTCTTACAACACGCTAATATTCTGCTCTGTGTAAAAACAGCAGAGTAACACCAGACTGCTGGGAGATTAAACCAGAATAAAGAACATCCACATCACACACCCATCAACTTTGCTCAACTCCTTGATACAAAACAAGCCCAAACAGATTCCCAAAGATCTCAACAACAGCATTACCAGGATGGCTGGATGTGTAGAAGCCCTCTGCTTTGATTGGTCAACTCTTTCCCTGTCACCGCCCTGTTCCCCTGCCCTGGACGAATACAGAACGCACAGAACAGAAAGGACTGCAGAAGGAAAAAAAGATTAAGAGAAAACCAAGAGGCAGGATCCATGATTTCCAATACGACGTCAAAACTCATCAGAACTGTTGCAACAAAGGAAAGCAGCCAAACACATCAATGCTGATATTTCTGATTCTGATCCCTCTCTCTCCTTTCAGACTCAGGTAGGTGACGGGATGAACGACAGCCAGGTAGCGCTCCACACAGGTCAGCATGTGAAAGAACATCTCTCCGTACAGTTGACATTCCAAGGAAGAACCCAGATAAAAACAGCACATGATCCCCGTAGATACCACAGCAGCAGAGCATGTGTCCAAAGACAGCCATCAGTCCATGGCGACATGTGGTAGGTGAAGGTGTCTGAGTGACTCATCGTTGCTGCTGGAGGTGGAGGAGCGATGTCGCGCCATGTTGGAGACCCAGGTAGAGGACGAGGACGCAGAGAGGGAAGACGAGGAGGCTCTTGTGATGTTGTTGCGAGAGAAGATGAGGAGTAGGTCTGGTCATGAAGCAATTACGCCGAAAGGAAGATCATGATGATGGTCGGAGTCATTGGAGGAGGATTCTGCCATAGCTGGAGAGAAAAAGACACACAACAATACAATATCAGTATTACTTACATTAAATATATGAAGTGCCCTTTTAAAGTTTCTGTGGTGAGTCTTTGGGAAAACCATGGTTTAAAATACAGAATCAACTTTGCAAGTGTCACTAGAAAAAGTTTGTCCTGGTTTCAAAAATGTGGAATAGGAACATAATGATTTTAAAAAGTAATAGAACACCAACCTTGTCAGTATTTGATGCTGGTCTCCTCCCTCTGTGGACTCCTGTATAGATATCCTCCAATGTTACCGGTTCATATCATACCCCCACTTCACCTCTCTCTCTCTCTCTCTCTCTCTTCTCTCCTAAGTTCATCCTAATTCAAATGTTTTATTGAATAAAAAACAAAGTGGCATTGACAGTGAACCCATTGATAAATAAACAATCACAGTGACGGATCAAATATTGAAAATATATCCATGTAACATCCTTAGTAACCTTCCTGTATCTTTATGTAAATAAAGATTTAGAGTATTACATTATATTGTTGCATTAATTAGCGTCATGACCGAAAGAACCAGATCCAGGGTACAAGTGGCCGGAATGGGTTTCCTCAGGAGGGGGGGCTGGGTCTCCCTTAGAGATAGGGTGAGAAGCTCAGTCATCCGAGAGGAGCTCGGAGTAGAGCGCTGCTCCTTCATGTTAAAAGGAGCCAGTTGAGGTGGTTCGGGCATCTGGTGAGGATGCTCCTGGGCGCCGTCCTAGGGAGGTGGTCCAGGCACGTCCAGCTCGGGAGGAGACCTCGCGGAAGAACCAGGACAAGGTGTAGAGATTATATCTCCAACCTGGCCTGGGAACGCCTGGGATCCCCCAGTTGGAGCTGGTAAATGTGGCTGGGAAAGGGAAGTTGGGGTCCCTGCTGGAGTCCCCCCCCCCCCACGCGACCGATACGGATAAGCGGACAAAGATGGATGGATGGAATGGATGGATGGATGGTGGATGGATGGATGGATGATGGATGGATAGTTGCATTAGAGTTTAGTGTGTACCTTTCAAACTCTCAGCAGATTCGGGTCACGCAAAAGTTTAGGCACCTTGCAGAGTTAATATCTTGTACCCCCTTCCCCTTTGGCAAGTATCTCAGCTTGGAAACGTTTCTTGTAGCCAGCCAAGAGTCTTTATTCTTGTTTGAGGTATCTTCGACCATTCTTCCTCCAAAACTCTTCCAGTTCTTTAAGATTTCTGGGCTGTCTGTCACACACTGCTCTTTAAGGTTCTATCCATAGATTTCAATTATGTTGAAGTCAGGAGATTGTAAAGGCCATGGCAAAACCTACAGTTTACGCTTCTTGATGTAATCCAATGTGGATTTTGAAGTGTTTAGGATCATTATTCATTTGTAGAAGCACTCCTCTCCTTAACTTCAGCTTTTTTCACAGACGGCATCAAGTTAGGTGCCAAAAATTGCGAAATGGTGTTAATTCAGTAAGACTAACAGCCTGGTTTGATTTGCATTGACAGATGATTCTATGGAAGTATCCATGCCAATCTCTATGTATGGTAAAGGGTATTTGGTGATATGGGGCTATTTTAATTCCAAAGGCCAAGGGAACTTTACAGGATGCATTGTATCCTGATCCATGAAATAACTGGCCTTTATACTAAAAAAAATCTGCCAGCCTCTATGGGAATTTAAAGTAGAAGTGTGTGTATACTTGCGCCCCCCCTCTATTTTAAGAAAGAACATTTTTTTATTTACAAACATTATTCATTCACAAAGAAAATTGACCGGACAATGAATTGTAAGAAGGACCTTTAAATCATGATTATGCAAACGTTACAACAGATTATATGAGTTGTTTTACAGTAAACCAAGACATACAGCAACTTCGTCAATTTAAAGAGACATGTTCAGTTAACAGAAGGAAAACAAGTCAAGTCAAATTATTTCTCTATACCCATTTAAAACAACTAATGTAAATCTAATCCTGATCCTCATTAGGTGTTGTGTGTACAACACGCTAATGTTCCTGCTCTGTGTAGAAACAGCAGAGGTAACACCAGACTGCTGGGGAGATTAAACCAGAATAAAGACATCGACAGACTACACCCACCCTTTGCTTAGATCATAAAAAACAAGCCCTATCGATTCCCAAGCATCTCAAAAACAGCATTACCAGTATGGCCGTGATGGTGTGGAAAGCCTCTGCTTGATTGGTCAACTTTCCTGTCCGCCCTGTCCCCTGGCTGGACGAATCAGAACGCAGAGAACAGAAAGGCTGCAGAAGGAAATGAAGATTAAGGAGAAAACCAAGAGGGATGAAATCTATGATTCCACTACAATGTAAAAACTCATCAGACTTGTTGTTACAATAGAAATCAGCCAAAAACATCCAGCTGATATTTCTGATTCTGTCCCTCTCCTCCTTTCAGACTCAGGTAGTGGTGGGATGGACGACAGCAGGTAGAGCTCCACACAGGTAAGCATGTGAAAGAACATCTCTCGTACCAGTTGATGTTCCAAATGAAGAACCTACAATAAATACATCATCATGATCCCGTAGATACCACAGCAGCAGAGCATGTGTCCAGAGATAGCAATCAGTCCATGACGACCATTGTGGTAGGTGAAGGTGTCTGAGTGAATCATAGTTGCTGCGGCGAGGTGCAGCGATGTCGCCGCCATCGTGGGAACAGGTAGAGGACCAGGAGCAGAGAGGGAAGACGAGGGGATTCTTGTGATGTTGTATGCAAGAAGAAGAGAAAGAGTAGGTACTGGTCATGAAGACATATACAGCCGAAAGTCAGGTCAGAATGATGGACGGAGTCATTGGAGGAGTATACTGCCATAGCTGGAGGAGAGAAAAAGAAACACAACAAACATATCAGTTATACTTACTTACATTAAATATATGAAGTGCCCTTTAAAGTTTCTGGGCGAATCATTGGAAAAAAACACTGAGTTTATAAAAATACAGAATCAACTTTGCAAGTGTCACTAGTATTGGTTCACAATAATGTGTAAATAAGAACATAATGACATTAAAAGTAACAGAACACCAACCTTGTCGGTATTTGATGCTGGTCTCCTCTGTGGGAATCCTGTATCTGAGTATCACCTCCAAAGTGTACCGGCTGCATGTCATACCCCACTTCACTTCTCTCTCTCTCTCTCTCTCTCTAAGTTCAGTCCAAATTCAAATCTTTATTTGAATAAAAACAAGTGGCATTGACAGATGAACCCATTGATAAATAAACAATCAAAGTGACGGAACAAATATTGAAAATATATCAAGTAATATCCTCAGTACCTACATGTATCTTTTTTTTTAAGATTTTTGAGTATTATTATTGTTGCATTTATTAGTGTCATGAACGAAAGAACCGATCCAGGGTACAAGGGGTTCCTTGGGGGGGGGCGTGTGTCTCCTTAGAGTTAGGGTGAGAAGCTCAGTCATCCGAGAGGAGCTCGGGTAGAGCCGCTGCTCCTTCTCGTCACAAAAGGAGCCAGTTGGGTGGTTCGGGCATCTGGTGAGGGTGCCTCCTGGGGCATTGCATTTGGTGTGTGTAGTTTTAGGGAACTGTGGTAGAGATATAGTTTTGAAAATGTGTATAAGCAAAAAAAACTGTTATAGAACAAACGTGACGAGTCTCATTGTCCTTACTGAATATGTGTTTATTACAAACAAATCTGGTATCAGAGAAAATCTTGGTGCAACATGTTTGCATGGACACAGTCGTAAACAAATCTCTTTACATTTCATTAGCTGTCCTGTATAAAGTAGCTATTCTTGTATAATCACACCATCAGACAACTTAACATTTAAATTATAAAGAAGAGTAAAAATAAACATTCCTTCAGAGCCACATACATTTCTACCACATTGATTCATGGAGTTGATCGGCCCATTTGGACAGTTGACAGGATTCAGAGTAAGCCAAAGCATGTTGAGTATTCAAATCAAATAGAGTCTGAGAACTGTTTGCATGTTCATGTTATTTAAAGGAGCTGTACTCGATGTTCAGCAAATTATTATAGCAGCAACAAATATTTGCAATGTAAAATATAGTGAAGTAATGGTGTCCTGAGCAGAGAGCGTCACACCCCTCTGTGTGTGGGTGTCTGTTTGCTCTGATAACCGGCCTGGCTGCGTGTGTGTTTGTGCATTGTGGCCGTGCAAAAATGTAGGTATTTCACGTATTGGGGAACGGTGTGTGAGAGCCAGCAGAGGAAATACCAGCTGCTATTTACGAGTATACAGCCCCTTCAATCACATCTTTGTGGTTCCTGTATGTACAGTATGTATGCTGTAAGTTAAGTCTCTCCACAGGAAGCATCACACTCAATTAAATCAATTAAATCTTATCTAAAAAAAACCCTGTGCAGTAACCCTCTAATCAGCAAATAATATACTATGCTTACATATATACATACACACGTGTAAAATACCAAGCATTTTCAAGAACGGGTTAGTATGATATCCTATGAACAGTTACAGTTACCTTTATCCGACAAAAGGTTACTGTGAGCTGGCTTCAGAGCACCGTGAGCTATCGGTTAATCAGAGGACGTTTCCGAGGACGTTGCTAGTTAAAGCAACTAGGGAACTTCAACCGCATTGGTCCCCCTAGAGGTGGAAGTGGTCTCATTGGAACTATGAGACGCCTACGATCTGGAAAACTGTGTAGCAGCAGCATGGTTTAAACTAGTAACTACCTGGGTTCTTTTGGCCTCACACCGCAGGGCCCCCCCAAAAAAACGGGTAGTATTCTCCCGACTGCCCTCTTTTCGTTGGTGACGGAAGGTGATGATACTTCCGGGTACTGTAGCACTCATCCCTCTCTTCTTGGTCAAAAAGCCCTACACAGCCTGGAGGCTTGTTGGGGTCATTGTCCTGTTGAAAAAATAATGATGGTCCAACTAAACGCAAACTGGATAACATGGCGTGTTGCTGCAAGATGCTGTGGGAAATGCTGGTCAGTATGCCTCAATTTGGAATGATAATCCCAACAGGGTCACCAGCAAACCAACCCCACACCATCACACCTCCCTCCATGCTTCACGTGGGAACCAGGCATTGAGAATCGTCCGGTCACCTTTTATCATCGTACCAAGACATCTGGCGGTGACTGGAACCAAAGATCTCAAACTTGGACTCATCAGACAAAGGCCAGATTTCCACTGTCTAATGCCATTCATTGTGTTTTGGCCCAAACAAATCTCTTCTGCTTGTTGCCTCTCTAGCAGTGGTTTCCTAGCTGCTGTTTGACGTAAAGGTCTCCTCTTACCAGTTGTTCTAGAGATGGTGCTGTGACTAGAGCTCTGTGTGGTATTTATCTGGTCTCTATTTAGCTGCTGTTAACTGCGATTTCTGAGGCGTTGACGGATGATATTATCCTCAGCAGCAAGGGGACTCTTGGTCTTCCTCTTCCGGGGCGGCGGTCCTCATGTGAGCAGTTTGTTGTAGGCGTTTGATGGTTTTGCGACTGCACTTGGGACACATTCAGAGTTTTTGCAATTTTCTGGACTGAATGACCTTCATTTCTTAAAGTAATGATGGCCACTCGTTTCTCTTACTTAGCTGATTGGTTCTGCCATAATAGAATTAAACAGTTGTCCAATAGGGCTGTCGGCTGTGTATCAACCTGACTTCTGCACAACACAACACAAACTGATGGTCCCAACCCCATTAATAAGGCAAGAAATTCACTAGAATTCACCCTGACAGGCCCACCTGTGAAGATGGAAACCATTTCAGGTGACTACCTCATGAAGCTCATTGAGAGAACACCAAGGGTTTTGCAGCACTATGAAAACAGTAAAGGGGGGCTACTTTGAAGAAAATAGAACATAAGACATGTTTTCAATCATTTCACACTTTTTTGTTAAGTACGTAATTCCACATTGGTTTATTCTAGTTTTGATGCCTCAGTGATAATTACAATTATAATAGTCAGGGAAAAAAAAGGAAAACATTGAAGGAGGTGTTCCAAGCCTTTGGCTGTACTGTATAGTACACACACACAACATAATATAATACATAATATACACGTGTACATATATATACTGTACATATATAGAGAACATATATACATGGATAACAATATAAGCTATATATAGATATATATATATATATATATATATATTATATATCATATGTCTGTATATCACAGACCCACTCACCTCTTCTGTCAAAATTAATTCAAATACTCTATATATTTATATAATAATTTTGGATTGTAATAGCTAAATGAGCTGTGTATACTTGCTCCGGTGTGGTTTCTTTAGCCGCCACAGACTGAGACAACCACAGCTGCCGTCATGTTGGAAAATGGAAAACAAAAAGTGACTGCTGACCCTCCTGACCTATTACATAAACTAATCAGCAGGACTCTATACTCTAACACTTACGCTAACTTTAATCTAGGACATGACAAAAATGTGCCACTTCACACGAACGATTACCACTCAGATTCACAGACCAGGAAGGTGGGATGGGCAGTGGTGCAACATTTGTGATTTGAATCAGCATCACTTTTAGTTTACAGGTCATCTGAATCCTGTTAAGGCTGAATAAAGGAGCTTGTTACAAGGCGTTACAGTTCCTCATTTTACAACCACAAATGCCAGTTATTAAATAACTTAAGGAGCTTAAGCGTGGACAAAACGTCTACGCACACCCTGCCACCACCCCAAACCCCCACCCCCAAACGGCCAGAACCTTTGCAAATGGAGTAGACCCTCTAGGCACCCTCGCCCCCCTTCTCGTAGTGACTCGTGAGTTTTATGCCGTCCGTTTTACATCACCTGCATCAACTATTGTATATGTAGCTGACATACTATACTACATATGAATTTTATTATCACCTAATCCTCCAATCGTAGTTTTTTACAGAGCCCCCACCTCGTCAGCGGGTGCCTCGTTGACCGCTGATTGGATGGACCACCAATCTGCAGGACATCCCCCCCCCAGGGCCCACACTAGTGTTTATAGGGTCGTCTCACACAAGCCCACGCGCACGAGGTGCACGCCCAAGGCGGACCTACCACCTTGCACCCTGCGGTTTTCCGAAACTCTGTACCTTGTATTGCTATGTTCCCGCACCGTCTGTCTAGCGCTCTCCCCGCCCCCCCTCTTATGGCCACGCCCCCTCCCG
>NC_045751.1:11107162-11107321 GCF_008692095.1 Etheostoma spectabile | reverse complement strand
ACAAGGAGAAAATCAAGAGGCTGAAAATCACAATTGTTGCTACAACAGCCCAAAAATTCAGAATGTTTGCGCCAATGGAAAGCAGCCAAACACATCCAATACTGATATTTCTGATTCTGATCCCTCTCTCTCCTTTCAGACTCAGGTAGGTGACGGGAT
>NC_045751.1:11103371-11107137 GCF_008692095.1 Etheostoma spectabile | reverse complement strand
AGAGGAGCCGGTTAAGAATGTGGAGCAGCTAGAGAGACAGATATGTTTCCCAGCAGCAGGTGGAGATCAAACTACAAGATGTACAGTAATATTTAGGCATTTGTTTCCTTGAATCTGGAGTGATTTAATGGAAATCTAATCCTCATACTTGTTAGGTGTCATTCACACAACATGCCAATGCCCTGCTCTGTGTAGAAACAGCAGAGGTAACACCAGACTGCTGGGGAGATTTAACCACAATAAAAAAATCCCCGTCACACACTCATCAAATTTTCTCGAATCATAAATAACAACCACAGCCAGATTTCCACAGCATCTCAACAACAGCACTACCAGTATGACCATGATGGTGTGGAACGCCCTCTGCTTTGATTGGTCAACTCTTCCCCTGTCCCCGCCCTGTTCCCCTGGCCCTGGACGAATCAGAACGCAGAGAACAGAAAGACTGCAGAAGGAAATGACAAACAAGGAGAAAATCAAGAGGCTGAAAATCACAATTGTTGCTACAACAGCCCAAAAATTCAGAATGTTTGCGCCAATGGAAAGCAGCCAAACACATCCAATACTGATATTTCTGATTCTGATCCCTCTCTCTCCTTTCAGACTCAGGTAGGTGACGGGATGAACGACAGCCAGGTAGGGCTCCACACAGGTCAGCATGTGAAAGAACGTCTTTCCATAAAAGGTTAGGATCCAAAGAAAGTCCCCTGCATAATATACATCATAACGGTCCCTGTAGAGACCCCAGCAGCAGAAGGCACACCCGAAGACACCCATCAGCTCCATGGCGACCATGTGGTAGGTGAAGCTGTCTGAGTGACTCGTCGTTGCTGCTGCGGAGGTGGAGCGATGTCGCCGCCATCGTTGTAGACCCAGGTAGAGGACGAGGATGCAGAGAGGGAGGAGGAGGAGGATGTTGGTGATGTAGAATGCAGTAAAGATGATGGAGTTTGGTTCGATGAAGAAGCAAGCTATGCTGTCAGTGAGGTCAGGATCAAGGACGGAGTCATTGGAGGAGGAAGAGTGCACTGCCATATCTGGAGGTGAAAAGGACAATCAAATGGAGAAAAATACACACAGATACAATAGAAAATATTTAAATACATCTATTGCATATCTATCATTCTAGGAGGAGCCGATCAGACATCACATCTGCACATGTCCACCAAATGTGGTTGTATTAACACAAAGGGTTCAAGGCAAGGCAGCTTTGTTTGTATTGCAAATTCCAGCAACAGGGCAATTCAAAGTGCTTTACACAAAAACAGTTAAAAAACAGTTAAAAATAAAAACAGATAAAACACAAGAATTAAAGTTACAGAACAGAAATGTACAGCCATTTATAGAAAGGCAATATAATAAAAGGTCTTCAGCCTTGATTTAACAGAACAGAGTAGCACCAGATTGTTCCAGATATGAGCAGCAAATGAGGAGCATCGAAACTGAACCACGTCCCCCCCTGTTTGGTTCTGACTCTGGGGACAGAAAACAGACCTGTCCCAGATGATCCAAGAGGTCTGGGGGGTCATGGTGTAGTAGAATCATAGTAACTATGGTAATTTACTTGGTTGTTTTCCATAATCTGAGCCAGTGGAAGCATGTAGATGTTAAACAGAAGAGGACCCAGAACGGAGCCTTGGGCTCAGGAGATACATATTTTTTGTAATGCAAGCCATGCAAACAGCATTTGACAGCCCGCTATAGCCAAACTAAATAGAACACAAAAACTCCTAAGGTATCTGTATTTCCGGCTTGGTCCTCGACGCATGGACGCATGGACACATGGACACATGGACCCCTCTCTCTCACCTCTTTCATGTCTTGGCTGTCCTGTCATAAATAAAGGTCTACAATGCCAAAAAGAAATAGTCTTAAAAAATAAAAGAAGTTGCACAAAATTCATCACTGCACTTCCTTTGATCTCCAGCCATGCAAGAAAGGTCAAGGACACACACACACACACACACACACACACACACACACACACAGAGGCACATAGAAAAGAGACACAAAGAGAAATGCCCCTGGTTACTTTGCGGATTTAGATTTTTCTCTCTAAATATGACGATTAAAACATGATGCATTGAATATGATTAAACTATATCCAGAGTTATATTACAGTTAAAAGCGCCCCCTTAAACGATGTGAAATACATTTACAGTGAGTATATATTGTGTTTAAAATGCTTCCCTTTCACTCTAAGTTACATTAAAATCAAGAATTACATTTTACACACAGTCTGTGGGAAAATGTCCAAGGAAATACAGTATTTTCTGATTCTGATCTACAATATTTTTCAAAGATGAATCGTTTCACTAATTTTAATCAGGAAATAGTGAATATATATTAAACAGTCCCCTGTTCTAGCTTCCAAATGAGACAAGGTTGCTGTTTTCTCCTGTGTTATCTCTCAGAAACCTTTGTAAATCTTCAAGTTTTGCAATTTGGATCAAACAAAACATTTGAAGACATCGCTTCGGCTCAAAAACATTTTGGCACTTTCGGCATCGGTTAGTCAAGAAAACAATAGGCATATTAATTGATAATGACAAAAACTATTAGTTGCAAACTGAAACATTAATAAAAAAACAAGAATTTTATTTTTACCGGACACCTACCTTGTTGTTTATTTCTGACCTTCGTCCAGCGGAGACCAGACGTTTACATTGCAAATGTTTGTTGCTGCTATAATAATGTGCTGAACATCGAGTACAGCTCCTTTAAAATAACATGAACATGCAAAACCATTAATGACTCTATTTGATTTGAATACACGCCATGCTTTGGCTTACTTTGAATCCTGTCAACTGTCCATCTAATGGACCGATCAACTAAACTCCATGGATCAATGGGGGAGAAATGTATAAGGCATAAAGGAATGTTTGATTTTTACTCTGTTTATAAGTTAAATGTTAAGTTGTCTGATGATGTGATTATACAAAAATCTAGCTTCTATATACAGGAAAGCTGAGTGAAACATAAAGAGATTTGTTACGACTGTGTCCATGCACACACGTTGCACCAAGATCTTCTCTGATATCAGATTTTTGTTGTAATAAAACACGTATTCAAGTAAAGACAATTAAGACTCACCATTTTTGTTCTATTACAGTTTTTTTGCTTTCACACGTTTTCAAAACTATATCTCAACAAACAGTTCCCAAAACGACACACCAAATGCAAAATGCCTCCTTCACTATGAAACACTTCATTCAAAATGCCGTGAACACATCTCAATTAAGCATTTACATCAAACGGTAAACACTTGTTTTTATAACAGCACATGTTTGGATATACTATGTACACACGGTTGTCTCTGTGGTATCTAAAGCTCTTTTTATCTTTCCGGCCTATATCTATACAGTGGGGTTTGAAAGTTTGTGCACCTCAGTTAAAAAATTGTGTTAATGTGCAAAAAGAAGCCAAGAAAAGATGGAAACATTTCCAAAAGGCATCAAATGACGGATTAGACATTCCCATAATATGTCACAAAAAAGTTAGATTTTATTTCCATCATTTACACTTTCAAAATAACAGAAAACAAAAAAATGGCGTCTGCAAAACTTTGGGCACCCTGCAGAGTTTCTAGCATGTACCGTTCGCTTTGGAAAGCTGAGACCTGACCGTGTCATGGATTGTTTTTAATCATCGTTTGGAAAGACAAGAGGTCAATCTTAAGGTTTCAAAGCCCAGACTCATCTGATCCCAACAAACAGCACCATGGGTTCTTCTAAGCAGTTGTCTAGAAAACTGAAACTGAAAATAG
>NC_045751.1:11103221-11103359 GCF_008692095.1 Etheostoma spectabile | reverse complement strand
CACAAAGCAGGAGAAGGCTATAAGAAGATAGCAAAGCGTTTTCAGATGCCAATACCCTCTGTTCTGAATGTAATTAAGAAATGGAAGTCATCAGGTACAGTGGAAGTTAAAGCAAGATCTGGAAGACCAAGAAAAATA
>NC_045751.1:11102953-11103211 GCF_008692095.1 Etheostoma spectabile | reverse complement strand
CAGCTCGCAGGATTGTGAGAAAAGCAAGTCCAAATCCACGTTAGACTGTACAATCCATCCAGTGGCACAGGGAACATTTCACGAGTAGAAGGAAAAATAGATTCAATAAAATTTCTGCATTTCAAATTGTGGACGCTAACTTGATGCCATCTGGGAAAAAGCTGAAGTTAAAGAGAGTATGGCTTTTACAAATGGATGAGGATCATAAATACACCTCAAAATCCACGGTGGATTACATCAGGAGGCGTAAACTGAAGG
>NC_045751.1:11102458-11102943 GCF_008692095.1 Etheostoma spectabile | reverse complement strand
GCCTTCACAATATCCTGACCTCAACATAATTGAAAATCTATGGATCACATTAACAAAAAAATTTACCTGGGGTGCCCAAACTTTTGAGCCCCACTGTAGATGTTAAACAGAAGAGGACCCAGAAGGGAGCCTTAGGTTCAGGAGATATATATTTTTTGTAATGCAAGCCATGCAACCAGCATTTGACAGCCCATATAGCCAAACTAAATGGAACAACAAAACTCCTAAGGTATAAGAATTTCCGGCTTAATACAAATTAATAACATATAATACAACTTTTTACCTGGGGTGCCCAAACTTTTGAACCCCACTGTATGTCCATACATTGTTTTAGCGTGACACTAATCTGCTGAGAGTGGTTGAAAAGTACACTCTAAACACTAATGCAAGCATCCATCCATCCATCCATCTATCTTTGTCTGCTTATCCGGTATCAGGTTGCGGGGGGGGCAGCTCCAGCAGGGGACCCCAAACTTCCCTTTCCC